>NC_090659.1:5450847-5762268 GCF_013368605.1 Nyctibius grandis | reverse complement strand
CTAGTTGACAACCATGGACTCGAGCAAAAAGACTGTGGGAGTGATTAAAGCAGTCTAAAGACATGCAGATGTGCTAGTGATCACAGAAGCTTCCTTCTCATTCCACAGGCTCTGTTGTCATTGTCACTGATGAAGCAAGCTCTGAAATCCTCTACCCCAATTACTACAACTGCCAGCGCTTGAAATGCTTGAGCAGGTAATTGCCAGCCGTACCTCCCCCTATGATTTCACTGCTGTTCCATGTCAGCAGTGGTAATGTGAAACAGCACGTTTTCTTCCCATTTCCCAGTTTCTTCCCCTGCCACTTACTGTTCTTTGGGAATGGTTAGTTAGTTGTAGAAAATACTCGGTGAGCGGAGTCATATACCAAGCAGTGGCACCAGAGAAAAAAATGTAGAGACTTTTTCTTCAAAGACCAATTTGATTTAGTTTGTGACTAGCAAAAACTCATTACTGGCTAATGTACAGCTACTCTGCGGCATTGCTGCAGGGCAGAATTAACGTCATCTACATCCCTTAACACGCCTGTCAAGTGTGAACGTATCGGGCCTCCTTTTATATTCAGCTTCTGGTTTGGGGGTTGTTACAACATTCTTGTCACATTTATACCTTGAAGAAACTGCAATATACTCAGCCTTGACACATTTAACAAAGACTAATGAAGTAAAATAAGGAACATCCTACATAGAAAGAACACTCATGTTGTACTCAAGTACTCTAAATGCCCATGCCAGGTTGGGCATGGGGTGGAAACTGAACAGAGAGGCAAATGTATTACAGTTTGGTTGGATTATACAGTAGCATATTTTTGTCCAAAATTCAAGAGCTGTCAGCATTCACTTGCTCAGTATGTAATGCTTGACTCTGCAGGCTAAAGGGTTGTTCTTGACAGTGGTGAGATGACGGCCCACAGAAGCAGTACATTCAGCCTCCTCTAGTAGCATCAACTGTCCAAAAAGGGAGTAAACTGCAAGCTCTTCTGCTCCCTCCCCCCCAGCCCACCACCTGAGCACATTTTGTGACCATGTCAAGGTGGATTTTTTAAGCTGCAGGAAGGAGCACTGCCTCAGCTTACAGGCTACCTGTGCCAGAACTTCTAGCATGTTTGATTTCAAACAGAAACTAGAGCTGTTCCTAAAAAACTAAAAAGGAAACTTAAACTTTTCCCACCTCCTCCCCAACAGATCAGGGTCAGAGAAAACAAAACCTATGCAACATATTTTGCTTGAAGTACATGGCCAGCATGGATATTCGTGCTAAACTTTTTAAAATAAAACTTAAAACAGTGTAAAGAGGCAAATGGGTTCTAACATAGCAAGAGGTGAGTTTAAGCTACCAGTGAGTATCTAGGTGTTTCCTTTTTCCCACACCAGACAGCAATCAGTTCAAAGCTTCTACCCTTCCTTCTTTCATGAGGGAGTTAAAGGCTACTTCCCTGAAGACACAGACTTGTAGTGTTCCAGTATGACCAGATCTGTTAACTGATACACAGCCCTTGCTTATGGGAACCGCTTCTGAGGTGTTCACTTCTCATCTTAATGTTTTCCCCCGCCTCTGTGGGAGCAGGGAGCCAGCTCCGATCCTTGACATACAGACACCGTGTCTGTCTGCTCTGCGACTTAGACTCCCAGTATCAGGAATCCCTCAGTATCCAGTGGTGCTTCTCTTCTACCCCTCACTGATGTGAGACAACTCCACTGGGCTGGGGTCACAAAAAAAAACCCCAAAAGATAGAAAATCTGATGTGTGAAAAGATTTTTGTTTTGTTTTCTTAATTCCCTGACAGGCATAACTTGAAGAATGCTCTGCAACAGCCAGGTATTTCTGATGACTTGAAAACAATTAAGGAAAAGATGGGTCTTGATGGTGATAAGTCTGTGGATTTTTTTCTCCTCCTTGATAACATTCTTGCTGAGCAGGTGAGCTGAGGTGCGTCTGTTGCACTGTCACAGAAAGAATCATCCCATTGTCAACACCCACCAATACCAGTGGGTACCCCAGTACCTTTCTGTGCGATCCAGAAAGTTCACAGAAATAGCATG
Organism: Nyctibius grandis; assembly: GCF_013368605.1. NCBI lineage: Eukaryota > Metazoa > Chordata > Aves > Nyctibiiformes > Nyctibiidae > Nyctibius > Nyctibius grandis. The sequence continues at coordinate 5,760,226 of NC_090659.1, read as the reverse complement.
GCCTTTTTAAAAAGCAAGATATGGAGTCAGCCTTGCTCTAGGATGGATGAAGACTTTAGCTTGAAATTACCTTGAAATCCAGTATCTCTTTCAGGCGTAATGAAGTAGAGCTAAGGGAGCAGTTGGGCCGTGCTTACCCCATTACAAAGTGCTTTCCCTTTTCTGGCAGTCAGCACCTAACAGTGATCTTAATCCTGGTTCCAGCATACTATCTGTGAGCCAGATTGCTTCTGCTACTGGAAGGGAGCTGGGCATATTTGTACCCCCCTTAGTACCTATTTTGCTGGAGCTAATGGTAATTGGTCTGGCTGTCAGTTGAATAGCTCAAGGCATTACACTCCCTTCACACAGAAATCCTCAAGAACAAGAGTCCATCCTTTTGGTAAACAGAGCAAGTCTGTATGTTTAAAACCATCCTAGAACTCCTCACATGAATGCTGTAGTGCACACTGTACTACAAATGCTGTGATACGAACAGCTGTTTTCCATGGGCAGTCATCCATGTGTCTTCAGGCTGGGTTCAGAAAGGGGCAAACCCTGTTGTTACATCTTCTCCTTCCAGGTGCACAATTTGCCAAGCTGCCCTGTGCTGAAGAACTTTCAGCAGACGGTTGAGCGTCGATCTGTTGACTTGCAACTTTTCCTTCTGGAAGACGGTTCAAGGTGATTGCCTGTACCCAGGCCTCCAGCCTTGGGGGTTGTCTTAGGCTTACCCAGGGTAGATGAGCTACACCAGCTCAGAGTGGCAGGTAGAAGAAGTCCTTTCCCATCTGCTGCGTTGCCCCCTGCCGGAGGCTACTGCTCCCTCATGAGGTTTGCACCTCAGCAATCTCAGTGCAAAGTCCTGTGCCTTGAGTCAGGAACGTGAGCTAGGACAAAGGAGTCCAGACCGAGGAGGCCAAGATGTGGGCTTACGTCCTCGTTTGCTAACAGTCACGGAGAGAGTAGTCTCTGAGGAACAGTAGTAAGCCCCAGAGGTAGGCAGTGGATGCCTCAGTTGCCACGGTTATTCGAGTGAACCTGTGTCAAAGGCAAAAGCAGAAGAGAACAGGGGACGCTTCCAGCCTGAGCGCTGAGGCTGCACGGGCAAGGCAAGCGCACAACTGCCATCTGAATTCCAACCAGGGAAGTTTATCCCAGGGATGGCACCTGCACAGCTGGGCTGAGAAGTGTTGATGCTAGTGGAAAAGGTGATGGCAGGCCCAGCACACATGTAACTACTTGCAAAAGAATCTGCTGCTACGTGCAGTTAATTACCTCCTCCACAGTTGTTTGTAAAGGTGGCTGCGTTGCAAGCCTAGCAGCAGTTTTCCTTTCAGATTCATTCACAGCTGCCATATTCAGCAGCTGTTCTCAGGTGGTGGTATAGGAGGTGCCTTTTCTGCTGGGGCAGTTGCCCTTAGCCTTTCCTTTAACTTGTATTAGAGATCTCAGGGACTGAAAGACTGATTTCCCCCACTCCCACAACACCCAGGAAAGCCACAGTCACACTCATCCTCCATTTCCACTGAAGTATTCATTAGGTAGAGGGAGTTCCTTTACACCAGAAGTTGTCTAAAGATCTCCTCTTTGTTCAATACAGGGATAAAAACTAATTTTTAAATATAGCCACCACCTTCTTGAATCCCACCCCTGCTCCTTCCTGCCAAAGACCCCAGCCACTTCAGTTGCTGTTTTGCAGTCAACTCGAGTCATCTTCCCTAGTTGAAAATCACACATCCAAAAATCACAACTAGGGAAACAAAATAGGACAGCGAACATCAAGGAGTTTCTAAGTTTCCCTTTACGTGGGCCACACCTCATGAGACTGCTTGTTAACACTTCTCCCCTCCCAGTCTTCAATTACATTAGAGTCTCTGTGGTGACATAAAAAGTAACCATAGGAATTGCATTTAATAGTTCTTAGCTACACTTAAGATGTGTTATCAATTTGTGAGAGAAAAGTAGGTTCCCAGGTGTTCGTTTGAAATTACTTAATTTGAAGGTTAAACTGGTATATTTATTTCTGCTTCTTTTATAGAGAAGTTCTTCAGATGAGTGTTGGTCTCCTTTTCTATACCTTAAAGAAGAACATTACAGAAGCAGTAGATCCCTCATCCCCAGCTGAAAAGGCCAGGTACAGGGCAGATCTCTTCTAATCGTTATAAATTCTGACTTGCTGTCAGTGTGAGAAGCTGGTTCAGAAAGTTGTTGAATGTGTGGAGTAAAGAGAACGAATGCTCAGCTGCTAGAAAAAGCATGAGTGCTACTGGCTATCGCTGGAGGAACCCAGCTAATGTTTTAAGCTTTGTTTTCTTTTGTTTTTCTTCCCTTTTTATCAGAAAGCTCATTCTCTATGCTTCCCATGACGCTACCCTTGTTCCTCTCCTGGTGGCACTGGGCACCTTTGATCACAAGTGGCCACCTTATGCTGCAGATGTGACCCTGGAACTGTATCAGCACCAGAAGTCCAAAGAGTGGTTTGTCCGCGTGTCTTACCACGGGGAGGTAAGATCCCAGGGGAGGTCCATCGTACAAATCTCAGGCTTTGAACCTCTGCCTCTGTGTCTTTGCCTTAACCAGCATATTTCCCTGCCACGGAATGCACCAGTATCAGTAAAAAAAGGGCTTTGGCAATGCACAACATCTGTGATTTTGTCCCTTTGCCTTTGCAGGAGCAAGTGGTGAAAGGATGTAGAGCAGGTCTCTGCCCACTCGAAGAATTTCTAGAAGTTGTTTCACAGTACTCAGTCAGTCCAGAGGAGTACAATAACCTGTGCTCCCAGATGGAGGGGAACCAGCAAACTGACTCATAAGTTGTCTTAAATTAAAATTGGTTTATTGTCACAATCTTTGGCTATTTTTCTTTATATTCCTGCCAGCCTTCCCTATTCTAAAGATATTTTAGATGAGGGGACTTCTTCCTACCAGACACAGGGTGGCACAGTGTCACTTTTCACTGTTAGCAGCAAGATGAAAGGAGCAGCCTAACAGAGTGGCTCGAGTTCACCTCTGAGGTAGCCACGCAGAAGCACAGAGAGGCTGAAAACAGCAAGGGAGAGAAGAGAACTTTTTAAATTGCCTCGCTGCTTCAGGAATACGAGAGAAAACACAGCTGTTCCTCATGTGCTGGGACTGTGGGATGAAGCCCAGCTTGCTGTGTGCTACCAGACTTGAGAGCTTTGACATAATGATTGCTTTCATCTATGATGAACTGTAGAAGCCACTGTGCCTTTCCCTTTCTTTTGTCCTGTTGGAGGGTTGCTCTGCAGACAGATGAACCTCCCAAATTGCATAGCATTTATCTTCCCCATCTTCTTGAGGGCATTTTTGTGCACACAAACCTTTCCAAAGGGTCAGAAAGCCTTCAAACCTCCTCCCTGCACTCCAATTATGGAAATTCTGCTGCGAACACACAAAACAACCACAGTGGGCCAAGCACAAGAACACGCACTCTTGGTGAACTCTCTTAATGTGCTTTAAATAAGAAAGTCCAGGGAGCTGCTACTGACTTCAGCTTTGGGCAGCATTGAATCTATTTTGCACCTGCTGAAACAGTAACACACCAACATAGCCAAGGGAAGTACTTTTAGCTGAGCTGATGACACTTTCTCCTGTAAGACAGTACTAAGGATCACTATGTTGCCAAAATCCCCCTTTTTCAATCAGTAAAGAAAACTTGGATGCTGACTTATTTTCTTTGGGATATGTAAAGGCTAAAAGAGGGGGATCACATATTAAAACTGCAGCTTTGGCTCTGCATTACCCCTTCTGACTCAGCAAAACCAGACTGCAGTGATGTTAATGTAAGTCATTGACAGATACGTGACTGGAGGCAGTGGAGTACCTTCTCCCCGAGAAGCGTGGGCTGGATTTACCTCTCCTCTTTCATTAGCCTGCCCCCACCACAATTACATGTTGACACCGCGCACCGTGAACAGAATAATTTGAATACTAAATATGTTGCTGGAGGTCTCACTGAACTGCTATTAGAAGCAGTCAAAAAAGCAAACAAAACATTGTTATTTTCCACCAAGTTTTTATACAGCCTAAAAACATAATGCCATTATATAAAAATCAATGGCCTACCCTTGCTTAAGAACAGTGTGTTCTGCTCTGATCAAGCTCTCTCTTATGCACGGTATAAAGTATTTGCAGAACATTGATGGAAACATCAGGCGTATGATTGGAAATTATTTGTGAGGCACAGACTGCTTGGGAAAGGGGTATCAGGTAGTCTACAACTACCTACAACTACTACTATCAGGTAGTCTACAACTACCTGAAGGGAGGTTGTAGTGAAGTGGGAGTCGGCCTCTTCTCCCAGGCAACCAGCGATAGGACAAGAGGACACAGCCTCAAGCTTCACCAGGGGAGGTTCAGGTTGGACATGAGGAAGAATTTCTTCTCAGAAAGGGTCATTAGCCATTGGAAGGGGCTGCCCAGGGAGGTGGTGGAGTCACCATCTCTGGAGGTGTTTAAGAAAAGACTGGACATGGCACTTAGTGCCATGGTCTAGTTGACATGGTGGTGTCAGAGCAACGGTTGGACTCGATGATCCCAGAGGGCTCTTCCAACCTGGTTGATTCTGTGATTCTGTGACAGTAGAAGAGTTTTAAGACCACAGGACATAGGTAAGTGGCAAGTGCTGAACTGCAAACAGCGTGGAAGAGCTGAGGCATTTCTGAGAACACGGGATAAAAAATTTCCAGAAATCAACAGTTTCCTAAGGAACCAGTACATTTACAGGAGTAGGCAGACTCTTTGCAAGAACTGGGAAAGACACAAATCCCAGGGGACAGAACAAGAAATCCAAAACTTTCTTACCCTGGGCTGTTAATATGAGAACGGCTGACACAAGCAGCTAACATGTTCAACCTCATGTTCCCTCAGACTTGAGCTGGACCTGCTAACCCAAGTTAGTCTGCCTCCCTTGCTATTTTAGTCCAATGCAGTTAACACAGGTTGGTCAACTTAACTTAAAAAGACTTTTCTTTCATTTTGCATTGCAAACCTATCCTCATATAGTATCACAGAATCACAGAATCAACCAGGTTGGAAGAGCCCTCTGGGATCATCGAGTCCAACCATTACCCTGACACCACCCTGGCAACTAGACCATGGCACTAAGTGCCATGTCCAGGCTTTTCTTAAACACCTCCAGAGATGGTGACTCCACCACCTCCCTGGGCAGCCCATTCCAATGTCTAATAACCCTTTCTGAGAAGAAATTCTTCCTAATGTCCAACGTGAACCTCCCCTGGCAAAGCTTGAGGCTGTGTCCTCTTGTCCTATCGCTGGTTGCCCGGGAGAAGAGGCCAACTCCCACTTCACTACAACCTCCCTTCAGGTAGTTGTAGACGGCAATAAGGTCACCTCTGAGCCTCCTCTTCTCCAGGCTAAACAACCCCAGCTCCCTCAGCTGTTCCTCGTAGGTCAGTATGTTTTATTTCAGGCAATGTTAGTATACTAGGTAACTGGCAGGAAAGATGTCAACTTAAATTTAAGGTTTTGTTTCCTTCTCATGTAAAACATACTCTTTAAAGTTTCCAGTATCCCAGACAAAACAGCATCAGTTTTCTTTCCTGCCTCATGCTCTGACTCAAACAATCGTACGGTTAAAACCTGAGTGTGTAATGAGTCATGAGGACCTACATCTCTCAGCACCAAAGATTCGCTGGTTCGAAGTCAAAGGAGATCATGAGGCTAGTGAGTTCGGTGTATTTGTCAATAAACCCAACACAATAAAGCTAGCAGTTTGGGTTTGGGTCTTTTTAAAGTCTGAAGACCACTCCTGATGGTCGATTGATAATGTGCTTCAATCTTCAGCAGAAAGAGCATGCCAAACCTAGGTGTTACACATCTATCACAACAAACTGCATTAACAGAAATAATTGGAAACTATGTGGACTGGATAAAAACTGAAAAATCTTTCAGTTAGAGGTCACCTCACCAGAAAGATGACACAGCACATATGCAAGACAACTTACCCTTTTTAGGTTAAGAATTACTACCAATCAATACAGTGAAGTGCGCTCTACTAAATACAGGCCTATAGCAAACACGGATCATTTCTCCTTGAGAAGCATCAAAATAGGGAAGAGGTTTCAGCCAACAGCCTGCCAAGGCTGCACAAGGAAAGCATTCACTGTTGTCAGTGCAGAAGAGCACCACCAATGAAATGTAGCCTTTTCTGCCACCAGAATGACAAACAGCATCGTAGACGGTCAGCATAGGGAGCACCACAAAGTTAAGCCCTGTGTATGCCATATTTGTAATTGTCCCAACATTCTGGCACAACAAATGCTGCATTCCAACAGTCTAAGAAGCGTGTTTAGGATTCACGCCCTCAGGAAGAGTCGGGCATCCACACCTACTCCAAGTCAGGATACACGTATTGTACCAGAAGCACCACCAGCATTCAAATCCCAACCAAGGCTGATGCAGATTAGATCTCCACATACTGGTCTGTCTTCTGAAACGTTACCCATCAGATACCACTAGGAGGTCAGGACCAAACTCATAAGGCTGGCTACTTGCTTGTCAAGTTCTTTGGTAGATTAGCTAGCCCGTGATACAGGTACAAAGCTCGAGTTTAGTTGGACGGTGCTTAAAACTGCCAGTGTACTTCACAGAGGACCTGTTTGCAACAGCCTACTACTTTAAAACAAACAGATTTCAAATATTTTAAACTTTTGATTTAGCAGGCGCATTACTTTGCGTTTCAGAAGTTCACCATCTGCTGGGTTTACCTTTTAAGTCTCTCCACACTCCGGCTGTGCAGCCATCTGGGATGAGATAATTTGAACAGCAGACTGTTTCCTCCCATGTTACTAGAGACGAAGAGCAGCCAAGCATGTATGAATAAAGTCTATTTCATTCTTTCAAACAAAGGTGGAAGAGGATGATTTGAAAGGTGTTTTTTTTTTAAAAAAAAAAGAGGGGGAGGGGAAGAAAACTAAGAATGGCAACCCCACTTTCCGTCTTCAGCTGCACCATGACTACCAGAGCTGAGTCACAGTTACTATTGATTATAAATAAGCAGGAGAGAACAGAGCCTGACTTACAGATCCCAAGGTGAATTTGCAAGGCTGGCAGCTAGAAAGCTTTCTCATTTGTGAGGCAAAAAGGGGAGAAGTAGAATCAGAGCAAAACAAAGAAGCTCAGTCTACCTTTACCGAGTCATTTTTCTGGCCGGAGCCAGCTAAGGCATAAGCATTTCTTGTCCATCAGCTGGTGCAAACCAGGCAATGCCACCGAGGTTAAGTGCACCTATGCAGACTCAGGAGAATCCATGTCTTCTGCATTTTCTGTCGAAAAAAGCTCGTTAAGATGCTGGCATTTGGTATCTTAAATGAGACGAACACAGAAGGAACTTTAATTATCCAGCATCCTTAAAATGTATCCTTTGACTATCAGGTGGCTTTGAAACATAGGGAATCCCCTGTGCTAATTTTTATAGAAGAAGTCGCAGTCACCTCAAATCCTTTGCTATTCAAAATACCTCAAGAGGCGTAGGAGGCACTGAGAAAGACTGTTAAAAAAAAACCAAACTCTCCAGGTTATTTCTATGTCGATCAAGAGGTTGGCTTTGTTCAACATGGCAAAAACAGTCAGGAGTTGTGGCAGAAGTGGCAACGCTTAAAAAGGTTGCACTGTGACAATTCCAGTGCAAGGTCCTAAAAAGGGAGCTCTGCAACCATTTAAAGAAGAGGTAACTCTGCTCTACAGAAATAACGCTTAGTGTGTCATTGTCAGCTCTTTCTAAAATCTTGACAAGCCCGTGCTTCAGGCACGCTGCTTGTCTCGTTAGAAGGAAGCACCACAACATACATCCTACACTTTGTCAAAAGAGTAATTCTCACCCCAAATCATTGTAAATTTGCATGACAGCACAAAGGTGAATTCGGAAGCAGGCAGCAGAAGGCTCTGAGACTTGGGTGCCTCCAACGCTGCGTGGCTTCGCTCATGTTATAACACTAGCAACGGAACTCCGGTGAGCTGGCCACAGACAGCAATTCCTTTTCCACCTGTTAAGGATCAGTTAACTCTGAAAAACACTCACACATAAGCATGTTAAAGATATTAATTCTCCACATGAAGTTTCATACTAATAGTTCCCTTTGAGGGAACTACTCATTGAAATAATTTCAAGTAACAGTAAGTGGAAGAACAGAGATTACACACTCCATACGCTGTGCCGGGGCACCAGAGAGCAGACAGCCACAGAGGCCACTCTCTGTCCTACAGATCCGCATCTGACTCCTCCCGGTCTTCTCACTCCCGATCCATGTTTTGGCATCCAGTCTTTCACTCCTCGCAGACAAAACCCATAAAACCTTCTTGCTGAAATTCTCTCAAAAGGCAAGTTTGAAAAGACAGGGGATTAGGAAGCGATCGATGAGAACTGCGGCAAAGCAACAATTTACCCAGCAGGGCTGTCTTGATAAAAATCTGCTCACTGATGATTTCTCCCTCACCTTTGTTATTTAAGTTCATCCCTTCCCTGCTATCTCAACCTCTGAGCGAGGGCAGTCAGAGATCCTATCCAATCCAACCCTAGTGCCCGGCACAGCATCCAGCGCTCAGCAGGCAGATGCCGCTGCTTAGGGAAAGCTCAAACCCACGTACCTTGTAGTGCTGCAAACACTCACCAGGAGGAAGCGACAGAGACAACAAGCTTCAGCTGTTCCTTGACCCTCAACAAATTGAGGAAGAATGACTGTAACTATCGTCCCTGGGGCATGCTGAAATAAGACCTCACTCCGAGGAAAAACAAACTCAGTTCAGGATTAAGTGAACAGAAGTCTGCCTACAGACCAGACTTTTAGGAGCTGCCAAAGCTTACCCCACCTGGCCTCTGCACTGGCTGTGATCATAAGGAAGAGTAAAGAAGCATCTGGCCAGCCGTGTGATGTACACAGAAACAACTGGACTGGATAAAGAAGACAGTTCATTTTTGTAAGAAACAATATATTTTATTTTTCTGACACCACAGCCCTGGCGAGTGGTTTTGTACCAAATTTAATGGAGGTTACACAGAACGTTTTACGCTGGGGAGGAAAAAAAAAATAACCACAAAAAAAATCCTGGATAACTTTTAGTGTCTGTTCCACTCCCACATTAATAAAATCACTTGGGGTTTCTAAGAAAAGGAGAATAGGAAACAGTGAGAGAGACTACTGTAGGATGTAACAGTGTCCAAGTCCAGCCCCTTCCTAAAAGTGGGAAGAGTCCCCACGTGAGGAGAGGCTCTCCTAGATTTACTCCTCAAAATAACACAATGTATTGCAGCTGCCATAGGAGGAGACAGAAGGGGGACGGGGAGAGAGAGAGAGAGAGAGAGAAGCCTATTTAATAAAGAGTGGGAGGGAGAGACAGAAGGTGCTGGACAGCACGCCATAATTTGAAAAATATGTCCTTAACTTATTATTTATTTCTTTTAAAAGATTCCCCTCACTGAACTTAAGTTCCTTTTTGTGCTTTTCATTAATACTCTGCTCTGAGGTCGTAGTTTGGTTTTTCTATACATTGGAGTTGAAGGAAAATAGTCCGAAGTTCTGAAGATGGATTCTCCACCTAAAGTAAACAGCCTAGAATCCCATTCTCCTCTCACCCCAAAGACTAAAGTCTCTGCTAAAATCCCTTTTACAATATAGTACAGTACACAAAAAACCCCAAAAATAACCGAGAGTCCTGGGAGAAGCCAGTCCGAAGGACGTAAACATACAGAGAATGGTGCAACTTGTGACAAATGGCAATTCTCAAAATACAGCTACAGATTCTCAAAGCAGGTGCTGTCACGGGATACCCAAGTCCACAAAAATAATTTTTAAAAAATAAATCTTAAAAAAAACACAACCTGTTAAAATGAATAATTTTTTTTTTTCAGGTAATTCCATACATTCGAGATTTCCCAAAGCATCCTCTGGTCTTTTTTCACCTATTGCATGGCCAAACTGTACTCCTGAAGCTCCCAAAAAAGCCCTCAGGACTTGGAATCTCTTCTTGACAAGGATCAGAACATCCAGTCTTATGGTAGCAGCTTAAAACATCATGTTCCCTGGGTTTCCAGGGCCTTGGCTAAATCCTCCCATGCCAACGTCAGCAGCCATACCTCGGGGCCTCATTTGGGGGGGAATCATGATGTTTTGTTGGGGTCCCATCATGCCCTGCATTGACATCATCATACCAGGTGAGCCTACAGGGCCCGGGTGGCTGTACAGCCCCGCGGGGGCTCGGTCCTTGCCTGGGATCATGCCCACAGCGGCCACGGGGTTACTCATGAGCGCGGGCTGGCCAGGCATGGCCGTTTGTGCTGGTGACATCATGCGGTGGTGCGGCCCCATCATGCCTTGCTGCAGGAAGGCAGGCGGTCTCATCGGGTTGTGACCTGGCATGGATGGAGCCGTCCCAAGAGGGATATCCGGAGTTCCGACTGGCCCAGGACCCCCCATGCCAGGCAACGTTAGTCCCATCCTCGGGGTCTGCTCTCCTATCATCCCCTGCATGTGGGAGAACCCAGGCCCGGGACCCTGCGGCTGCTTGCGGCCTGGCACCTCCCCACGAGGGAAATACTGTAGTGTCTGGCTAGGCTTCTCCGACGGGATAATCCTGGACAGGTCAAACTCGGGTATTCCCGTGGCTCCAGGACGGATCACCTCCTGTAGCTCTGGATCAGTGAAAACCGAAGGCATATTGTTTCCAAGAACAGTGAAGGAGTCTGGACCGCCAGGGCCTCCAGTCTTGCAAAGTGCTGGATCTGTTGAACTTTGGGGCAGGTTGGTAGGACGCCCCAGAGGTGCTTCTCCGTGGAAGCCCATTCCCGCTGGGAAGTTGCCTTGTCCACCACTGGGCCCGTTGTGTGGAAATGGCACCTGCTGTGGAGGGGACTGTACAGGAGGGAACCCCTGTGGGAAGCCCAGGCGTCCTTGAGGTACCATTGGAGACTCCTGGGAACCATGCCCCATCATCGGATTGTGTGACATCAGGCCGGGTCCCACGGGGACCCCGTGAGGAGGTATATTGGGTCCCATAGCATTTGGAGAGGGCATCTGGTTGTTATGGGAAAGAGGCTGGGTCATTCCCATTGGGCTAAGGGTTGGCATTGGACCCACTGGGTTTGGACCTGAAATTCGAGGATTCTGAGAATTAATGCCCATTCCTAGGGAAGAAATAAGGAGTCACATTTAGATAACAGCCAATAATGATCAACAAAGCTATCACAGAGCTTTCTGCAAGGTTACCAAATCCACACATACACACACAAAAACCACTAGTGCTAGTAAAAAGCATCAGTAGTGGCTCTGGAAAATGTTATTTTAACTAGAAAATTGATGTCCCCTGCACAGTAGCCTCCCTAAGCTTGTCACTGCCCTAGCAAAAAGTGACTAAAGCCTCATCTGTAAGTAGGACCTCAATCCAACCCACACCTTTCCTACTGCCCTGGCAGTCCAGATGACGCATGCAGTAACAAATATGTCTGTGGCAGATTATCAGCATATGGACGCTTGTCCACTGGGAGGTGACTGAATCTCCTCTCAGTCTCAAGAAGTGATGAATCAGGTAACTCTCGTAAGACTAGGAGGCAGCAATCAATAAGGTTAATGAGCTATCATCACGAACTTATTCAATTAGCCAGCTTCCCCAGGTATAGGCAGCCACTCTGATCATTACTGCATGAAACAGACAGCAAAGCTACAGGTAAACTCATCAAGAATTCATTACCAGTTGCCGCTCTCATGAAACATCCACTCATCCCCGCTTTCAATTACGTTAATTCAATTGGGTGGAGGGGCTACAGCCTACTTCTGTGTTAAATATGTACCCACAAACACTAAGCTATCAGCAAGGATTGGACTTCTCATATAAACATGCTCACCCACAAGACAGCCCAAAAGGACAACGTTTTATTTTACTTTTCCTTTAACTCTCTCAGGTAGGGACCAGGACAATTTCCCTCAGTCCTGGCTGAGGTCACCTGCCATTTCACATTCCCTGTATGAAAAGATGGATGTTTTGAGAAAGCGCTCTAACACTCTTCTGTAACAAAGGGAATCAACAAAACCCAGGAAAAGAGCAGATGATTCAGTGTGGAAAAAAAAAAACCAACCAAAAAACCCTGTGAAGCTTCTATGACACTGCCTTAAGACAGGGGAAGAATGGTTTCCTCTGGATAACACATTGTAGATCTGACCCTTATGCCCACGAGCAGCCTTCACTCACACACGTAATTCCAGTCTTCCTGAGTGGAAATCTCTCCCATCCATAAGGATTTTCCAGATTAGCCACCTTATGAAGAATAGACACTTCCTGGGCAGAAAAAACTGGTTGTAAGGAGAATTTCTGTCTCCCCATTTCAGAGAATTGCAACTGCCTTCCTCAAAAACAACCCATGGCTGGATATTCTTCAAAGTTTTTCCCTCTCACCATCTTCATCTGATGAAGCTTCCATAAAAATCACCCTCACTTGGGCTTATGCCTCCGAGTTTCTTACCTGGTACGCTGTTCATAGGTGGCAGGTTTGGGGAGCGTGCTGGAGGGGAGTCATCATCAGAGCTGGCCACAGTTTTGATGGCATCATGATAGAGCGGTGTAGAGCTGGGCATGGCAAATTTGGACATCCTGGACATCATAATGGAGAGGGGATTCTGGGAGAGGGTCGGCTCTGGAGGCATTGTGTAAGGACTGCTAGAAGGAAGATTTCCAGGGAGAGTCACAGGAGCAGACTGGCTGACTGTGGAAGGAGGTGGACCACCTTAGGAAAAAAAAAAAAAGAAAAGAAAGAGACAGAAAGATGACTATTTTTTTTCCTTCTTACCATTTTTTCCTTAAATCACACCCTTTTCTCCTAGAAAACTCTCTTATTACAAGAGACCATCTGACTAATGCAGTCAACGCCTGTGAAAGGTAACCAGAAAAATAAGCCTATTGGCCAAGGTGGTTAACATTTGTCAGCCTGGATTCTGCACTTCTACTGGAACTACCTTGAGCCTCTACAAATCCACATAAAGAATTATCAGTTAAGTCCAAAAATCCTACCATTCAACCTCCATACACTGAAGACAGACTTAGGTACCAGGTCTAGCCATAAAAATCATAATCTATAGTCAATCAATTGTTCCTGTATCAATCAAATGTCAACTGTAACTCCTTCCCCTTTCTCTTTAGAAGGCATCAAACAAGCACAAAAGACACAGGCAGCACAACGAAAGCTGTAGCAGATATTATGCTGAGACATGCGAGCACGTTTCTGACAAGCTGCATCAGCAGCTACAAGTAAAACTCCCTCGTTTACGTTTCATTTCAGGTTTTATATCCACATATTTACTGCTTATTCCAGTTAAAGCAGCATTCTCTGCACCGATTAGCTTAACATCATGCTTTGCTCTCTCGAAACAAGAAATAACTGCACTTCCAATCCCCTTTGATCTCCACTGATGAATTTCACGCCACCCAGACCACACGTGAAGGAAAGATGCTAAAAGTTGTATTATCACTGAAAATTCACTGCACATTCCTCAGCCCCTCCCTTTTTGTGTTTGGAGAATACAAAAATCCTACAATGCTGAAACATTTATGCTTTGGAAGAGCTGCATGTAAAAGCATTTGCTAAGCACAACGTTAGGCACGGACTAAAGCATTCAATTCTGACTTGTAGCCAACTGGGCTCACGCTGGGCATGGCCCCAGCAGCTGTGGCTGACACTGATATCCAGGCTCCCTTCCCGAGCACACAGACCTGGCCAGCAACCCCTCCAGCAGCGCTAGAGGGCAACGTGGGCAAACCGCTCCTCTCCCAGCATCTCCCAGCGAGGAGACCTTCAGGGAGGCCCTGGGCAGCCTGGATGGAGCGACAAAAGTGCTTTCAGGGTGAGCTCTGAAGGGGTTTGGGAGCAGGAAGGAGAAGGCAGAGGTGTGCTGCCAACAGCCCACAGAGGTTTCAGGAGTAGATGGAGCAGTGCCAGCACCTGCACCCCAAGGTCCCAGGCACGGCACGGCTCCAGCATGCTACCAAATGCTACGTAATGGTGTTTAGCTCTCTCCAAAATGGTCAAAGCCTGAACAAATGTTAGCACACATCCCTGTCTGTGGTGGTAAACCTAGAAAGCACTAACCATACCTGCACCATACCTTGATACGTGACCAGCTAACTATGCTCAGCATGTCTTTGTAGTAGCCTTTTAATTCAAAGCTTTCAGCAGGATCTTCTCCACAAAGCTATGATCACCAGGACCTGTGGCAGCACAGCCAAAAACCCCTTTGAGGAGAGATTTCTCCCATCAACGCTACATCTTTTCACACCTCTTGACCCCACTCTTTCACTTTCAGGTCCTCTGAGCGACCAGCCCTCATCTTGACACATGGGAGGCATGGTGCAAATCCACAAATACAACAGGAGGAAGAAAAGCACTTGCACTCCATTCACGTAGCCATCCACGAGACCCTTGGCACAGCCTCCCTCCAACGGGCAAAGCACTGTCTACTTCTGCCGCCCTGCAAGAAACCTCCTCCCTGCTGCATGCCTCGGGGTAACCCGATGTGAACTGAAGAGCCAAGTCCGGCTAGCAGAGGTGGCACTCACCCGACTCCACGTTCCCCAGCATGGCTGGGGAAGACATGGTGAGAGATGCCTTGTGGTTCGGGGGAATCCCAGGGCTCTGCAAAGGAGGCTTTGGAGATGAAGTCCATCCGGGAGAAGGTGCGGGAAGAGACGGAGACTTGAGGTGGACAGGAGAAGCAGCAGCAGACCCCAAGACAGGGGGGGACTTAATGGAGGCAGCGGCAGCTGCAGCAGTGGGGCCCGCAAGCATTCCTGCCAGCTGGGAGGGCGTCTGAGGGGACTTGAGGTTCCCCGAGGGAGACCCCATCATGGGAGACTGGACCTGGCGCATTGTCGGGGACTTCAGAGGGTTGATTCCCGGCGAATGCACCTGACTGGCTGTGGAGATATCCAAGGGCTTGCGGCCCAGGCTGCGCTGCGCGGGGGGAGCAGTGTTGAGGCTATTAGGGTTACTGGTGGGATTGAGAGGTAGTGGCGGCATGTGGCTGAGCCGGTTGTTAGTCCTTTGGTCAGGCCCGATCTGTTCTCTGAGATTTCGGAGACCGACTCCTGGGCCCTGAGACATGGGAAGGAAAGGCCTGGGACCCATGCCGTACTCCTGCTGCGGGTGCTCCCCAAATGGCAGCGGCACCATTTTCTGCTGAGAGGAGAGCATCTCCGAGACGCTGGGGCGCAGTTTCATCATCTCTTCCGGCCCTACTCCTGCCTCCCTCAGCTTCTGAGGGACCAGGGGTGGGTTGGAGCCCATGCTGACATTCATGCCCATGTCCCCCTTCATGCTGCCGGGGCCCATCCCGAACTCCAGCTCCCTGCTAGAGCCCATTTGTGCGGGTATTCCTTTCGGGAAGTCCCCCCTGGAGGGGCTCATCGGCCCTTCCACCGGCATGCGAGGGAAGATGGGGTTGTTCCCAGGCTCCATGTGCCTCTGGGAAGGCATCATTCTGTTTATCTCCATGCCGGGCCTGATGCCTTCCATGTTGAGGCCGGGAGGGAGGCCCATCTGTTTCTCAGCCAGCTGCTGCTGATAGAGCTCTTCAGGCAGGCCCTGCGGGTTGGGGAACCGCTCCCCTCGGCCAGGGCCGCTGAAGACACCCTGGCCAGGAGGGAAGTTACGGCCATCTGGGATTTTTGGCACGTCGTCTGGCCAACTAACTCCTGAAAGCCCTGGCCGGGAGGTGGGATTCGGGACACCGGGGCCCTCCATGTCAGGGTTCATCATTCCTGGAAAACCAGGCAGGCGCATCTGGCTCCCGGGCATGTTGGGATGAGGGGCCATGCCCCTGGGAGGCAGAGAGTGCGACATATTCATGCCTTCAGGGAAGGGCTCTGGACCCCCGGGTCCCCAGCCCTCCCCAGGGGTCATCTGGTAGGGAGGGGGAGGACCTCGGACCACCCCACGAGGCCCGTGCTGATGGACCATCATGTCCTGCAGGGAACACTGCTGCACAACGACCTGCTCTTGCTTTCTTCTCTTCTCCTCGTAAAACTCCTGCTGCAGCTTGAGCCAGGCCACCTGCTCAGGAGTCATGTGGTCCAGGTGGTCTGGGCCTATGGGTCCCGACTGGGCATTCATTGGTGGTGGCCCCATTTCATCGGGGGAAAAGGGCATGTCCCTGTGTCCTTGAGGGCCAAACGGAGCCCCTCCATCTGTCCGAGACCCTGACCCTTTGCCTAAACTTTGGGATTGAGCCATCATGGCCTGTATCGGCCCTTCAGGTTTCTTTTGGGGACCATCCAGCACCCCAGCGTTTGGGGGTGGCCCTCCACTTTGCCCTCCCGCAAACTCCTTCTCGTCAGGGAAGAGCATGCGCTGGATGTCTCTCAGGGTCTGCAACGAGCGCTCTCGATGCTCCAGCTGCTCCTGTGACAGTCCATCTGGATTCTCGCCCAAACTGGATGGGTCCCCACCAGACACCTGCTGGGGAGGACCTTTGGGGTCTGCAGTAGAGCTATTGCTACCTTGGGAAACTGGGCTAACTGCTCGATTGTTGGGTGTCGAACTCTGCCCAAATCCTTCTGTCTGCAACGGGGTAGAGTTCGCAGGGCTGCCCACAGACATCACTTTGCTTTCCACGCTGGGGCTGTCCTGATCTATGGGACATGGGGGACCAGTGGATTTGGATACCGGCGCTGACACGGGTGGAGTCGGCTGCATTTTGGTGTTCTGGGGAGGGTTCTGGTCCTGGGCAGCAGGGGGCTGGGGCTGCGGCAGGGGCTTGGGTTCAGTCCGAAGTGCAGTGATCTGGGGGTTCTGCAAGAGAAAGCCACATGCTGTCACTCGCTCTTCTTACAGCCGTGCCACGTAAGCAGCGGTGCAAACGAAATGTCCCATCTCAACCCCACCGGCCCGCACTTGCAAGGAAGGGGAGCCTTCATGCAGCTATTACAGAACAGCATCTTAGCCATGCAGAAACCTATTTTGCTCAAGCATTACAGCAGGGACCCCTTGCTTCTGTGCCAGCTTTGCATGAGCAATGGGTCAGAAATATACTACCCAAATACTGCAAGACTCAAGCTCTTCTTTGGATGATCCAAGACATTTATTTGCAGAAGGTTAGAACAACAACTGTCTCCCTCTTTTCTACCCTAAAACTTATTTCAGAGTCTAAATAATCATCCACCTTTCTGAATCACACACACAAGCACATTTACCATTTCCCTTCCCACCCACATGCAGGTATTCCCTACCAAGGGTACAGTGTTTCGTTCTGCCTTGCTGTTTGAGATGTTCTGGATATGAAAGGACACAATGGTTTCCACCTGTCCCTTCAGCACAGCTTCTGCAGCCCTGCAAAGACAGACAGACAGATGCACATATCCAGTTGAAGCTAAGAATCCATTTTTCTTAACTGCCCTCCCTTCTATCCTTCAGCTGGCAGAAAGGAAAAAGACTTAACCACACATTTCACTCTAGATGAGTAGCAAAAGAAAAATGCTTACATCTACAAACTCATCAGCACTTGGGGTTCATGTCTCAGTTTAAGCCATCCTGGCTGCTACTCACTGCATGGATTGCAAAACAATATCTACCAGCATTTGCCAAAAAAACCCACAACACCCACATCTCAGAGGAACAAATAATCACTTCTCAGAGGGCAAGAGGTAGTGACGTTCTCCACTCCAGCCCCTTCACCATCCCCAAAACAAGCAATGACTTTTTGCTACAAGAATGCACTTGATGGAGAAAGTGCACTTGAGAATCTCTTAAAAAGGGAGCACAAGTGTAAGCCCCGCTCCCCGAAGACATTCAAGCCTCTACCTACTTACTTGTTGGCCATCTCAGTAGAAAAGACGTAAACCACTTTGGATGGAGTCTTCTGCCCACTTGCTGGCTCCAAAGTGGCAGTCAGGCCATGGGAAGGTGTGGAAGACCTTGGGGCTGAAGCATTTGAAGGAGTCATGGAGTGTGGTGTGTGCTGAGAATCCTGGGACTTCACATGATCAGCAGAATTGCAGTCTGGAAGGGGAGAAAGAGGAAAAGAGGGGAATCACTACCTTGGGAGCTCTTTGGAAACCATTCCTGCAAACTGATCAGCGCTTTTCCTCCTCTGAAATTTCCCACTTCTCTCTCAAGCACCACTAAAGGCAATTCTTCTATTACATCATGCATCTTCCCTCTAATGCACCACTGGGAGAAAGCTCATCTTGGCCCTTTCCAAGGCAAGTGGCAGTTCCCAGGGCTCATCCCTTTGAATTCTCTAATGGCCACACAGAGTAGCAGGAAAACTACACCCTAAAATGAACAAATATAAACATGTCTGCACCCAAGGAAAACACTGTGCAAAACTACTTTTTTTTTCCTTCAGCCACCTTAGCCAGGTGACCTAGGAAATGGACAGCAAAGGACAGATGGACAACTGTACATCTAGTCTGTTTTGCACTGCCTCACAGAGGCAATGTTGGAGCCAGGAACTCTCAATCCCAACTCTCCGGCTTGTGTTACCAGTCAGGGTGCTACAGGTTATGTATCTGTGTTGACAAAACAGGCTCGCATATTGTTCAAAACCCCAGTTACACCAGAGCAGTTCCTGAAAGGCCAAAGGCCAGAAGGAAACCAACAGGTTGCATTTGTACTTGCAAATCCTCTGGGGGAGTTTCAGAGTTACAAAGGAACTTTCCCACCACAGTCAGGTCTGCACTTTAACTGAGCGTGAACAGGACATTTCCCGATGCCAGCTACGACAACCTCTCCTCTTTGCCTGCTCTCAAGACCTTTAGACTTCGCTGGCTGGAACCTACAGAACTCCAGACAAATAAATGTTTCGCTAACACTTGCATAGCGATTCTCCATCTCACAGAGGACTCAGACTAATAGTCTGCGCTTGCACACGAATCCTAGCAAACGTACCTTTGATTTCAGGGTCGTCATTAGGAGTCCCAGCTTCCCTCTGTTCAAAGGAGTCTGCCGAAATGCTCCTCTCTCTCTTCCCCTTCCCCTTGGCACCATTTCCAGCCCCATTCTTCAGCCCCATGCTCCCACCTGGGCCAGGGAGCACTTTGGGGGGGTGACCTCCACTTTTGGGGTCACAGGGAGAGGGCTGGGATTGGCTGGTGGAGCCCCCTTGTTTGCCCTGGTTGGAAAATTTGGAATCCAGCTGGGGGTTGCCAGATGGGGACATCACTGTAGGGGGACGGACCATCACCTCCTGCTTTGATTTGGGGCTACTGGGGACAGAGTAAAAAAAAAAAGGAAAAGAAAAAAAAAGTGACAAATCACACCATTGATTCATTCAACCCTGTAGGAACAGACTACAGAGAAGCAGAAACAACCACTGCCACCTTTGCATGCTAAGGCAATTGCTGATAAATAAAAAATGCCTGCAAGCTTGGAGTCATGCAGGTGCTTTTTTGAACATGCCCTGAAAGGGTTATGATCCAAGATGGGATCTCATTGCTCAAGAAGGTACCAGGGCAAGCTACAGAGCTGCCAGATCCCAGGAACTGCTGTCACATGAGGACCTACCTCTGCGGCTTCTGTCAATAAAGACAACGGTTTCTATGTGCACAGAGAAGCGCCTCACACCAAGACCAGCTCAGAGTAAACAAACAAGGCACAATAAAGTTCACCTCAACCACTTTCCTGGACCCCAACTACACACTGCAGCTCTGGTCAGAGCAGACCCCCCCCCCTCCCCTTGCACCTCCCTATCCAGTTCTACAGGGAGCACAAGGAAAACCCAGCATTACTGCAGCATTCATCATACATTGGGGCGAGGTGCCAGGAAAACACAAACCTCTGACCGTGAAAACAATTAAACCAGCTACAACCTGCCTCTGAATAAGGAAAGAGAAGGATACCATCTCCCTGCACCCTCCTGCAAAATGGGGCAGATGAAGCTGCTTTAATTTGCCAAAGGAGGTTCAGTCTTTCCTTCCCTCTTCCGTTCAGCAAATTGTATCCTAAAAATATTTTGCTCCTCTGGGTTTTACAGACATATTAGCCACCCTTTCCTCCTCACCCGCCGGTCTCTCCATTGCTATGGGATCTTCTGCATTGGGTTTTCCCATCATCACTACAGTGCTTGCTAGCATCCTCCCTGTGGGACTGGCATAAGCTGTTTCCTCCTTTGGACAAACACCTGACTCGGTGGCACTCCCTCTGAATTACTCTTTAGCTCCAGATGACGTCTAGAAGTAAATAATCAAACTCAAGAATGCTGTCAATCTTGTAAGTCCCTGGACACTGCTTCGCTTCCGTATTTTTCCCCTTCCAAATCAGCAGAGGAGAGATGCTGACCTGCTGCACCGGCCCGTGAATGATGCAGAGGATCTCAGCGCACAGCTGAGCAGTTCTTTAGACTGTTCAGGCCAATAATAGGGAAGAAGCGTTTTGTGTGAAAGTACAGAGACCTTCTGCTGCCCAACTACCCCTCGGGGAAGCAGATAATTAGAAGAGGGGGAAATAAAAAAAAAACACCAGACAGAAACAGCATGTTTGCTCTCCTACAGCCTATCCAGACACCTGAAGGGAGGGAGGGGGGCATGAAGCACGGAGAATCTGCACCTCATGGGTTTAGAGCTCTCAGCTCGTCCTGAGCCTAGCAAACGTGGAGGCTCGTCAGCACCGTGCAGCCAGCGCTCAGGTACTCAGCGGGTCCCATGGGAGCACAAAGGAGGACCAGTAAGTCACATGCACCAGTCCTTGGCTAATCCTGCAGCAGGGCAAGAACAGCATCACGCACCAACCCAGAGCAGCTGACTGCAGGCTCTTTTCCTTACCTCTGTGTGTTGCCTGACGGGGAGTTCCTCACTTTGGGGTTACTGGAATGCATTGACAGAAATCCTGAGCTCACAGTCTCACACGCACGCGGATGGGCTCTCGTCAAGTTCCTCTGGGGAGTGTGCCGCCAGAGGCAGCGTTGAAGCACTTTCTGCCACCCGCTTCTCTCAGTGCTGGCTGTCTGCTTGCCTTTTTTCTCTTTGCTCTTCTCTGGTTGTGCACTGGGCGCTTCCCTCCTGCAGCACCAGCATTCTCTAGACGCGTGCCTCCTGCTGCCCAGGGGAAGTCTCGCATCTCCAGGGCACACTGTTAAAACCACCCCACAAGAAAAGAACAGAAAAACAGTGAGGAATTTTCCAAGCAGTTGTATCTGGTGTGAAACAGTAGATGGCAATTCTTCCCCCATTACTGAGAAGACACAGGAGAAGAGCTTTTAGATGGCTCATTAGGAATAGTGTAGCCAGCCGGTCTAGGGAAGTGATCGTCCCTTTGTACTCGGCACTGGTGGCGCCACACCGTGAATCCTGTGTCCAGTTCTGGGCCCTGCACTTCAAGAAAGATGTTGAGGTGTTGGAGCGAGTCCAGAGGAGGGCGACCAAGCTGGTGAAGGGTCTGGAGGGTCTGAC
The DNA here is from genome assembly GCF_013368605.1 of Nyctibius grandis. NCBI lineage: Eukaryota > Metazoa > Chordata > Aves > Nyctibiiformes > Nyctibiidae > Nyctibius > Nyctibius grandis. The sequence continues at coordinate 5,738,839 of NC_090659.1, read as the reverse complement.
CTCCGAGGAACGGCTGAGGGAGCTGGGGTTGTTTAGCCTGGAGAAGAGGAGGCTCAGAGGAGACCTTATTGCAGTCTACAACTACCTGAAGGGAGGTTGTAGTGAAGTGGGAGTGGGCCTCTTCTCCTGGGCAACTAGCGATAGGACAAGAGGACACAGCCTCAAGCTTCTCCAGGGGAGGTTCAGGTTGGACATTAGGAAGAATTTCTTTTCAGAAAGGGTCATTAGCCATTGGAATGGGCTGCCCAGGGAGGTGGTGGAGTCATGATCTCTGGAGGGGTTTAAGAAAAGCCTGGACATGGCACTTAGTGCCATGGTCTAGTTGACAGGGTGGTGTCAGGGCAACGGTTGGACTCGATGATCCCAGAGGGCTCTTCCAACCTGGTTGATTCTGTGATTCTGTGATTACAGCTGTGTATTTCAAACCAGAGGCAGCCCTGGCTGGCCCTTCAGTTTACAGGCAGCGAGGCCATCTTCCCTTCATCCAAAGCAAATCACTCTGGAGTCAACAAAACCGGGAAGCGCCTCATATCTGGACACTTTGATTCCGCATCTGTGCTCAGCTTGAAGACACCTCGCAGCAAGTCAGTAGGAAGCCATAATTACAAATCCCCAACATGACTTAGCTATCCAGAATTCCCCCATGAATGGCCGTAATCTGATATTTCTTAAGAACATAAACTCTGCTCAAATCTTTTCTGTCTCCTTGGTCCAATACAACTAGACATATGTTCAATGATGTGTGCTAAGGGCTGCACAAAGGGAGGAAAATAAAATAAAATGCCTTCCTAACCACCTGTAAGCAACCAGCTATGCTGTGATTGCTCAGAAAATACCAGAGGTTAGTCACTCATTAGATCTATTAGAAATGCCAAACGATCACTAGAGAACTACCCTTCTAAATTTGCTCAGTAACACTATACAGACTGTGGAGACTTAAAAAAAAAAACCACACTAAAAAAAAAAACCCCAAAATAAGCACTTTTTCAGCTTCTTTCTAAGAATCAATATGCATAAAGCAGGCAATAAGGCCCATAAAACTCTTTCTGGAGGAGGAAACTATTGAACATTACTGTTTACGTCCTTTGGGCTAAATTATTTTGGAACAAATTTCTGTCTTGTTTACGTTTCAACAAAATCTCTCCTGTTCATCTCACCTACTCAGATGCAAATCCACTTAATTTAGAATCTAACCAAGATTTATTGTTAATGTATTAAGCATTGCTAGTTAAATATTATTCAAATGTAAATATTCCCGGTATTCCTTCTCAGCACCAAAGCAGCAGTTTCCTCCTGTGTGTATCAAATGAAACAAAATAAATCTCACCAGACTGGGAGTGTCTTGCAGTTTATGAAGAAACTACTACTGAAATTGCATTTAGAAAACAAAGATTGGTTTGCTTACATGCTGACACCATGGATTAAGATACAGGGGCACTATATGACCACCTCTGGCCAAAGAGAGTTATCAATAACTTGGAGTATTGAGCACCATGGTTTTCCAGTTCCCCAAATTTATCTTCTTGTGAGGTGCCACTACACTTTTTAGTGACTTTGCACTTTAACACGATAGTGCTCCACACTGCAGTTGTTCCATGAAGCTCTGCATAATCTCCAAAAATTCTCCTCTCTACCACATGCCTCCTTCATGGGCCAAAGAAATCATTCTGCTCCCTGTTCTCACCTCCACTGTGCTGCACAAATCCATTAATGTGGGGAAGGTTTGTGCAATAAAGGTCTCATTTTTAATGACTCCTATTGGGCACAATCAGATGAACTCCAGTCTGAGCCACACACTCCCCAGATCCACATGCCTCTCTGGGGCTGTCAGCTGGTTATCCCACTGATGTTGAGAACGACATTGGAGTTACTCTATTACTATTACTACTAGTATCATGCTGTAATTGGAGCCAGTGCTATACAGATACATTAAAGACAAGAACATCTTCACAAGTATCTAAACTGTGCCATCTTTGCATGCAAATTTGGCTCCTATGTCTGTTTTGACAACAAAACCATAACACCAACAGCGCCCAATTCCACTTTTCAACAGATTTATGCATCTGAGGAGTCAGTGGAACTCAGTGATACTTTGGGGTCCTCACTTAAGGTGAAGGTATAACTGAAAATAGAGTGAATTTCAGGTAAAAAAGAAAAAACGAGCAGCAGCATTAAAGTGAGTGGAGCTCAATGCTAAAAGCAGGATGTAGGTGCCTGTGTGATGAACTTAAGTATTCTAGTCGTTTCATCCTCTGCTTTCCCGCTTTTGATATTTATGCATCATGTTACCTCTTATCATAAGATGAGAATTTTCTCAGACTCCCAGTCTCGCACAGTGCAATGAGAAAACGTGAAAAACAGAATCAGGATCACACTGGCTGCACAATATTTCTGACATCACCAAACTTTCAAGTACTTCACAGGGGGAAAAAAACCTTCCAATATTTTAACCCCCCTTTTTTATTATCCTATATACAGGTATCTTCCATCTATTAGAACTGATGCACACGGCAAGGGAACCGTATTTTCCAATTTCAGTTTAAATTTCTTCTCATCAGAGAGCGCTATAAAGGACACATCAATATATTCACTGGTGGGACAACAGCAACTCAACTCCCTCCGCTTCTCATTTCTGCACACTGGGAATGTACCATCTTTTATACTGTGAAATGGAATGCCTCATGATTTTTCTAAATGCACTTCTAACATATGTATGCCTGGGAACCTAGGATTCAATAATGGAAAAGCTCTCGAGAAATGTATTTTTGCAGCTGGAGTCTGCCTGCCATAGCAAAGCTGTTATCATTGCTCTAAATTTAGAGGTAGGGTCACTGAATGGGAATGGTCAAGCCACTTTTCAAGACATTTTGGCAAGCTACATCCAAGGCTGTATTTTCAGGATTGCTTTAAGGTATGCCAGACAACGGCTACAGGGAAAAGGGATGGTTCAAAGGGCTACTCATTCTCACCATCTCTCTCCTGACCAGATCAGGGAAAGACGTGAATGGGAACTAACCCAAGGGAAACAGCAGAAGTCTCTATTCAGCTGGATTAGTCCCCCAATCTGGTTGATCATGTAACCACATCAGTGCCACTGCAAGCACAAAGGAGGAGGTGAGAACAGGTGAAAAGTAGCCTCACCCCACTTGCTTGCAGCTTACAATTTGGATGGCTTAAAATGACTTCAAACCTCAATTGCAGAGACAAAAGAGATGGACCCTTATTTGTGGAGATATGAGAGGTCCTCGCCTTTCCAACAAGTAGCTTACCAAGACCCCTGGTGTCACGACACAGCAGTACTCATTGTGGAGGCCATGAGTTGCGAACCACTCGTCTCACAAGAAAAGATCACCTGGAAAAAGAAGAGAGGGGAAGAGTTTCACCAACAAGAATGCACAGCCAAGCTGTGCATCACAGAATCACAGAATCAACCAGGTTGGAAGAGCCCTCTGGGATCATCGAGTCCAACCGTTGCCCTGACACCACCACGTCAACTAGGCCAGGCTTTTCTTAAACACCTCCAGGGATGGTGACTCCACCACCTCCCTGGGCAGCCCATTCCAATGTCTAATAACCCTTTCTGAAAATAAATTCTTCCTAATGTCCAACCTGAACCTCCCCTCCCACACATCCAGCCACAGAAGCAGAGGAATCAAAACTCACCCTGAACCACTGGTAAGGGGAAGCCTCTGCTCAGACTGGCAAGATTTGTCAGCACTGAAAAAGCCACCATCAGACTGGAAGAGTCTAAGATGCGTGCTGCACATGGAGGGGAAATAGGTCAGACCTGCTTTAGCACTCCCACATTTGAGCTAGCTGGATTCCCATGAGCTCATCTGGGCTTAGAGAAGCTGGCACAAAGCTCGGACGTGTAACCTCCCCTTTTCTGCATCCATCTCTCTTCAAAGCCTCACCTTCCCCTCACTATGAGCCCAGCAACTTCTGCCAAACCCCTGTGCTTCGTATCTACAACCTCCTCCACAGCCAGACAACGTATAAATAAAAACATCAAGCATCAGGGAAAGCCAGGCAATCGCTCAGTCACATCTAGGGGAAAACCAGGCAGGTTTTAGAAGGAAGAAGCACTGTCTACTGTTCTGGCAGCTCCTGTTTCACATCACTGTGCTACACTACAGGGAGAAGGGAATCCAACTGCAAATCTTCCCCAGTAAGACACAGTGCAAATTTGCTCAAGATAGAGGGGTTAGCCCCACCTTGCACTATGGTTATTTCCTATAAGGCCAAACGAGTTCACGGCCCAAGAACCAGCCACACTTTCAGTAATGGAGACAACCCAGCATCAATTAATGTTCACTCACATGTTAAAGCAAGTTTAAGTGCCTGAAAGTTCCGTAACACAAGGAAACACGGACTCTTAGGCATGGCTCAATGGTAAATTTGAGGTCAGTAAAGAAAGACAGAGCAGCTATCATCTGCCAGCTTCTCCCTCACCCACTGTGAAAACTGGAGATGCTACAAGAACAGCATGAACCAGGCAACATTCACCCTGTCAGGGCCAGCGTGGTCTCTCGGAGCACTCTCAGCTCTTTACACAGCACGGACAGCCTCGCAGTTAAAGTACAGCTGCAAACTGGAACCACTACCAGAGGTTTTCTGTGTAATCCCAGCGCATTCTGCTGACCAGATCTCCCCACAGGAACGCAGGAGCTGTTGCGAGGCTCAATTAGTTATGCATTGTGAAACCCTGTGCATATTCTCTTCCCTCCAACATTCTCCGACTATTATCTGCTGCAGCTTCACCTTAGTAATGTAGCAACGCGCTGCCGTGTAATCCGCTTCACAAAACCAAACTACAAAGCTAGTCCCAAACAATGCAGCTACATTCTCCACCCAGTCCAGCCAAATCAAACAATGAAATCATCAACGTGATAGACCATCCTTATCTGGCCAAGTCACACCTGCAGACAGAAGCTGAAACAAACACCTATCGCAACAAGCTGCTTCATCCAGTAAAACCTACCACAGCAGCACAATCATCCCTGAATCCAATTACCCAGTTAAATCTCCTCTCCCCTTTCCCCCACCCCACCCAACGAAACAATACAGGCTAAGCCATGCCAGTGCCAGTACTGACACACCTCTGTCAAAGCAGTGACAGAAATCACCTTTTCCCTTGAAAGGGAAAACCTGTGAACACCAGCACGCTTCAGGATGGAGAGAATCTGTCACAGCAAACGGTCAGGGCTCTATCGCTTGAAACGTTCAAGTCCAACTGGGCGAAGCACCAGAGCAGGGCAGCCTTACAGACCGTAGCTCAGGACTGCAAGAGGGACACAACTACCTGAAGGGAGGTTGTAGTGAAGTGGGAGTCGGCCTCTTCTCCCGAGCAACTAGTGATAGGACAAGAGGACACAGCCTCAAGCTTCGCCAGGGGAGGTTCAGGTTGGACATTAGGAAGAATTTCTTTTCAGAAAGGGTCATTAGACATTGGAAGGGGCTGTCCATGGAGGTGGTGGAGTCACCATCTCTGGATGTGTTTAAAAAAAGACTGGACATGGCACTTAGTGCCATGGTCTAGTTGACAGGGTGGTGTCAGGGCAACGGTTGGACTCGATGATCCCAGAGGTCTCTTCCAACCTGGTTGATTCTCTGATTCTGTGATCAGACATGGTCCATCTTTAAGGCTACCCAGGCAGTTATTGCCACGTAATTCCATCCCCTAGTTTACCATCTCTGCTGCTCACCTGCGTGGCCTTAGCCCACAAGACAGCTTGCTTCACAGCGAATTTAGGAGCAAAAGGGTGAGAGCACGTACAGAAGCAGCTACCACAGAGTGACTAACAAGACACAAATGCACACAGAATCACAGAATCAGCCAGGTTGGAAGAGACCTCTGGGATCATCAAGTCCAACCATTGCCCTGACACCACCTGACATCTTAGCTTATCTTTTGGTAACTTATTCATGAAGTATCTCTGTACTTCTGTGAACTAGCCACTATATTATTGTACTGCAAACAGAAGGAGAAAAACATCCAAACTAGCTTATTCCTCCTTTATTCCCTTAAACTGCAGAAGCTTGAAGTGGTCAGGTACTTGGAGGTGTAAGTGGTCAGGTACTTGGAGGTGTAAGTGGTCAGGTACTTGGAGGGTGTACAGCATTATGGCTGCTTCAGCAGGAAGAGCTGCAGTTAGCACTGATCCACTTCAGTCTTTTCTCCCTCTTTGAGAAGAATGGGGAGAGATGAAATAAAGGCACACCAAGGAGATAAAAGTATCAAACTTGCAGCCTTACTGTGACACAAAGCATTAAAGGCAAGAAACCTCTTTCTCCGTGTACGAGAAAGAGCACGTTTCTTTTCTCCCCGCGGCCTTTCTGAGACTGTCAGCCTGTGCTGGACTGAGGGTGGCGAGAGCCCAAAATCAGCACAGAAAAAAAAGAAGAGGCTAGAGACCTGCTGCTACAGAAAACAAATGATGACTGAACACAAGCTGAGCCAGCACCCTGAATTGTAGCTCTAGTAGTGGAGGGGGAGAGAAAGGGGGGAGAGAGAGAGAGGAGTAAGAGACTGCTCTGGGAAGAGCAGTGGCTTCAGGAGGGACCAAGAAGAGGAGCACCAGTAGCAGGAGCTGTTTGAGCAACCACTCATCCTGACAGCCACCAGGAAGGAAAGCCTTGCATGTGCATCCACCAGTGGACTCCCCGTGCGACCGGAGAGGTGGGGTAAGGCAATGAATCAGCCCACGCACTCCAGTGCAGTTTTACTGGGAAGGGCACGTCTTATTTCTCCGACCCTCATTCAACCACGTAAGAGGAAGAACAGCTGCGCTGACAAAGGTGACTCCACTACACCCAAGACACTCCAAGAGCTACCACCGTTTTTCACCACGTGCTGCACTTACCAGTTTTGTTAAGCATTTGCTTGTTTTGGACACTTGCAGTTGACACTTGCATTACTTTTTAATAAGCCACTGTTTAATGAAGTGCTTGATTACACACCTCATTGATAAAGAGTGCAACTGGGAAACGAGGACGCAGGAAGTGTTACTCAATGCTTTTATTGAACTGTCAGACTCCCTTAAGATCATACAAAAGTAAAAGCAAATAGATAAATTGACATGAGTATTCTACACTACACCCATCTCCCCATGACACTTGAGGATGGGGGTGCAGGACACTCTTCAATTCCTTGAACCAGTCCCAATTTTTAGATATGGCCCCTACCAAGGGCTTTTACCTGCACCTTTTTAAGACATTGGAATGAGCTGCCCAGGGACGTGGTGGAGTCACCATCTCTGGATGTGTTTAAGAAAAGACTGGACATGGCACTTAGTGCCATGGTCTAGTTGACATGGTGGTGTCAGGGCAACGGTTGGACTCGATGATCCCTGAGGGCTCTTCCAACCTGGTTGATTCTGTGATTCTGTGACCTTTAAGTCTGCCCCTACCTCTTAGCAAAAGCTGTCCTCCTCATCCTTTCCCATGAATGCATGAAGCATGTGCTTGCAATACAACTAGTATTGGACCCATCAGCATTCACACAGGTTTGTCGAAAATGCCACCTTACCTTCTGTACCCCAAGCGTGTGCTGGACCCAGGAAAGCAACCTCAACCAGCCTAAGTCTGCCCAGCTCTATCCCTTCCAGCCATCGCTAGCACTTGTGACCCAGCTGAAAACTAAGTCTAGATAAGATGTGATTAATTTTCAGGAGACAAGCTTCCTGTTTCAGCAAACCAGGTGGCCACATGCTCACTGGCGTTGGCCCAAAGGAGGCAGCGGTGACTGATGGCACAGGCATGTATAGGCTTAAGCTGGTTGTTCAAATACACTCGCATCCTTCTCCTGCCAGGTCCCTCTGCCCTTTTGCTTAAACAAGGGCAGAAAATACATCAGGTACCTAAAGAACTGCTGGGGTTAAAGACACTGTATCAAGACTCATATCATCAGGACACAATACAACTTTGCTTGTCCAAGCAAGTCATCAGTAGATGGCCTGACTACCTATTGTCCTGGCTCTTTCCACAGCAGGGTTTGCAGACCTCATCCTTCAGTCAAACCACACTGCTATCACACAGGAGACTTTCAGCTGGTTTGCTCATGTGCTCCATCTGCAAGAAGGGCAGTGGCCACTTGCACCAGGGGCACCTCATATGCTACATGCACCATACCCTAACCAAAACAGCTGCTGATTTGGGGCAAATACCACGCTCTGGCGTTCCGTAGTAACTCACAAATCCCATTTACTTATAAATCATTTTCCCAACATCAAGAACTAACTTGTTAATACTAAGCTGATTAGATAGCAACTCGCAGCCAGTCACTGACTTCTAGACGGTTCTAACTTATCCTGAAACAGGATGGACTTTTCTACGTTTCTGTCTTGGCAATAAAAACGATGGCATACGCAAAGTCCTCACAGTTTCCCAAAGCCAAGAATTCCTCCTTAGGCATGTCACAAATCACTGCTAATCCCAAGTCTGCACAGCATTACCTCTTTGCTCATAGCCTTGTACCAGAAGTGACTCTCGATCAAAAGAAGAATCAAGAACTTGTCACCTAAACTCATTTTGCTCTATGAATGTGGGGACTACACAATCTTCACCAGGCAGTGTTACATCCTCCACGGAGAAAATAACTCCTCTTGTACACATGGTGTGTATGCACCTCTCTGTTAGCCTCTAAAACACGGGCAGGTTGAAGCACAGAGAAAGGGGCTGAGCAAAGACAGGATCTTTTAAAATGAACACCTTGATGACCACCTACAAGCATATTGACATGGAAAGAGCATGCAAGACTCTATGCCATACAAGGAAAAGAAGTTTCTTTGAGTAGCTTAGATTAATGTAAGAATTTAGGACCACAGGATAAACCTCCCAGAGACTAAAAGAATATCCTTAATCACCCCCGTGCAAAGGCGGTATATGCCTGGTCATATGAACGTAGCTCCACTGAGCCTACCTGTGCCCGCCCCTCCACATATCTTGAGAAAGACAGTGCAGATACCCTTCCTCCCATGCTTCCCCCCATCTCCAGCTCCTATCACCACACAGATGGACATTTCCCAAAGAACCAGTCTCTCCTGAAGTCCATTCAAAACAGGGATGGCCACAGAAAGTCCAGCCTTTTGCTCTCCATCCTTAAAAAGTGCAGTCAAGACAGCAACTGATAAAGCACAAAACAAGCCCAAAGGCTCAGAGAATAAAGTGGTTTATGACATTTGGCAACGTGCGCTTGCAGCCCAGAAGGCCAACCATATCCTGGGCTGCATCAAAAGCAGCGTGGCCAGCAGGTCGAGGGAGGGGATTCTGCCCCTCTACTCTGCTCTCGTGAGACCCCACCTGGAGTACTGCATCCAGCTGTGGGGCCCCCAACATAAGAAGGACATGGACCTGTTGGAGCGAGTCCAGAGGAGGCCACGAAGATGATGAGAGGGCTGGAGCACCTCTGCTATGGAGACAGGCTGAGAGAGTTGGGGCTGTTCAGCCTGGAGAAGAGAAGGCTGCAGGGAGACCTTCTAGCAGCCTTCCAGTACCTGAAGGGGGCCTACAGGAAAGTGGGAGAGGGACTTTTTACAAGGGCAAGTAGTGATAGGACGAGGGGTTAATGGCTTTAAACTGAAAGAGGGCAGATTTAGATTAGATATTAGCAAGAAATTCTTTGCTGTGAGGGTGGTGAGACACTGGAACAGGTTGCCCAGAGAAGCTGTGGATGCCACCTCCCTGGAAGTGTTCAAGGCCAGGTTGGATGGGGCTTTGAGCAACCTGGTCTAGTGAAAGATGTCCCTGCCCATGGCAGGGGGGTTGGACTAGATGATCTTTAAGGTCCCTTCCAACCCAAACCATCCTATGGTTCTGATTCTATGACATTTCTTCTGTAATCATTCCCTGCTCTCAGACAATGGTATCTTGACCAACTACTGTCTTCCTTCCTCCTTCTGACAAGCACATGGATAACCAACAGTAGCCATGATGTAAAGGCTGTTTAAGTAATAATTCTTTTCAGGTATTTACAAAAATAATTTTTAAAATAGTCTTTTTCAACAGACACATTGTCCACTCCTCTCATAACCATCACTTTTAAGAGTTGTGAGTACCACTAACACTTTATTCAAAAAGACAATATGCCCATTAAACTTTATTTTCAGTGCATCTAACAACACTTCAGTGTGTAATTAATACGATGTCGATGAACAGCTGTCCTAGACAGTGTCTGATTTTGTACAAGTCTTTCCACAACTTCTTCCACCTTTAAGTCTGCCCCTACCTCTTAGCAGCCTCAAGCTTCGCCAGGGGAGGTTCAGGTTGGACATTAGGAAGAATTTCTTCTCAGAAAGGGTTATTAGCCATTGGAAGGGGCTGCCCAGGGAGGTGGTGGAGTCACCATCTCTGGAGGTGTTTAAGAAAAGACTGGACATGGCACTTAGTGCCATGGTCTAGTTGACAGGGTGGTGTCAGGGCAACAGCTGGACTCGATGATCCCAGAGGTCTCTTCCAACCTGGTTGATTCTGTGATTCCCCAAAGTAATGGAGGAGCTGACACTTAGACACTGGTGAGCAGATTCAAGGTGTACACAGCCAGACACTTGAGGCCTATCAATTTCCCAGCTGCTACTATGTAAAAAAAACTCGAAGGACTTGGTCCACCCAGTACTAGAACAACCTCTTGTCCGATTCTGACACAGTTCCAGAAATCAGTTTGGGAAAAAAGCCAAAAGAAAAACTCGAAAAAAAAAACCCCAAAGCCTAAGCTACAACTATCCACTTCTGCAGAGGATTGCTCTGCACGCTTCCCCTTGCTGGTCACACCGTTTCAGCTTCACCAGCACTAGCGGCATTTGGAGGTGCAGGTCAGCCAGACTGCTGCCAGGGCATCAGGCACGCTGTCACGTAACCCGGAGCGCGCCACGACGTCACGCTGACCTCAGCTCAGCCTCGGTGTGCTCCAGCGCAGCTGCCAACACCAGTTCAGCTCCACCTATGTTAGCAATGCTGGGAGCAGTCTATGTACATTAGGACTGGAGTTTTAAGCACTTGACGTGGTGCATCACTTACCTCAGCAGCAGCCTGTCTGCTCCAGAGTTCCTACTATTGTTAATACTCAAAGATCGAAAGTTCTAGCAATAAGGGATTTTCCAATAAGTGTTTAACAGTTTTTCCCTAATATATCACAGGCTTCTGCATCTTACTACACCATATTGTGTCCAGTTCTGGGCCCCTCAGTTCAAGAAGGACAGGGAACTGCTAGAGAGAGTCCAGCGCAGAGCCACGAAGATGATTAAGGGGGTGGAACATCTCCCTTATGAGGAGAGGCTGAGGGAGCTGGGTCTCTTTAGCTTGGAGAAGAGGAGACTGAGGGGTGACCTCATTAATGTTTATAAATATGTAAAGGGCAAGTGTCATGAGGATGGAGCCAGGCTCTTCTCAGTGACATCCCTTGACAGGACAAGGGGCAATGGGTGCAAGCTGGAACACAGGAGGTTCCACATAAATATGAGGAAAAACTTCTTTACGGTGAGGGTGACCGAACACTGGCACAGGCTGCCCAGAGAGGTTGTGGAGTCTCCTTCTCTGGAGACATTCAAAACCCGCCTGGACGCGTTCCTGTGTGATATGGTCTAGGCAATCCTGCTCCGGCAGGGGGATTGGACTAGATGATCTTTCGAGGTCCCTTCCAATCCCTGACATTCTGTGATTCTGTGATGTTAGCGTTAGCCCCAGCATCAGTCAGCGTTACATGCAGGAGTCCAGTGGATAAGGCTGGAACTTTCCGCGAGCTGCTTTCATAGCTTTGCCTTCCGTCAAAACTTTATCTGCTTTTCAGGAAGCAGGTACTGTGTTTGGAGCCAGAGGCAATCTCTTTTCCCTTATTTCTCTGTGTTTATTTTTTCTAAAATGTAAATAGGGACATCAGCATCAACAACCATAGGCAAAAGACACTTGTATCAAGCTTGCCAGCAGCACATTCTTCAGAAACTAATCTGTGTAAGGGGAAGGAGATGGAAGTAATGGATGGGAAGACAAAATTGCGGAGACACCGATTTGTTCTTCAACCTGTAGTAACACCACACTGTTTCAGCAGAAGGCTTGGGAGAAATAAACCACCTATCAGTTCAGCATGGAAAAAAACAAGCACTTTTACTTTTGATTCCAGCATCCCTTCACTAGGCTTCCCGAATGAAAGATAAGAAAGAGTCCTCAGGCGTAACTCCTCAGGCTGCAACCTTGTCAGTTTTCATGAGCTAAGTGGGGCTGGGATGGGTCAGTACAGGCAAGACCTCCTCCGAGGAAAACCCAGTGCTGCAGCAAGCAGTAACTCCCCAGCATGCTGCAAGGGGACACCACATATGATGGCTGTCAGGATTGCTGGGGGCCACCCACACACCTTCCTTCATGTTAACCTTCACCTTAACAGGTATCTGGTCTCTCTCTCATCCCAAATGAGCAGTTTTTCAAGGCTCCCCCAAGCATCGCTACCTTCCAGCACTGCCCACGAGACCAGTTTTCATTCAGGACTGTCACCACCAGCTATCCCTCTGCTCTTCTGCCCTACACAAGCCCTCCTGCTGTTTTATAACACCAGCCACTCAGAACACCTACCACAGAGTAGGCATTTCCACAGGGGCAGAGCTGAAGAATTACTATATCCCACGCAGCTTAGTGCTGGGTAAGGTGTGTGTCAAGGGCTACGTGGTCCTGGTACACTGAACTTCTCATTCCTTTGCTTTTAGACCCACATTAGGCATGTTAGATGTAGGACAACCTTTAGAAACACAGCACAGTGCTTCCATATCCTATACTGGTTTCCTGGTTGTTCAGTGTAAGATCTTCAATAGAGCAATGACTCCGAGGAGTAAGGCACTTCAAAGAACTCCAGCAAGCAAAGACTGCATGTACACAGCACTCCACGATGCTACATGAGTATATCAAAGCTGCTGGGATGAAAAACTGACATTTGATAAATAACATGAGGTCACCTAAAAGATCTCAACACACTGCATGTAAAAGTGTTCTTTTGACAAGAAATTAAGCAATTGTATAATCAGGTCTATTATCAAACCTCCTGCTTTGACATGATCCTATAAAAGTATGAAAAGCATGCAACTCCAATTGCTGCGGGATCCTCCCTCACTCAACACAAGATGTACGTGTTTAATATTCTTCTAGTTAGCCACGCACGTACAGCAGAGCCGAACGTACTTCAAAGTAGTTACTGTACTGTATAAACAGCGCTACTTTCAAAGACTCATAACTGTCAAATCAAAGCTAGCTTTCACGAGAACATTCAGAAGCGTTTCTGCTGGATGGTGGCTATTTGCCTGACAGTTTCAACTTTCTCTCCCCAACCACAAGAAGGTTAAAAATTTTTATATATATGTATTTTTTTTTTAAGAGACAGAAGAAAGCGTTTTCTTGGTAACAAGCTGTCACGCCATTTTGGCCTGAAGTTCACAGAATCACAGAATCAACCAGGTTGGAAGAGACCTCTGGGATCATCGAGTCCAACCATTGCCCTGACACCACCATGTCAACTAGACCATGGCACTAAGTGCCATGTCCAGGCTTTTCTTAAACACCTCCAGAGATGGTGACTCCACCACCTCCCTGGGCAGCCCCTTCCAATGTCTAATAACCCTTTCTGAAAAGAAATTCTTCCTAATGTCCAACCTGAACCTCCCCTGGGGAAGCTTGAGGCTGTGTCCTCTTGTCCTATCGCTAGTTGCCCGGGAGAAGAGGCCGACTCCCACTTCACTACAACCTCCCTTCAGGTAGTTGGACTGCAATAAGGCCACCTCTGAGCCTCCTCTTCTCCAGGCTAAACAACCCCAGCTCCCTCAGCCGTTCCTCGTAGCTCAGACCCTCCAGACCCTTCACCAGCTTGGTCGCCCTCCTCTGGACTCGCTCCAACACCTCAACATCTTTCTTGAAGTGCGGGGCCCACAACTGGACACAGGATTCAAGGTGCGGCCTCACCAGTGCCGAGTACAGAGGGACGATCACTTCCCTAGACCGGCTGGCTACACTGTTCCTAATAGAGGCCAGGATGCCATTGGCCTTCTTGGCCACCTGGGCACACTGCTGGCTCATGTTTAGCCGCCTGTCGATCAGCACCCCCAGGTCTCTTTCCGCCGGGCCGCTCTCTAACCCCTCTTCCCCCAGCCTGTAGCGCTGCAGGGGGTTGTTGTGGCCCAAGTGTAAGACCCGGCACTTGTTCTTGTTGAACCTCATGCCGTTGGTCTCGGCCCATCTATCCAACCTGTCCAGATCCCTCTCTAGGGCCTTCCTACCCTCCAGCAGAGTTCTTTACTCCCTTCTCATAGATACATACAAAATGTGTTGGGAAACTTCAGTTCCACTGGCAAAAGTTCCAAGAAGAGTTTCTCCATACATAAGACTGCCTAAACTCCCCATGGTAACAGCTCTCACTGTAGAAGCTGTGGCTGCTCACCTCGACAGGCTACAGCTTTGTTTTCTATTACACTGTAAATACATTTCTAATAAATCCTCCAACAAACCCAGATTGGTACGTAGATAAAATACTGCCACTGCACAGGCAGCGGAACAGTGATATCGAGACACCTGAAGAAGTCAGTTTAGGAAAATGCAGAAAGCACAGCTCTGAGCAACCTGAAAAAGGGTCTACTGCTTGATCTTACCCAGTGTTTTCATCAGTGAACAACTGAACCAGAATTCTCCTTCAGGTTTTGCATATTCTGCAAAGGTAGCAAAGATGGCTTCATGCAACGTACACGAGCAGATTTAAAGCAATTTGTAGAGCGTAAGTGACATGGTTGAGTAGATAAATCGCAGGCATATTAAGAGCCACCAAATCCAACCTAACCTGGTTTTAAAAAAGCCCTCCTGATAAGGTAAAACAGATACCTGCACCCTTCGTTCAGAAGGCATAGAGGACAACAACAGGCACATGGAGACCATCCGGTGACCAGAGGGGTCAGCAATTTAAAGCTCCCTTGCTCTGCTACTATGCAGAGAGACCCACCAGAGAGCTGAGCAGGAAGACTACAGCGGCACTGCTTTCTTCAGAGGCCAAACAGCCACGAACGCAGGACAACCAGCTCGGAGTAATTGCACGTGCTGGGAGTTGAGCAGGCAGCTGTACAGATACCTGCGCCTGAATCACAACTGCTCGGAACCGAATACAGAATCACAGAATCAACCAGGTTGGAAGAGCCCTCTGGGATCATCGAGTCCAACCATTGCCCTGACACCACCCTGTCAACTAGACCATGGCACTAAGTGCCATGTCCAGTCTTTTCTTAAACACCTCCAGAGATGGTGACTCCACCACCTCCCTGGGCAGCCCCTTCCAATGTCTAATGACCCTTTCTGAGAAGAAATTCTTCCTAATGTCCAACCTGAACCTCCCCTGGCGAAGCTTGAGGGGCAAGCTCCCCCTCAATTCTATATGCAGTTAAATCACTGCATATATCATACACTCCTTTTACCATAGGTTGTACGACTAAGGAGCACTTAAAATCAGTGTTGTTTTCAAGACTACACCACCCAGTTTTCAGTGAACTCTCAGAGGACGTCGCTCCACCACCTCTCAGCCTCACTTTGTCGAAAGAAATTATGCCACTGGTAAAGCTTGCTTTCCATTTTCCCTCCTTCAAAAGCATTTCATTGATTCTGCCTAGGCTTTAAAAACAGACAAACAAGCCAACCACCTTAGAGTTCCACTTTTCATCTCCCTTCCCTCTTCCACAAGCTCTTTCTCAGAGGCCAAAGAAGAAAAAGCTCACCTCTGCTTTTAAGTCTGTCTGAAAAAAAAAAAGGATCTTGGAGCATGCCTATATCTACTCTAAATAGATAACATTCATTCTTCAGATATAATAAACTGCAATTTCATAATAGTCTCTCAAATAAATTCAACGAGTGTTGTCAAAGTAGATCAAAAACAGAGCACTGAAATCCGACTGCTGAAGACCAGTAAGAACAACCCACAGAAGTAGAAGTAAAACAACGTAAAGTCCGGTAGCAGCAGTTCACTTTTCGCAATAGCCACAGTTTACTAGCTCAGATGGGCCACCAGGATCCAACCAGAAGCTGATGCAGTTTAACGGCACATCTCACACACTGGTCTCACCCAAGTTTCCAGAGAAGTGTGTGAGAACCCCACAGCAAAGTCAGGCACAAGCAGCTATTCCCTCCCTCTCTTTCCCAATGTAGAAGCACAGCCGTTAGAGCAGACTAAAAATCAAGGTTTAGACCACAGGCTTAGTGCCTCTTCCAAAATTTCTCCTGTCACTGATTATGGTAATTGAATATTCTTCATATTCCTACAGACATCTGATCCTTTTTAACCCTTGTTGAATTCTTGCTCCTGATGATTCTCACAGCATGAGTTTCACTGCTTAATTGCAGCCACACTAAATAGTTCTATCATGAATTTACATATTCTGTATCATCAGACACTCTTGGAGCTGCGGAAACTTTTCCATAGCTAAACCACCACACTGTTCTTTTTGCCCTGGTTAAAGCTTCTTAAAGAGGGTTTCTCTTTTTATACAGTGCATATACGTTCAGAGATGAGAAACATTTTTGGCAAAAAGAACAAGGTAAGCTGAAAGAACTCTTCTCAGGCAAGGGAAGCTGTAACAAATAGGTGTAAATAACATTTAGCAAGTTTAGCAGACTCTTAGGGGTAGAGTTAGACAAGCACTCCTTTTGGCAGCAACGCTGGCTCGAAAAACTGCTGCTACCAATATTTCCTTCCACCCCTGCACCACACTGTCTGATGTGCCCATACAACCACTCGCGTGGCCAAACAGTGAACCAGTTTGGCAAACTGATGCAGGCTAAGTATATATTTTTCTTTTTGCCAGGCTCCTTATAATCCAGATCAGTTCCTTGAGCCGTTTCAGCACACGGCTGCTCCAGCAAGCAGCACCTGAACGCCACACACAGAGGGGTGGTGTAGAGTTAAAACGGGCAAGTGCCAACGGCTCCTCAAAAGCCAACTCTAACACTGCAAGAAATGCTCACAGGTACACTAACAGAGTGCAGCTAGGCCTATAGGTGATGGTATAGTCACAAAGTATAGCCCCGCTTCTTCAAAAATCTAAATTAAAAGTCAACATTGGAACAGTTCGTTTGGATTCAGCACACATTAAAATGTCACCTTATGTTTTGCTGTCGTTGTTAACTAGCATTCGTAAGGCTGCGTGGTCTTCGAGGCAACTCTTCAGAAATTTCCCAACAGATGGGGTTTTCTGCCCGAGTTCTTCAAGATTATCTGGAATTCCTAATTAGGAATAAAGTTGTTGTTCTTCTGCACTTGTATAGTCCCTACCACAAAGGAGGTCCAGCTCCAAAATCATTAAACTTTTAAAACAGAAAAACCACCTAACACACAAGTACAGGTACAGGGGAGAAGCTAGTTTAAATGGGACAGGCAGAGCAGTGCTCAGACAAAAATTCAGCAATGAAATCTCCTTCCATTCACAAATTGCTCTGAGAACCTGAGTTAACACCTTCATTTTGGCAGCAGGAAGACTAGAGGGACTCCAGCAGAGCTTGTAAGCAGGAAATCCAAGCCCATAGCAAATCTTGCTGGGTTAAAGGACTTCGTATCTACGTAAACAGACCACAGACCTTCCAGAGGCACGGAGATCTCTGTGAAGTCCAAGGCCACGCAAACTAGATGGAAGGATTTTATGAAGGCTGCCTGCATCGCTCTGAAGAAATTCTGGTAAACTTCTAGAAAGCAGAAGAGATCAAACCCTGCTAGGTAACACAGCTGACATTTAAGATGGGAATTAGTTTGAATACTCACTTGAGTGTAAATCACTCCACAAGATAAAGTTGTTGTGCCTTTTTTTTTTTCTTTTTCCGTTGAATTTATAAAAGACCAACAGAATTCCTAAGCCATAGGCATAGTTTGTAAGGCAACGTAATTGACACAGCATGTCAGGAACTCACGAGGAAAATAAAAGTCTCTAAAGAAACATGTAGAAATAGGTATGGAAAGTCAATATATTACAGAGTAGCAAGCCTTTGAATAGCTAGGAAATATGGATCAAAGGGACTCCATTCTTATCCACCTCAAACTTCTAAACTGTTCAGAAAAGCTGTTGTATATTAATATTTTAGCCTTGTGGCTTATAGTTGCCTTAGTTTCTATATTTGGATATTTAGTGACAAATGTAGTTTCTCTGGCTGTGGACTAACCCTAACTGAAAACAATCCAAGTACACGAACTGTGAAGATGAATTGCAAGATGGGGGGGAGAAACACAGGGAAGAAAGAGTCCACACCCGTTGTATTCATAATATACAGAAGAGATCTGCAAAGTTTCTGGTTGTATGAACAGAAACCTATTTATTTTTTTTCCACAATAAAATTCAGGTCCTGCCGAGCTTAGGAGATTGTGCTGACCGATAAACAAATTAACTGATCACAAGAGAAGAAAGCAAAACACCTCCCCCAAACCACAAAACCCTAAAAAGACACCTATACACACACCCCTAAGCCTACAAAAAGGTGGTTACAACAGTACTGTCATGGTCTAGCTACTTCCCTCACACCAGAGTGGATCGCAGTTTCTCCCAAAACATCTTCATTGCATCTATGAGCTAAATAATCTGTACTGGGAAAACTATACTGGGAAGTCGCAACAGAACTTGTACCAAACGTTGCCAAAACCAAGTACACACACACACAAAATACATCCCCAAAAGAATTTCTAGTGTTAACCTGACCAAAGATGAGCAGCTGAATGGGAGGGGGACTTCGACAAAAACTTGTTTAGGGTGGGTTTTTTTTTTGTTTGGTTTTGTTCACACTTATTTAACGTCAATGATTGATTACCATTTTGGATAAAGGAGGTCTTTGTTAGTGATTCAGCATCTCCACCCCTTCAATTAAGGTGTTAAGAGTTCACTACAGTGCAGTGAGACCCAAGATCCCCAGACCCCTGCCACAAAAAAAAAAAAAACACCAATCCAAAAAAACAGATCAACAAAAAAACCACCCACCCCACTCGGAAAACTCCAAAATCCCAAAACTGACTTCGTTGCTAACTCCAGCTTAAAAAAAGAAAGCTGCCTTTCTTTTGTTGTTTGAGGAGGGGCCAGCAAGGGAGACAGGGAAAGAATATGAGCCCCTGAGCCATTTTTATGCTCTAAGAAAAAAAGGACACATTCATTAAAAATAATCTCTTTGGAGATCACTGTCAAAAAGAAAAAAAAACAACCCCACACCACACAACCGAGCCATCATGCCCACTTGTCCCAAATGGCTACAGTACTGTAGACAGCAAGCGGGCATTACAGCCCCTAAGATAAAGCAGGAGAGAGGTAAAGAAAAAGAAGACAGGAATAAAGCTGTTCAGGTATGTTAATTCTCTCGTTCCATATTATCTTCCAACAAAACAACAAAAAAAATCTACATCACTTTTTTTTTCCTGCTTTTAAAGCTTGATACATTTAAGGATGCTTCAGAGCATCCTGTGATGTCTGTGTGGGCTTTTCACAGAGAAATCGAGGACAAAATACTTTCCAGGAAAATAGAAATGTTACTGGAACCCCTGAAAACTGGAAGAACTGTCTCCCCCGCTTCCTCCAACTGGATTTTGGCAGTAGAGCAACTAGTCACCAACAGGGAGGCTTAATGAGACAAACTTGGCTTGGCACAAGCTTTTCCTCTCTGCCCCAGAGTCAGTGAGGCTGATGCCCAAACCAAGGAGAAGATGTTACTTTACAAGGTAAGAGCTACAACGCTTGATGCTCCTCTCCCAGAAAGTGAGGTTCATGGTTATTTCCAGCCCAGTTTCAGAGTCCAAGTTAGGTCTGGCACCTGGAGAATAAAAGCATCTTCCTTTTCACATTGGTGGGCTTTGACTGGTTCCCCAATCAGCTCCCTACTGCCACTTACTATTTCACACTTTCTTTGCTGCGTGACAATTTTCTGATTTCTCTTTTTCACTATTAAACCAGTAACCACGTAATCATCCCACCTTAATATTTTGTATCCAAATAACAACCCACAGTTGACTGTCACATCAGATTCTTCCCATCTGTGTCCTCATGCTTTGTCTACCCTCCCAGAGTAACATCCACCTTCCACATCCCAAACATTCAGTTCTCAGAGGCCTTTTTAGTCTCATCATCCTGTCACCTACACAGTGGCCTCAGGGACAGAAAGTTGGACAGCACAGAAATGCAGGGTGCTCTCTCTCAACCCAGAAGTGGAACCTTGCTGCTTGCATGCATCCACCAGCCCCATCATTTCCCTGTGCATTTGGGGTCTCCAGTGGTTTTTTTTCTCCTTGTCATCCAACCCAAACACATTTTCCCTACCTTGTCAGCTACTGCTCTTCCCCACAATCCCTATATACAAGACCCCCTGCCACACTCTTAGTATCCCACAAACTCCTCTTGCACAACTATCCCACACGCCAGCCCAACACTACACACTTAGGTTCCCTGAACTATCTACACTGCTGCCCAGCTCTGGGCCCCTACAATTCCCTTTACAACCCTATGCACCACCTCCCTCATGCTGAAAGCACTTCCTACCCCATAGTCTGGCTCCCAATGCTTCCCCATACCACAACCCATCACTCAAGTCCCAGCTCCTCACATCCTCCCATCACTACCTCCATCCCTTCGTGTATCAATTTTTCTCCCCAGCATACCTCATAGTCCACATCTCTGCATCTGCCTCTCCTCATCCCTTCCTGCAAACACCCGTATTTCAGTTCTTCCTGCAACAAAGCCCCCCATCCCTTCCTCACAGAACATCCCTGATGACCTACTGTCCCACGTACCTTCTCCCACCCCGCCGCTGCATGCTTCACCTTGTACCCCACTCCTTATATCCCTACCGTAGACCTTTGTGCCCCAGCCCCTCACTTCAGCTCCACCACAGACTCCCCACATCCAGCTCTCACCCCACTTGCACCGGGCTTCTTTCTCCTAGGACACCCCCAATCCCAACAGCCTTGCCCCGGTGTTGCATCCCCTCCTACCTTATGTCCCAGTCCCTCACTGGGATTAAAAACCACCTCTAATCCACCCAATACCACCCTCTCCATACAGCACAGCCCCCAGGGCACCCAAGCACCTACTCATACAGCGTGGCCTCCAGAGCACCCCAGTGCTGCAACCCACAGCACCCCACACCCCTGCACACCCCACACCTCCACGTGGGAACCCAATGCCCCCCGCACAACGCAGGGCAACCCGCACAGTACAGCCACGCGGCCATCCCGTGCCCCCCAGAGGACCCCACACAGCAGAAGCCCTAGGGCATCCCCTGCACCACAGAGCATCCCACACACCCTTCCCACAAAGCACAGCTCTTAGGGCATCCCCTGCACCACAGAGCAACCCAGGACACCCCACACATCCCTCCACGCAGCACAGCCTCTAGGGCATCCCCTGCAAGCCAAAGCACCCCAGACACCCCACCCACACAGCCCAGCACCCAGAGCACCCCCTGCACCACAACGCAAAGCGCCCCATATGCTCCTCCATCCAGCACAGCCTCCGGGGCTCCCCGGGCACCCCAAAGCACCCCGCACATCCCCCCACAGAGCACAGCCCCGGGCACCCCCCGCACCCCACACATCCCTCCGCAGAGCACAGCCCCGGGCACCCCCCGCACATCCCTCCGCAGAGCACAGCCCCCAGGGCATCTCCTGCACCACGGAGCACCCCCCACCCCTCCATTCGGGGCACCCCCCAGCGCACCTCCCGCACGCCGGGGCACCCCCCGCACCTCAGAGCATCCTCCATCCCCCCGCCACGCAGCACACCCCCGGGGCACCCCACACCCCGCCACGGGGCCAAGCAGAGCCCCGGGGCCGCCAACAGAGCCGCCGGGGCGCCGCCGTCCTGGGGGCCGCGCTCCCCACAGCGGCCGCCGCCGGGCCCTCCCTGCGGCGGCCCCCCGGCCCCCCCCCCACCGCCCCCGGGCCTCCCCCAACTCTCAAACTTTGGGCGGGCGGCGGCTGCCGGTGCCGGTGGTCGCCCGGTGCCCGCCGCGCCGCCTCCCCCTCACTCACCGCCGGGCCGTGGGGGAGGGGCGGGGGCCGAGGCTCCTCTCAGCCCCGGGCGGGAGGGGGCGGCGCAGCGTCTCCCCCCGGCGACGGCGGGTCCTTCCCCCTCCCGCAAACACACACAGGCTCCATTGTCCGCCAGCGCCTCCCCCCCCTCCTTCCCGCACACATGGTACCGCCCATCGCAGCCCCTCTCGCCCGCTCCCGCTGCCACTCCCCCCCCCCCCCCGGCTTTTCCCCACATTGCTTCCCCCCCCCCCCCCCGCGCCTCCCCCCTCCCGCCGCGTCCCGCAACCCGGAGAGAGAAATGGTACCGCCCGTCGCGCGCGCCCCGCCCCGGGAATGGTACTGTCCCCTACTCACTCCGCCGGCGGGACCGCCTCTTACTCCCCGTTCCGGGCAGTGGTCTCGCCCGGCCCCCCCCGCCCCGCCCCTCCCCAGCGAGAGGGCGGAGCCTGCAGCCCTTCCCCCCCCCACCCTCCCGCCTATCGCCTACACAGTGGTAGCAGCCGGGCTCTTAAAGGGACAGGCTCGCCGCGGCGAGCGCCCCGCGGGAAGCAAAGCGCCACCCCCTTCCCTCCCCGCTCGCCGCGGCGCCGCCCCGGCTATTAACATAGCCTGGCCCCCGCCTCGGGGCGGGCCCGCCCCTCCGCCCCGTTTAAAGAGACCGCGCGCCCGGGGCGCTTCTTAAAGGGGCCGCCCCTCCCGCGCACACCTCCCCCCCCACACCTCCCCTCCGCCGAGTCGAGCGCCGAGAGTAACCCCCTCCCCCGCGCCCCGCCTGCCCCGGTGCCCGCAGCCGCAGGGGAGGCGCCCGGTGAACCGGGGAGGGGCCGGCGCGGGCCCCCTGTCAGAGCGGGGCGGCGGGAGCCGGCGCCCCCCCCCCCCCCGCCCTGCCCCGCCCGGCGGCGCGCGAGCACCTCGCGCTCCCCGGCGGCGGCGCGCGGGGCCCGCCCCCTCACGGCACCCCTAACGGAAACGGCGCGGGCCCCGCGCTGAGGGGGGGGGGGCGCCCGCCCGCCGCCGAGCCCTGAGGCCTCGCGCGGCCCCCGGGGGGAGGCGCCCGCCGGGACCGGGGGTGCTGCGGGAAGGCGGCGGGTGCCCTGCCGTGCCAGCCCTCCTCACCGCCGTCCTGCCCGGAGCCGCCGCGGCCGGCCAGGGCAGCTCGGCCGGGCGCCGCCTCGGCCTCACGGAGGGGGGTTGTACACGCTGGGAAGTCGGGTGGGCACCGGCAACCAGCAACGGGCGACGTCGTCATGGCGAAAGGGGCAGTGCCCGGCGGTGCCGGCTGGCGGGCGGGCAGGACTAGGCAGGACCGCCGTGGAGCAGCACGCTCGCTCGGCCCGCGGAGCCCGAGCACTGAATTTCCCTTCCACGTAGGTCTGAAGAAGGAAGGGGACGGCTGGGCACGGGCAAGGCAGGAGGAAAGCGGGAGGGAAGTTCTGGAGGCGAAGCACGTTTCTCCTACCTGGTGGCTGAGCAACTCGACTCTGCCCACCAGCTGGCAGCGGGTTGATGGAGCCGCTCTGAGGGATCTGAGGGCCTTTTCTGATGGGAGAAAGCACTGGGTTAAGCAGCAGTTTGCAACCGAACAGGGAGGAACCAGACAGTAATGACAAACAGACACAACCTATCGATTCCTAAATGTGCTCAAGGGCCCTATCCTGAGCAAACGCTCCACGTTTGGGGGATTAAACGTCAATGTAGTTTGAAGCCGGCTGGCAGTTAAGAGTTTTGAAGATTTGTAGCAATCCCCCGCCCTTTTCACTCTTCGACTCACTCTGTGAAAAGAGCACTTTCAACATCCACTGATCCTTCTCCTTCACCTCCACAAGACGTTCTTAAAATGGGCGATCTTGTGGGTTGTAAGGAAGAGCTTTCCAAACCACCGGTGGCACACAGCGGCACAGAACCGCTGCAGCCTGACTAGAGAAAGCAGGCGGGTCATTTTTGCATATCCGCGATGCCTGAATAACCTGTTCTGCCAATACAACAGAAGTGAATAGAAATGCAGAGTGTGTTCTCCCTCTCCCTTTATCCTCAAACGACCCACTCTTCACCTTGTCCAACTTTTAAGCAACTCAGCTCTTTGGAAGAAGACCCTTGCAGCACTGAGCATTCACACAGGGCGTTGCTCTGGCAGATAAAACCACCTCCTCTCTCTGCTCAGCCCCCAACCCCTAAGGGGCTTTTCCTCTCTTTGTCCCTCTCGTCTCCTTCCCTTGTCCATGCCCACTTGGTAACATCGTTACAGAACTCTTCACAGCTTCCTGAGCACTGCAACAGTAGCCAATTCACACCTCTTACTGTAGGTAGATAGATACTCTTCCTTGGAGGCGATACTTCGTAACAGTGGTTTTCAATCCCTTCTCATTTGCCGACCAGAGCCCCTAAACATTTTCCCCTGAACAGACTTTCAGCCCACTTGTGCCTCTTGCTTCTTTCCATCACTTTTACCAGACAAGTCCCTTGGGCTACAAGCTCCCAGGATTCACGACCTGAAGGTGGAAACTGTTGGTCTCTGGCCAGTCCTTCCACCTCATCCACCGACGCCAGCCCTACCTGTACCTTTCCACTGATCATGGCAGTACTTTCTAGAGCTGATGTTGGCAAAACCTGACTGATCAGCTCCACTTGAACCACCGCCACCTTTGTCGCCTTCAATTCAGCCCGCTCCTTTACTTGACGTACAAACCTTCTCTATTTTTACATCGATACGGGTCTTTTTTTGGTGTAACACCTACAATTCCCCCTCTCCTTTATGCATCCCACACCAGCGAAGGCTCAGTGGACTGACCCCAGGGAAGGCTGCAACAGGAGTAGCTGTACAGAGTAGACCAGCCAGGCAGCAAAACACGGTGTGAGGAACAGATATGCCTCACAGTGCCTTAGATGGAAGACCCAGTCCCACTCTCACCCACATCAGGGACCCATCGTGGTTTGCTTAAAAGGAAGTTTGGTTCCCCTGGGCAGTAGAGGCTGGGATTTTTCTAAGGAGCCTAAGGAAGCCAGGCACCCAACTTCCCTTTCCTGAAGGTACCTTTGAAAATCCTGGCCTGTGCTTCAATCCTGACACATCCAGCAGCAGCGATAAAACACGAGGTGTTAGCGGACTGCCTTTTTTGTTTTCCTCCCTCCTCCGACCCGGTACTTTGCTGTCTTGCCCTTTGCGGAGTTCGACCGGGAAAAGGAGTATAAAACGCTACTAGTTCGCAGATGCTGTGGTTCCTCCAGCTCCCCTCCCATCCCCCCGACCCCATCCCCCCACATTTCAAACAGTTATAAATGACTGTGCAACTCTGCAGGCAGCGGTCTCAAATAACCACACCAAGCCTCTCCCCTCCAACGGCTTTATGTCTCTTCCTTCCTCTCTTCGGGGCTCCCAATAGCAACTATCAAGGTGTTTTGCTTCACTCTTGAAGAGTTAAGTTGCTACTTCACCCACCACCTTTGGGAATCTGCCACAGCAAACCGAGAGCAGTGAATTCCCAAGGCAGGGCTTCTCAGCTGAGAAATCCCTCCTGCTGTCCTTGAAGGGTTTTACCATGGGAACTGACAACAACAAGCTCCCAAATGATCTTAACTGCCATGACAGGTTGTAAGGCAGGATTTCAGGTAGCGGAGCCCCAGACCACGGGACTGCCAACCTCAAGAGCATCCCTGCGTACCGGGGCCTGGCCCTCCCTCGGCCAAGCTTGTGAAAGCTGCTCCAGAGAAGCCAGCTGACCCGGCTCTTTAGAGCACTCCAGCATATCCAAGAACATCTTGGAAACATTACAGCTCTCACCACACTGCACTCGCTCTCTGCACAACTCCCTGGCTGCGGGAGGGACAGAAGATCAGTCTTTCTGCTCAAAAGCAGGGTCCTCTGCCATTAGAGCAAACCAAGCCGAAGGAAAGTTGCTACAGGAGCTCCAGTTCTGCAGAGCAGACAGATCAGACGAGACAGGCCAGCCAGTAAAATACATTTGCATTACACTTTCTATATATGGTTTAGAGCACGGCACACCCCAATCGCAGCTTTTATTCTCTTTAAGGGCCCAGCCCTGCAAACACTTGGTTTTACATGTGTAAGTAGAGTCCCACTGAAACACAATGGAGCTACTCATGCAAATAACGTTCAGAGCGTGTAGGGCTGTGGCTCTGTTGCGCTATTCCATCCGCAGCAGACCCAGTTTGAGAGGATCCTGTGCGCTCTCTCACACATTGCCGCTCACTTGTGCCAGTTAAACTGTTTCTGTAGCCACCTCATAGGTGAGCTGTTCAAACGATCCAACTTTTCTCTAAAAGCCCTACTAACAAGAGCAAATCCTTAATGCCAGACCAGCTCCAGTGTAGATTTCATCCCCACAAGCGGCTGAACTAGCACAACTGGAGGAGGTGGAAACATCTGAGGAACAGGAACTTTTGAAGATGAGACTGAGGGCAGGCAAAACAGTGACACGGAGCCTTAGTGTGAGAAGGCTGGAGGCATTACTCTCTTCTGAAGTTATACCCTGCTCATGACCATGCACTCTCTGAAGTGGAGCCTCTTCCCCAGCCGCACAGCCGTTCCACATGAAACGAGTTTCACCTCAAACACAACAGCAGATTGAGCCTTTTCAGTCATTAATGCTTAAAAACCTTCCCTCAAGAAAATCTGTCACCATTAAGAAGAATCTGCCAACAGCCACTACACCCAGGATCAGGGATGTGTGCTCCTCCTCGCAGGTAAAGGCTGTAGTCACCACGTGCATCTGTAGCCCGTACACCGCTGCTTCTGTGGTCAAAGGACCCCTTGCTATTAGCTTTGACATGGCACATTCGGGCCATGCGAAGTGTCCCCTACATTTTTTTTTCAGTTTATGGGCTATTTTATCTCTAGCAACTCTGTGCTGAAATTGCACCACATCTTTCCTGTCTGCTGAGGCAAGATTTCCCTCTTTCAGTGTGATTATAAACTTCCAGCAGGGAAGCTCCACTAACTCCTGAAGAGCTTTGCTCTCCATACTGCCTCCCCACTTCAGCATTCGTGTACACCTGCGCAAAGCGTGTGTACAACGCTAGCACTGTTGGAGGTGAAGAACACACATCATTAGGAGGATGTTTTGCTTTGTTTGTTTGCTTTAGGTTTGGGGTTTTTTTCCCTCTTTTTGCTCTGGTGTAAACGATCAGAGGAGCTGCAGGACGAGAGCGAGATCAGGCTCTGTGAATCTTTTTCTTACGAGCTTTATGTGGCTGCACGCTGTAATGAGCCTTCTCAAAAGGAAACTACCCATTCCTGTGAGGAATCCAGGTGATTACGGTTTGCATACCACCATGATCTCTCTGCATGGGCACAGGGGAGCTGCCTTCATGAACCTTGCTGCAGGATGAAGTCTAAAGCTGGACAGTGTGAAAGAGATGGGAAAAAAACACAGGAAAGGGTAGTATAACATCCACTGCTAACTTGGAAAAAAACCCTTCTTTCACAGAATCACACAGAACCACAGAATCACAGAATGTCAGGGATTGGAAGGGACCTCGAAAGATCATCTAGTCCAATCCCCCTGCCGGGGCAGGATTACCTAGATCATGTCACACAGGAACGCGTCCAGGCGGGTTTTGAATGTCTCCAGAGAAGGAGACTCCACAACCTCTCTGGGCAGCCTGTGCCAGTGTTCAGTCACCCTCACCGTAAAGAAGTTTTTCCTCATATTTATGTGGAACCTCCTGTGTTCCAGTCAAGGGATGTCACTGAGAAGAGCCTGGCTCCATCCTCATGACACTTGCCCTTTACATATTTATAAACATTAATGAGGTCACCCCTCAGTCTCCTCTTCTCTAAGCTAAAGAGACCCAGCTCCCTCAGCCTCTCCTCATAAGGGAGATGTTCCACTCCCTTAATCGTCTTCGTGGCTCTGCACTGGACTCTCTCTAGCAGTTCCCTGTCCTTCTTGAACTGAGGGGCCCAGAACTGGACACAATATTCCAGATGCGGCCTCACCAGGGCAGGGACTTTCAGAAAGTCTTTTATTTATTGTAAATCATTCCTAAAAGACTAGGAAAGCAGGCCTGGGAGAGGGGGGGAGATTGTTGTGGCTTGCTTTCTAGTTCAGTGTCTTTTGGTATTAGACATTGCCCTGAGCCTCCCCAGTTTTGCTGAACCTCAGTCCTGCAAATATCGGAGAACATTGGTAACTTGGTTTGGGTGAACAGTCCCTCTGCGCAGTCCCTCAGTCCTGGCTAACCGGGGAGGTCCCAGCTGACTGGAAGTTAGCAAATGTGACGCCCATCTACAGGAAGGGCCGGAAGGAGGATCCGGGGAACTACAGGCCTGTCGGTCTGACCTCGGTGCTGGGGAAGGTGATGGAGCAGATCATCTTGAGTGCTATCACATGGCACGGACAGGACGACCAGGCGATCGGGCCCAGTCAGCACGGGTTTATGAAAGGCAGGTCCTGCTTGACTAACCTGATCTCATTCTATGACAAGGTGGTCCGTTTACTGGCTGAGGGAAAGGCTGTGGATGTTGTCTACCTAGACTTTAGTCAAGCCTTTGACACTGTTTCCTACAGCATTCTCCTGGAGAAACTGGCGCCTCATGGCTTCAACAGGCATATGCTTCGCGGCGTAAAAACCTGGCTAGATGGCCGAGCCCAAAGAGTTGTGGTGAATGGAGTTAAATCCAGTTGTCCAAAGAAGGGCAATGAAGCTGATGAAGGGTCTAGAGCACAAGTCTTATGAGGAGCGGCTGAGGGAACTGGGGTTGTTTAGTCTGGAGAAAAGGAGGCTCAGGGGAGACCTTATCGCTCTCTACAACTACCTGAAAGGAGGTTGTAGCGAGGTGGGTGTTGGTCTCTTCTCCCAAGTAAAAAATGATAGGACAAGGGGAAATGGCCTCGAGTTGCACCAGGGGAGGTTTAGATTGGATATCAGGAAAAATTTCTTCACCGAAAGGGTTGTCAAGCACTGGAACAGGCTGCCCAGGGAAGTGGTGGAGTCACCATCCCTGAAGGTATTTAAAAGATGTGTAGATGTGGTGCTGAGGGACATGGTTTAGTGGTGGACTTGGCAGTGCTATGGCCTATGCCTAGGCCATGCCAGGCCTATGGTTAAAATACATTTCTGGATCTCCAGAGAGCCTTCCAGTTGATCTGCCCTCCTTCAAGACATTATCCCACATCAAAACTCTGATGTGATGAACAAATCCCACATATTGTAACATTCCAATTGCAGGAAGCTCTTGCCCTATTTAGAAAGTCATCTCTCAAGTCAATAAGCAGGTATGAGGCAAATACCACGCAGCCATAGAGATAAATGCTCAGCTTTATCTGCTATGATGAAAAAGGAAGGAGAAGAAGGAGGAGGAGAGAAGAGATACTGAATCAGAAGGGAAATCGGGTAAACAGAATCTGGGGAAATACATGCTCATGCAACACATGAAAAATATCAATTCATACTAAACAAAGGTGGGAAATTTTGGCATACAGGACACTCCAAAATCAATGTTTGCCCAGGAACACCGCTCCCACTACGCTGTCCCCATGTTTTACAGGGAACCACTAACATACACCAAGTGCTGTGGTGCTGCCAGGAGAATTTGGCTGCGGAATCGCCTGACCCTGGAGCCTTTTAAGATTCTCAGCCATGACTTCACACTCCCTTTGTATGTGCATGACCATCTTTGACTTCAAGGAGAAAGGGCATGGCAGCAGCTCAGAAAATCGCCAAACTCACCTCCTGCTTCCATTCAGCCACCTGCTGAGCCTAGTCCAAGACAGCAAGCCCTTTGCCTAGCCACGCAGCTACGTTCTCTCTAACGCCTGCCCCACAGCGCCAGAGCACACACGTGTGCACTTTCATGGTGTAAAACCAACGAAATGAAATTTCATTCCCAAAGGAATATTTTTGAGAAAGCCACGACCAGCTGAAGAAAGCGCCTTTCATTAGGAGCATCCTTCTCACAGGATAAATAGAAGGAAGCTACGTCTGCCCTCAGACAGACAGAAGAAGTCATCTGTTGCCAACACATACAACAGCCCTCTTGGCATAAGAGGCTTTTTGTGCCTTCCAGTGCTGCTCCTCCAGCGTCCGGCTGCTCAGGGTACCCGCTCGCTGTACGACAGGGCAGCGGCGCAGACTGGTTACACTCACGGACTACAGCTGCCCCTACAGTCAGCACACAGGTGTTGGAGGGTAAAATGTTGCTCATGTCTCTCCTGCAAGGCTACAATAAAATAAAAATAACTTCAGCATGATTTCCCCTCTAGATCGCACAAGAAGAAACTAAGCCCCCACTGTACTGCAGACTGGCCCATTAAAGCAAATGGTTAAATTCTGGCTATGAAAAAGTAGGCGTTGTTGTCTGTTTTGTGAGGCAGAAATCAATATTCCCGCCTCCTCTCCTTCTGTTATTTCACCTTGAGATACTCATGCTCAGATAGAAGAGATCTGCATCTTACTCGCTGTTACCGCAACTTTTCTCTCTCCAGTATTTCACAGGGTCACAAATGTTCTTGGCGTCCCAACCTGCCTGTGATTTACCGCTCAGCTCCCTAAACTGAACACCACTAGTGACTGAAGTAGTGACTGATTTTCCTTCCAAATCACACCATCGCAGCTATTTCTATTTATCTACACCCTCTATCTCAGTCATTTTGCTCCCTGTGCGCTCCAATAACAACCCTCTCTCTGCCACAGCCTCTTTCTTCTCTGGACCCCTATAATTCACTCCCTGGTGCTACCCTCTTCCATACCACGGTCATCTCGTATAAATGATGTTTTATTGTGAAATGCCCCTTCTGCTCTCTGTCTCCCTTTAATCTAACTGTGGGGGGTAGCTTGGTTAAGTCTATGAATTTGGGGGCAGGGGGTGAAGGAGGCAAGTCTGAAGGCAAGTCTGAAGCAATGTTGGCCGGGGAGAGACCAGCAGGGTAGAAGCAGCTAGCGCCATACCTCAACAGCTGCTCCCTCGACCAGGTTTCCCTTCAGCAGTTCAGATTCAGAGGCCTGGACCAATTCCTGCAGATCAGGTAGCACTAATGCCAGACTGACTGGGCTGTTCTGAAGAGCCCTCTTGGATGCAGCTCTGTCTACTATCATGCCTGCCTCTGTCACCTAAGGATTAGACAACTGCAATATGCTCTGTTTGGCACCACGCTTTAAATCCATTCATAAACTGAAGGCAGTGCAGAACACAGCACTCCGTTAGATAAGCCATGTCTCTCACCCACGATCATTCTCACATTTGTGCTCCGTTTTTATGCCATCTGACCACTGGTTTCCAGACAGATTTTAACACGTTCCTGTTGACATCCAGTGCCCTGCATACCAGAACCCTTCCCACCTGAGAAATCACCTCTTACGTTTCCTAGAAGCTTGTAGAAAAGACGTTGGGTATTCTTGCACAGGTACCTAGGAGAGTAGAGTTGAGGGTTGTTCAGTCTTTAATTTGCCATTGTTTGCTGGTGACAGTCAGATCACAGAATCACAGAGTCACAGAATCAATCAGGTTGGAAGAGACCTCTGGGATCATCGAGTCCAGCCGTTGCCCTGACACCACCATGTCAACTAGACCACGGCACTAAGTGCCATGTCCAGTCTTTTCTTAAACACATCCAGAGATGAAACTACTTGAGTTAGAATGAAGACAGTTTTCACTATGTGTCATCTTAAAATGTCAAGGGAGCTTAGACTGAATGGATAGGTGCTACCTGTTGTTTCAAATAGCTTTTGATGAAGAAAATACATTTCAAATCAGTCACTGATTTACAGGTGCTGTACAAAGACTGCATCAAACAGTGAGATGCCTCCAAAGAAAACAAACAGATTTTCCCCCTTGCTCTTTAGACATTGCCTTATCATCAGTGTGGTGCTGACTTTCTTTCTGAGAAGAGAAGGCTCAGAGGTGACCTTATTGCCATCTACAACTACCTGAAGGGAGGTTGTAGTGAAGTGGGAGCTGGCCTCTTCTCCCGGGCAACCAGCGATAGGACAAGAGGACACAGCCTCAGGCTTTGCCAGGGGAGGTTCAGGTTGGACACTAGGAAGAATTTCTTCTCAGAAAGGGTTATTAGACATTGGAACGGGCTGCCCAGGGAGGTGGTGGAGTCACCATCTCTGGAGGTGTTTAAGAAAAGACTGGACATGGCACTTAGTGCCATGGTCTAGTTGACAGGATGGTGTCAGGGCAACGGTTGGACTCGATGATCCCAGAGGGCTCTTCCAACCTGGTTGATTCTGTGATTCTGTGATTCTGTGATTCTGTGTGATTCTTCTGCAGTCATCATCGGCAGCTTTCAGATCTGCAAGATCCGAGATGACAGAGGACTATACCAACAAAAACAGGAGTCCTCATTATTAGAGGGCACTTGAGAGTTTTAGCTTAGCTACATAAATTATTCACTTTTGTCCTTCTGCATTTTAACTTGTGCACTTTTATGGTGCAAACTCTGGACCACTTTAGCAACAGATGTCATGACCGGACATAATTCTGCCCAAACATCTTGCTAGTCCCTCTCTGCTGAAGGTGTTGGCCTCTCACAGCTGAACTGCAGTAACAGACTGCGTGAATGTTCCTAGTCCATCTGAGCACAAAATCTGCCAGTTTATTTTAAATCATATCTGTTTATTCCCTGGCATGAATACATCTGTTTACAATACCTGCCTTGCAGGTCCTGAGAGACATCTAGGACAGCATGTTTCTTTTCTATCTATATCCTTATATTTTAGAGCATCCTTTTAACACGTGAGACGGTGCTGCATAGGGGACCTGCCTTGGTAGTGTAACTCTGATGGGATACACTCCCCGTGCCTTGGCTTGCTTACAAGATGGGCTGTTCCTACACACAACTTGTACCTTTTACCTGTCCTTTCTGTCACACCAAGACAAAATGAATTCCAGCAGGCCAGCCAGTGTGCAAGGAATGCAGGTAATACTCCGGCTACAGTGTCTTTAAGAACCACTTGCATTTTGGTAATTGCTTTTGTGTGAGTATCCAGCATCAAATACTGCAGCACAAATCTCTTGTAAACATTTAAATGCTGAAGTGCGGGTACCTTCCACTTAAGAATCAGATAACAAAGACTGCTGCTGCTTTGTCCAGCTAACACAGCTTCAGCCTGCCTGGGTCCCACGCGAGTCAGCTGCCTTCCTCATCCAGGTCCCTATTTCCCCCATGTGCAGAGACTGCAGTGTCCCCCATGGTGTCCCAGCTCTTGGTGCTGTATATGATGTTCAAAACTAAGCTTTGACGGTAATGAGAAAGGAGAGGAGGACTGAGCCTTACGATGGTGGACTCTGAAGTCACAGATGTGGGGAAGAAATAACAGTTGTTCTCAGACGCTATCAGTTCCGCATCTTGTTTCCATCAGGACAATGCTTCCCAGGCACTTATTCGAGCCATCCTTACAAAGCATCTCCCAAAGAAAAGGGTTTATGTTACTAGCAACACACTCCAAAAAAACATGTCCCCATCTCCCTGCTGCCATAAGCAAGCACAACTCCAATGATTTCAATAAAGCTGCGCTTTCTGCAGCCCTCAGGCTATAACACTCCAGCAAACAAAGCCAAATACTCTAAGCCAGATGCTTTAAGGTCTGAATCCAAGTCTTCAATGTCTCACACATACCATCCACCAAAAGATGGCTGAACCCACACCTTCAGCTGGCTGTCACAGAGCTCTTTCTCCCACCAGCAGAACATGGATCCCAGGGCCTCCTCCTGAGGCCCAGCGATGGCTGGCGGACCTCAGGCTGCTCCTCACGGGCCCTTCCCCTTTGACAGGGCAGCGGTACCTCACTCCTCTAGGCTCTGCGCTGCGTCGGCACTCCCAGCCTCCCTGCTGAGTCCTCTGCCCTCTCCAAAAAGAAACCCCGCACCCCACTCTAATGGCCACAAAGATGAGTTTGAGCAACAAAATGCTGATACCAAAACCAAATGACCTTACAATTTCAGCTGCTTACCACTCCAGTTTCTTCACTTCCCCATCACACAGCTTGTTTTCCCTTTACATCTACAACATCCGAACAAACACCGCTCCCTCCAAGCAAGGGACAGCTCGAGGCTGTTGCCAGACTAGGTTTGGGACCCACTGGCACACGCTGAAAGCATACCCGTGGCTCAGATGACAGCACACACTGTGGAGTAAGAAGGACGTAATGCTGGGTAGTTGCTCAGGACTGAGTGAACACAGCACATGAATGGTCTTTCCAGCTTCAGAAGGGGCCCCTGAAGGCCAGCAATAAGGGACTTTGGCTTGATAGTATAGTCTGGAGAACGTGCTGCACACAGATCCAGTGACTAATGATGAAAATCCGTAGGCAAAGGAAATGTTTTAAAACAGAGGAGGAAAATCTACTTGAAATCAATACCGTGAAGGTCTCTAAAAGAAAACGCTCTGCAAAAAAGGACACATTTGCCACATATCAATCTTTAATGATATCTTGTAGTTCTAACAAAGCCTTTCTTAAAAAAAAAAACAAAACAGATACTGTAATACACCTGATAGAGCAATCATCCTCACGTGGCAAAATATGATTTTCACACCTGGTAAACGAAATGATTCTGCTGCATCCCGAGGCCAGGGTTAGGGCTAAGGTGAGCTGTTAATGGAAGGTTAGAGACCACACAATGGCTCTTCAGGGAGCACCTTTCAGATGTTCTTTTCATGTAGGGTAGCACGCAGTGATCAGAAGGCACTGGCGGCACATACTAAAGTCACTGTCACTGACTGGTTCTAACTGTGCAGTCGCCAGTTGATAGCTGGGGCTAAGATAGCCTGCTTGCACGCCAGAGCTCCTCACACTCAGGATAAGGCTCGCTCCCTTGTAAGAGCGATCCTGTACTCTTTCATCTCCCTCCTGGCACGCCTTCTGCAGCACACCAGGGTTAACCGCTCACTCTCTCCTCGCAGATGAAGAGTGAAGCTATAGAGCAGAGACAACAAACTTCTCAACCGCATACAGCTAGAGCCTCTGACCTATTAAAAGGAAAGCACGCAGTGAAAATCAAGGAAAATCCTGATCACAGGCTGTGCTGGTAGGAACCCAAGGGCATTCAGAATCTGCTCTGTATCAGTGACTGCTAGGTGCAGGCAGGATGGCTACGCAATGTGCCAGTCACTCGGGAAGAAGAGAGAAGTGAGACCTGTGGGAAG
Organism: Nyctibius grandis; assembly: GCF_013368605.1. Lineage (NCBI taxonomy): Eukaryota > Metazoa > Chordata > Aves > Nyctibiiformes > Nyctibiidae > Nyctibius > Nyctibius grandis. The sequence continues at coordinate 5,703,739 of NC_090659.1, read as the reverse complement.
CCAGCAGGCCCCGGAGGTACGAATATTTACCACAAAAAATCCGTGTGGAATCAGCAAGAGGAAGGGGCAAGGAGAAATGCACGACATGCTCTAGCACCAAACAAGCCACATGGCTTAACAAGACGCTTTAGAATATCTGGCTCCATAAATTAGACTGTGATTCCCAGTTCTTTAACTCCCAGCTCCTGCTGACTTCTGCAGATAAAGGGGATGTTTGGCACTCCCAAGATCAGACGCCAGATCGAATGCTTTTCAAGAAGTACACAGATGAGGATGTTCCTAGGGAAGAATGAGCTAGAGCGAAGCCTTCAAATAAGCACAAGGAGAACCTCCTGCCCACAGACAGGAAAGTGGTAACCTCCTTCACTTCCTCTGTGGCTTTAACCTAAACCACAACTCCTCCCTTTGGGTTAGGAGTCTCTTCCACTCATTCAGATGTTTGTCAGCTTGTCTCTCTCTAATACCCAGCATCCGTCACTGCCACAGAGGAAAAATAAGCTCTCCTCCTTTTTTCCTCTCTCCCACACCCCTTTGGCAGTTTCTTTCCTAAACAAGAATGGCTTCAATGCACAGCAAAGCAAGTCTAAACTGCAGCTCTTCAGGCACAGGCACAGAAATTAGCAATTGCAACAGGAGGGAGCAGGGAGAAAGGAGACGTTGGCATACAGGCTACACCACCATTTGGGAACGCTGGCAGTGAGGAGACGTTGCTGCCAGCAGGAATAGTGACACCAAACCAGCTCACAGGGCTTTTCCATGAGTGCGAGCACTCCTTCCCAGCCCGGTGTGCAACATCCCTCCTTCTCCCCCAAAGAGCTTCAGAGCATGGACGAGGTGCTGAAAGCAGGGGGCGGAGGGGGGAGAGTGCAGCGAAGAGCTGTGCTGCCATGGAAGAGGCCCTTTGCCCATGCATCTGGAGGTGAGAAGGACAGGCCCCATTATCCCTAGTGTGGAGCATCAATTAGGGAGAGGTGGCAGCTCCCTCCTCACTGAGATCCCATAATCTGCTGAAGGAAGGTTTAACGATGCGAGAGACAGCGGCTCCCACCCAAAACCCTCCTGGTCCAAAGGCTTAACCTTCTGATACCCAAATGAATTAAACACAAGATTTCATTTTACCTTCTTGAAGCACTTCATTTTGTCAGCTTCAAAACTTTTCTCCATTTTTTTTTCAAGATGGGACACGAAACTAGAATCAACTTTTCCCGAAAATAGCAACAGTTTTGGCAAATCAGCAATTTTCTACGAAAAATGTATCACTGGAGGAAAAGCCTAACAAAACCTAGTTCTATCATCTCCTCCCAGCACCGCACGAGAATATGCCTCCGTGGTGTAATTCAGCCTTAAGTTTCATAGCAGCTCTGATTCAGACATATTGCACGCACAGATATTAGAATATGCCTTTGACATCATGAGAGCAATGCAAAATAGTGTATACACAATATGGCCAAGCAATGCTGCTATGGAAACCCTTGCTCTGAATTCCCGTATATGGGCTGTTTAAATTCTTATCCCTAATACTGCTTTAACAGAATTTTGTGTATTTTATTTCCTTGCTCAAGTAGTCTCCCTCCTTTTGGACTCTCCCCCTTGAAAAGTAAGATGGTTTTGTGGGTGAAGAAGAAGGTGATGAGGTCTGCACCGCATTCCTGGTGCTGCCATACACACCAGCTCCATGAGCTAGAGCAAGAGAGCTAACTGGTTTGTGCCTCAGTTTCTGCAGCTGTAAAATGGGAATAAGCTGACATCTTACTTCGGATATGACTCAAACGTGCTTTGAAATCCTTTGTGACAGCCAGAAGATACACGCATCCTTATTCCTATTTGCTACTTTCCGTAGGCGAGGAGTTACTGTCCTCTACAGACCTATGCTGATGATCTCTCTATATTGAAGAACCAAATCAGGAAGTACAGTCGCCCACTCATGTAGCGAACAGATAAGTAATAAAGCAGCACACTTGCCAACTTCTAAGGAGGTGGTTTCTTAAAAAGACATAGGAAGCTTTCATGTTTTGAAGATGACTAATTTCAGAAAGTTCCCGTTTCGCTCTCTTTTTCTTAAACTTATTCAAAAGACGTCTGTTCACCTGCTCTTCTGCAGTGTCTTCTGCTAGGGAGGGTCAGACAGGTGACATTAGAGGTAATGACGCTGGAAGAGGACTCTTTATCTGTCCATCTTCTCCATCTGCAAGGTGCTGCTGGTGATGCTAGCGGTACCTTTAGGGTCTCACCCCGACAAGCAGAGGATGCTGCAGCCATCTCTGCCGACTGCTTCGGGGTGCAGCGCATCGTGGGACACACGGCACCACCTCCTGCAAAATTTGAGCAGAATGTGCAATCTAACAACCATCACCCAGTAGCCAAAGAAACTCACCTGTGCAATCGAGTGATCGCAAATGCAGATTACATTACCTGATGGTGTCATTGCCAGACTGCACATTCAAATAAGTATTTGTTTAACGGTGTGATATACAGATAGAGCTTATGCACTTGTGGCCAAATTCACCCCTGGTGTAATTTCCCTAACTCCAGCAGCAATTACTCAAAGGATTAATTTGGCCCACAGTGTCTCCTAGTATATGTGATTCATCATTTCTTTCCTCTTACAAAGAGTAATACACTGGTTCAATCAGTGGTGATGTCCTGGCCTCCTGGAGGCTGCCGGACTCCCTGTTTAATCAGACATAAAACAAATCACTTGCAGAGGCAGAGGCGTATAAGCGTGCTTTAATTACAATATTGTAACACCAATTAGAGATCTATCTAATCGAGGACTCAGTACTTCCTACTCGGGTATTACTCCCATGTTGGGATAATTACTGCTAATTAAGCTTGGAACTAATTAGGCCAAATGATCTCATTTATACCAACATAGATGACTTCTAGGAGTTCACGCACACAAAAAAAAATCCAGGGGTGATTTTATCATTCCTGGACTCATCAGCACTTTGCTTTTGAAATGGACTGTCCCACCCCAATGGATAAGCCCTGTTAAAACTCAAGTCCCAGATCTCAGATGATCTCAGATTCTTCCCAGGTAGAGAAATGCTCTCTGAAGGCATTTCAGTTGGTTGGCCCAAGTCATCACCAAGACACAGGGGATTAACAGAGCTGTGTCCCATCACGGCCTGGTTCATTCAAAACCTGCAGGCCACTCTCACACAGTTATGGTTACAACCTCTCAGTGCCCTTAGCACTACTTATACCACCACAACCGCTGCACAGAATAAGGAGGTTTGCTGGAGGGTGCTGTGCAGTGGTAAGACTTCCAATAACTTAAAAAAAAAAATTCTTAAACACACCGATAGCCATATGTACTTGTTGCATGATTTGCATCGATGCTGCATATAATTAGAGATTACATCTTTATGTCTCATCACCGTTTAGTAACAGTGGCTCAGCTGTGCTGTATGTGATGGCTGAGGGAAGAGGCTGACTTTAGCTAATAGAGCTCCTCGCAAAGCCCGTCTGTGCTACAAGATTCCCCAAGTCTAACGAAGTTGGCTTCACACTGCAGTCAGAAAAATAAAGGACAGCCCATGAAGATGTGTTTGTGTTGCAGCTTCTCCTCCTCCCCTCCAACCCCAAAATTTCTGCCCCAGCTCAGTGCTGAGGTTCTCAGGTAGAAGAGACACCAAGGCAATGATCATTTAGACCTGCCCTTGGCTTATGGAAACGGTCGCAGTCAATAAGTAGGGTGTTCCCTGCCTAACGTTGACGTGGCTGAGCTGGTGGGTAAAACAAAGCTTAAAAACAAAACCTCTGAGCACTGCGTTTTTGTCTGTGTATTTTGGGGACTATGAGTCGGCCAGGATTTCAGCTGTTGCTTCTCACCCAAAGATGGTTTGCGCCAGTAGCGTGATTTCCTCCTGCAGTGTTTGCTGAGTGAAAGAAGAATGCCACCTGCCAAAATACCAGTCCCATCTCTCAAAGTGACTGGACATCTCTTCCAACCTGATTGATTCTGTGATTCTGTGATTCTGTGACATCTTTCAAATGCAAGGGAGGACTCGTATCCAAGAACTGGCTGGGAGCACCCATCCTGGCATCCACCCGTCTGCACTACGAACTTTACAAACCTACATGGCCTCCTGTCCCTGGGTGGTCAGAGCACCTCAACACCTCTGCTTAGCCTGTCACGTCTGCTGAGGCTGCAACCCGGCACGTCTGTGCTAATGGACAGTACAGGTAAGTCAAGAATGGTTCGGTCACGTTCACTCCACAGGCCATCTCTTTCTGTACATCCCTTCTTCTGACTCCTGCCCCAAATTCAAGCCTTTCAGGATCTGCTTCAAGGCGCAGCATGGAGTAAAATCTGCTTTCTCTTTACTTTTGGCTTCTCTCACCAGCTGCCTTTATTACTCCTAAAGCTTCCTCCTAAACACTTCATTTTTTTTATGCTTTCTTGTACTTCAGGCTGGAATCCTGAAGCTGCTAAAACCAGGAATTCACCATTGTCTGCAGGTCTTCTTCCAGCCTGTCCCTTTATCCTCCCAGCGATCATTGTTCCCTGGTGAGTCACAGGCACCCCTGCTTCTCCCCTCCAAATGCCTCCCGAACAATCTCTTTTCCAAAGCCTGTCAAAACTGAGCCCAGCAGGATTCCCTCCACCAACCTGACCTGGTTACAATACCTCCTGGAACTGATCCTCCAGCTGTCTCTGAAATTTCTGTACAAGTGCCACTTCTTTATGCAGTACCATTAGCAGAAGATTAATAAATAATGCACAGGAATAACACAATCCCCAATAAACAACGTACCACTACTTCTCCTGTTTTCTTAAGTGAGCAACTCGGATCCTAAATCTGATCTCCCCCTCCAGTTGTTACCCAATCCTCATCTCAGCTATCAAACTCTCTCCTCCCTCCCCTGGCAAGCCTCATTCCTTTCTTCCCAGCTGCCAAGGCCCTTGCTGCTACCTCCTCCACCCCAATTATACTAGCAGACACGAATGCAAGCGTCCATACACGTATCAGGTTGCATGTGCAAAACGCACGTGCTTCCATACGCTCCCATACAGTAGCCCACGGCCCCCTGAACCGTATTTATTTGGGTATCATCTGCTGGAACACCTGCAGGAAGGGGTAAGTCAGAGGAGATCTTCTAATGGAAACAAAATCACTGAACGCCAAGTCCGAGCAAGGCAGTGGTAGATGATAGATGATCAGGGCAGTGCTCAGCAGAAGCACACATTGGGCCGCTCTGAATGGCATCTTTAGCGTTAAAAGGGAGGAATTCAGGAGCTTTAGAGCAGAAGTGCATCCCAACCGGGCATCAGACTCTAACAAATAAGACGCTTTACACTGACAGAGTGCCAGAAACCTCCTAACATCCTCCCCAAGCTCCGCATACAGGCGCCTCTTCAGTGGACGGTGGTTTGGATGGCACAAACCAAGCAAACAAGCTCCCTCCGTAACAGAGGAGGGAAGGGAAGCAACATCCTGGTGGAGGAACACCAAGTCACAACCACTACAGAAAGCACCATGAATACTCTCATTTGGGACTACAACAAGTCCTTCAGCACAGGGACTGTCTCTTTCCGCTGTCTGGACAGCACACTGCACAACGGGTCCCCAGTCCCATATCAGCACTTCAGTATGCAGTGTACAAATAGTTACTGTCACCAGTGGCCTGCAAAGAGAGGCCATCTCAGAAGGACCTCCCCAGGGCATCTGCAGGGGATGATGGAGGTTTGAGTCAGTGACCTGAGATCCAGTCCTGGGGAGCTTGCTGTGAGTCACAGTTCAGTATGTCCCTTTCCAGCCAGGATGTCCCCTTTCAACCCACCAATCTGGGAGGTTTAACACACGTTTTCAGAGCAAATCCCCTACTCCCATTCAGGGTCTGCCTACATGCAGAGGTCCAGTTGGTGGCCAGCCCTGTATGGCCCTATATGGCCAACCCTATATGTGAAAAGATGAGGCAGAAAGTGCAAGGAAACAGAACACAGGCCAGAAATAATCAAACTCTTGTTCTCCTGCAGTGCCAGCCACAGGAAAACATCCAAAGTCCCAGCAGCAAGATGGCAGGAGAGCGGGGACACCGGCCCTGTCCCCTCCCATCCTAAATATCTGGGTTGGTACCGGCTGCTTTTCCAAAAGGAAAGAAAAGGGGCTGCTGCTCACTGCAGGCAGCTGCCAGCTTCGTATCCTCAACCCTCCCAAGAGCCCTGGCTCATGCTCTCGTTGCATAAGGCAGGGACACATCCCTAAGTCTAGGGTTTAGAAATAAGATGTATTTATTTGTTATTATTTTCAGTTATCTGAGTGCAGCAAAGGTCACAACACTTATCTTCTGGGGTTGGTTCCTGCTCCCACTCATGTGATTCAAAACCAATTGAATAATTTCTTTTTCTGTACTTCTCAGACAGTAAAAATCCAGTGGGAATGAAATCTGATGCAGGGCATTTTCTAAAGAGGATCTGTGGGAAACAAGGATCCACCACAACGGGAGGAAGGGGAGGCCTGCGGGCAGCCCTGGGTACCTCCTCTCCAGTCCCCATAAGATGCCATGAAACATGAATGAAGATGGGTGGGGATGCGACAGCTTTTTACCTAAGTTCTAACCTAAGCTGATCTCGGGGACTGCAGTGGACAGTGTCACCTACATGATACTCAAGGACATAGCTGCGTGTCCCGTGCCCTGTACGTGGGCTGCTCCATGATCTCTGAGATTAATTTATGCAAAGCACAGGAAGACATGCTTCTTCCTTTTGAGGTGAATGACTTCATTAACCTTTGAGGAGCTTGCCAATAGTCACAGAATCACAGAATCACAGAATCTACCAGGTTGGAAGAGACCTCTGGGATCATCAAGTCCAACCATTGCCCTGACACCACCCTGTCAACTAGACCATGGCACTAAGTGCCATGTCCGGTCTTTTCTTAAACACATCCAGAGATGGTGACTCCGCCAGTCAAGTAGAAGCAATGGGACAATCACTCTTCTCAGCGAAGGGGGCTTCTGCCTCATTGCTAACAGCACATACCTGGGAGAGGCCAAAGACACCAGCAAACAATGGACGTTGATCTAGTAATACTCTGCCTTCCCCCTCTGCTCTCCCAGACACCTTCTGGTCCTTTCCTTGCTCTTGCAACGGTCCTTCTCCCCTAGCTGCTGCCAGCTCACAGCGTGACCAGAGAGACAAGGAAGCCAGCTGGGAAGGCAAATGAGGCAGAGGAACACCATTTTGGAAAGAGTCTGGAGAGAGACCTAGCCCAGAGGCAGAGCGGGAGGGAAAGAGCAGGTAGAACAGGTGAAGCAGGTATGGAGAGAGAGAGAAACAGCTGTGGGAAAAATGGGAAAAGGTGTATGGTACGTTGCATGGAGCGTGAGGGACACCATCTCGGCATGCTAAGCAAGGGTCAGTCTGTTGCAGAGACAGAAGGGAGAAATTGGGAATTCTCTGGTTAGGAGAGCTGAGGCTCGTGAGTTTGATGAGCCTGCAACTGAGACATGCCTGGCACGGGCAAATGTGGTGCTACCCAGAAATGGAGCTAAACTCCACTGGAGGCCCGAAAGTCACCATGCCCTGTCCTGTAGGACACTGGATGAACTTCAGCGCATGGCCATCTGCATGACCTCTTTGTGCCTTGCTGTCAGGAACACCTGATGAGCCCTCATTTGGCTGGCTCTCCCATCAGCCTAGCTGCAGCCGCTTCTCCCTGCCCTGAGGAAAGGACTTCTCCCTGCCACATGTCCCTGTTGTGGGAGGCCAAAAAGCCACCACTTTTCAACTGTTGCTGCTGGCCAGGATCCTTGCAGCCAAAATCCTGTCCCTGCAGGGAGGTGGTTAAATAGGCTGCATCCACTCCATCTGACTTGGAGGAAACTCTATCCCCCGTCAGATAGTGGGATAGCCTCTGCATGGGATCAGGTGGCTCTCTTGGGCAGATGGGAGAGGGCTTCTCCCTAACACTGTGACCCTGCTGCCCCTTAGCCATCCAAAGAGCAACTCTCTTCCCCTGCTAAGCACAGGTCTCCCAGGAAGAGAGCACAGCTGTCCCGACCTGCTGGGCGCTGGCTTGCTGGCTCAATGCAACTCTCCAACAAGAAGCAGAGGCCTCTCCAGACCTTTGGCACTAGTCCTCTCCCCCTTCCATCACGGCTTTCACTGGCAGAGCATGGGACCCTGAACTCAGCTGGGAGCAACGCAGCGGGACAGTCAACCTCCTCCGGACAACCACAGATGTCTCCAGGCAGGCAGAACACAATCCACGTTTTCAGGGCAGAGTGTCTAGAGCCAGGGAGAAGTTGGGGGAATGGGAGTAGCACAATGGGCCAGGACCAGAGCAAGTCACGAGGCCATGTCCAAGGAGGTAAGGTGACATCAGGAGATGAAATTTGAGACTACAGACTTCATCAGGCTCCCAGGGAGAAATAAAGCACGCAGACACTGAAGTGACAACTGTGCTGCAGCTCAGAACAAGACCCGAGGCAGCCCCGTCCAAAGCCGGTGGCACACGAGCAGAGGGAGTCTCACCTGGTTCCATCAGAGGGCAAGCTCCACCATGCCTGGCCAGTGGCCTGGCCATGGCCACGGCGGGGGGCTGTCTGGCCAATCCCATGCCCTGTTCTTCTCGCTCCGGCCCTGGCCAGCCAGGCTGCAGGGACACACAGCCAGAGACAACAAAAAGGGGTCCACAGCAGAGAGACGTGCAAGGGAGGAATCTGAGGAATAAACTAGAGAGAGGCGATAGGAAGAGCGTGCAGTGCATGGATAGTGGGGGAGGGTAGAAGATAAGGGTGAGAGAAGAAAATGACATGAACAGAAGGAAGGGAGCTGCAAATAGAAGGGGATGTGGAAACAGCAGAGTGAGACAGATTGCAGGAGCAGTGGAAGTAGAGGAGACCTAGAGGGACAGAATATAATAAGGAGGAGAGGAAAGGAGAGGAGAGGGAGAGGGAGAGGGAGAGGGAGAGGAAGAGGGAGAGGGAGAGGGAGAGGGAGAGGGAGAGGGAGAGGGAGAGGGAGAGGGAGAGGAGATTTATGGTCTCCCCACCAAGGAAGAAGAAAACCCTGCACATTTTTCTCCTTAGCTTTCAAAGGTTTTCCAAAAGCAGAGTGAAGAGTTGTCATCCTCATTTTAAGAACAGAGGAACTAAGGCGCAGAGAGAGAAAGGCAGTGAGATGGTAGAAAGGGGCTTAGCTCCCTACTTAGTCTTCCATCAAAGATACAGGTGAAGAACAGTCTTGACTTTCTTCCCCTGAGCACACACGAGAGAGACCACTACCCAAAGATGGTAGGAAGGGGGCCTGCTAGAAGAACGAGAGCTAAACCAAAGTAGCGTAGGAAAAAGAGCAGCACCTGTTCTTTTTCACCAACACCAAAGTCTCTGGAGATCTGGATTTAGACACATTCAGAGCAAATTGAACTAGAACACACCAAAACAACGTCTGAGTGCTTACGTGGAGAATTACCCATGGGGAGAAGATGTTTCAGTGTGGGTTCAGGTACTTGCCAACCCTACCAGCTTACAGACAGCTGCAAGGAAAACAGAAGTGAAGTGCACAGGAGGCTGTGCGACAGGGCTCACTGACAGCTTTCATCTGCAGGGGTTTTTTTAAATGTCTAATATTTATCCAGCTTAATTTGTACCACCTTTATATTTCAACCACCACTACAGAAAACAGGGTTTCTGTGCGTACAAGCAAACACCAAGCCCCCAACACCACGTATGCCTGAGCCCAATATAGCTCATAAGAGCCCTGAACGAACCAAATACCTGGTGCCTGTCTGCACTCCCATACACACACGGGCAAACAGAGCTTCCCAGTTACACACTGCACGCAGGAACCCAAAGGATCCGGTATTTTCCTGACCTCAGACAACACCACTTTATGGCTTGCTAGCACAGGAATTGTCTCGGATTCCCTCATCAATGAGTGACGAAGGCCTCTCTGCTATAAACTGATGTTAATGGCAGGTTGGGTACCTTGTTTGTTTATTGCCGAGGAGGAATGTTTGTCGTGGCTGTCAAGCTTATAAAAATATTCCCATGACTTCAGACAGCTTGGCATTTTTACATGCATCTGAGGGAGTGGGTGAATGTACAAATGAAAAATTGAAGAAACATTATTAAGGGAGGAAAGAGAATATCTCCTAACACCACCAAGACAGCTTAGAAAGGCCAGAGAGGTCACAGACATTTCTGAATAAAACGTATTTTTTTTTCCCCTGGGGGTTTCTGAAGAGCTGGCAATAATTAAGCATTACAACACCTTTCTGGAGTAGATAAATCAGCTGAGGCCATCTGAGGTTAAAGGACTTGCCCGTGATCACACACAGCAAACCAGTGGCAGAGAGGAGAATTGAACCCACGAGGCTTAGCTTCCATTACCCAAGTCCTACACACCCGGCTGACGTTCAGATCACAGGACAGGAGCTGTGCCGACTGCGGACCTGCCCGTCAAGCACAGGTCCTCCAAGACAGTATAGCAATGGGGCGAAAAGCTGAGCGGCACGCATCCACCCTAATTTAAAGATGGTAATTGTGAAAACAAGTGACAGAAGGCTGGGAAGCAGTGCCTAGTTACAAACCGTGGTGCCAAGTGGATTAAATATACATCGATAGATTCAGTTACAGCGAACGGCATGCAAAATGGAAGTGACTGCAGTCAAGGACCCAGGATAGCAAGAAACAACCCCAAAATATAATCACAGTTTTCGGGAGGAAGAAGTCCGTGCTTCCGGACCTTGTGGAGAAGGTGCAGCCTTCTGTCTCCAGGGGGACTGTCCCAGGCCACCCCAGGCAGTGAGCGGACAGTGACACCCAAGCCCCGAGGGCTAGTGAGAAGCCTGCTGGGCTCAGGTTTAGTGGGCTGAGAGAGATCTGTATCACCTAATGCCTAATGCCGAGCAGCCCTTTGTCACCGCTGTCACCAGAGAAGCCGGAGAGTGAAGTGGTGGAGAAAGTGAGCTATTCCCTGTCCCCCCCAGCTGCCCCCAGCTCGCCAGGGCAGGGCTGAGACGCACCGGCTGAGTGAGGAGTAGGAAACCTGTTCCACACTTCGATCTGTGCTGCTCTGGGCTGGAATAGCCAAGGACAACCTCACCGGTGTTGATATTCAGCCCTGCATCCATCTGTGCCCAAATGCACGCTCTGTTTTGGGGGCTCTGAAAGTACCGGATCTGGCAGAAGACAAGGCCAGATCCTGACACCGCTGACCAACTCGATGGTTCAATACTCCTTGTCTGCAGCAGGAACAGAAGCTCACCTCTTCACTCCCCTTCTTCACCCATGCATTTCCCCAGGATTTCAAAGAGTTATGAAATTATCACTGTAACTCCCCCCCCCCAACTTCATCCTGCACTTACCACGACACATGTACCACCCCAATCACCAGTAATGATTTAATTTCCTCCTTCTTCTTGGAGCAAAAATAGTAAGGATAATCATTCAGCACTCCATACACACAGCTGCCACCTGAAAAGCGCAGGTGAACGCAGTTAAATGAAAAGGCAAGTACAATCTCAGACCATTTTTTGTACCTGGAGAACTAGACCAGCAGTATTTTGCATGCAAGATTACAGGTCTGTGTGTAGTTGCATTTTCACATTCCATTACTGCAATTGCACACGGCCAGATACGTGCCTTAGCTGCAGCTTACAAAAGCAAATGCTGCTAAACATACAAAATCCAGCCCCCAGATGCACACGCACAAGACTAAAAAACTGGTCCTTATTTTTCTGCTACAGAAAAAACATGTATTTGGCAGCTGCCTGCCCCCTGCGCAAACAACAGACCAGCATATTTCCTTGCACTTACATTTGTGTGTTGATCCACATATTCATCCGAGCCTTCCAACAACCTAAAACGTATACAGCATTTTGCAATTAGAAGCATCTCAAAAATGCAAAAAAGGCCCCAGTTTTTGCATAAAAAATTCTTCTGCCAGCAAGCAACTGCAACCACCTCTCCAGCTAGAACGTACCGTCTGTTTTAAGGCTCCAGAGAAACACCGCGCTAGCGCTTTAAGACAGTAAGAGATGAAGGCTTTTTTTCATTTAAACTATAGGGGAGTTTTACCTAGATAGACTGCAATTTCCTGAGCTCGAGCCTGGCAAAGTGCCCAGGGCTAAGACCACCCCCTCCCGCCCCTTCTTTTGGCAAAAATTACCATGGTGTCTTTAATAGTCAGAAGTAGCTTTTAGGGCTTTGTTTTTACAAAAGATGCCGAGACAAACCTCAGCTGTAAGCGAGCCCAGGTACTGCAGAACTTCTTCCAAGCACTAAACTGATGCACGATGTCCTAAGCGTGCTATCCCCAAATACCCTCCGTAGGGATGGTTCAGTACTGAGTCAGAGGGAAGCGGACTGAATCACTAAAAGCCATTCCTGCAAACTGCTCTCCCCCCACCGCCACCCCAAGTTTACAATCTGAGCAGTGACCAGGTTGCGGTTAGCTTGGGAAAGCTGATGAGATCACAGTCTGGGGAGATACAGCCTCAGACGGCCCCACGTTTTTGTTAATCAGCTCCTTGTTTTGCACGGAGACACGGACAGCAGTTGTTATACCGGCTTTACCATGTGTTTATAATATTGTTGTTATGGGAATACATGTACAGTCCGTGTCACTGGCAAGTTGCGCTGCTTTCTGCTGGAAGGACAAAACAGGATTCACTGCCCAACAGAGCGCCGAGCGCGCACATACTTCTAGCAAAATTTATCGTAGCGTGAGTCACGCTCGGTGCAAAACCGCACGCTTTGTTCGTGCGATGGTGTGCGAGCCCGCTGTGCTGCCTGCACGGGAGCACGCGGCACTTCACAACTGTACGCAACAATTCGGTGTGCCGCTCCTTCCCTGGGAGGTGGGCAAGCACTACCCCCATTTTACAGATTTCAGCAGGAAGATCAGTCTGGGCTTTAAAGCAATTTGCCTAAGGCTGCCCATCAAATCAGTGTCAGCATCTCAAGTTCTGCGAGACCTCCATGTCCGAGGCCTCCGCAACCGAGACCTCCGTGCCCGAGGCCTCCGTGTCCGAGACCTCCGTGACTGAGGCCTCCGTGCCCGAGGCCTCCGTGACCTAAACCTCCATGCCCGAGGCCTCCGTGTCCGAGACCTCCGTGTCCGAGGCCTCCGTGTCCGAGGCCTCCGTCACCAAGGCCTCCGTGACCAAGGCCTCCGTGACCGAGGCCTCCATGCCCGAGGCCTCCGTGACTGAAACCCCCATGTCCGAGGCCTCCATGCCCGAGGCCTCCGTGTCCGAGGCCTCCGTGACCGAGACCTCCGTGTACGAGGCCTCCATGCCCGAGACTGCCATTTCTCAAACGGGACAAGTGAAGGATAAAGCAGGGATGACGTTAACTCAAACAGTTCTGTACATAACTTCGCATCACATAGCAAAAATATTTGCTTCCCCGTGTGTCCCAAAATGGTGTCCTAGGTCAGTGAGTTTGCTTACAGGGCACAGGAATAACGTGTTTGTGTGTGCGAGACTGTTATCAAAGCTATGATGCTCAAGATGCCTGCACCCTTACGGGCAGGGCAGGGAGCACCAGTGGTGCTCGCATCTCCAGTGGGTAGGAGCAATGTCGGTGGCTTGAGTGGCTCTGCCATGCAGGAGCTGCACTGAATAACCGCTGAGGAGAAATCCTCTCGTCTGACAGCTCCCAACGCCACAAAATCCAGGCTGAAGGAGTGAAATACACTTTGTTTACTGCCAGCCCCACCAGCTCCTGAGCAGCCACTGAAGATCTCAGAGGCGAGACCAGGTGACTGGAGCAACGCACAACCAGTTCAAAGGAAAACCGATTTACCCATTTAGTCTCCTTCTAGACATCAGCAAACAGCGTAAGGAACGGCCAACTCCCCTCCCTGCCTCCCCCCCGCCAACCCTGACACATTGCCATTTTCTGTCCCCGTCTCCATGCAGCTAGCCACATCCCATGCCGGAGTTGAGGAGCGGCGTGCAGGGCTTAATTGTGCACGCGCTCTCCAGGGAAGGGCGGCACGGGATGCAACCCGCTGTCCACAAAGGAGCGGAGGCAGGAGGCCAAGGCCGGTTATCGGCCTCGAGTCATACTTGCTGATCAGTGCGTCGAGGATTTTAAAGCGCGTAGCTGATCAGATCAGCAGCTTGTCCTAGAAGGAGAAAAGTGACATAAAATATGCACAAGCCTCCCTTCTGTCCTGACAGCAGGTTGAGTTTTCAGATGATGTGGAAACAGCTGCCTGCTCTCCTCCCCCCAACATGGTCTCCTCTCGCGCCTTTGCTGCAGTGCTGACGTCTTGTTCCCGACTCCAGAGACTCCGCTCCCTCCCCAGCCTTCGTGCCAGGGCTCGGGCCCTGGCCAGGGGGGCTCCACGCCACTGTTTTTATGCCTGCTCAGCCCTTGGCCTTTCTTCTCAGCATGCCAAGCGGGGACTCATTAGCGTTCCCCGTTGTTAAGCTTTTGTGGCTCAAGCCCATCCAGCGCCAAGCTGGAACAGAAAGGGCATCAAATCCCCATCCAAGGGGGTGTAAAAACTTCCCTGCGCTGCCAGCCCAGCTGGAATTCAAACAGGTGAGCCCGGAGAGGAAAGGTGGAGCACGCACGCGTGTGGTCTGCGTGTGCGGGAGCAGCACGCGGGCTCTGTCTGTGACGAGCAGGCGCTGCTTCAGCTTCTTCCCAAAGAGCGACTTCGAGTACGTTTGACCCGAGATCAGTCCTCTGCGTGTTTTTATGGCGCCGCTCGTGCACGCGATGTCTGTGGTATGTGCCTGTTCTGTCACGGGAACGCTGTTGCGAATGGAAAAGCTAAAACATGGCCCATACTGGTTTTAAGTCTCTGCTGCCCTGCACCTCACATCACAATTCGTGCTGATGAGAAATTGGCTGTCGAATACTACCAGTACCAGGCTGATAGAATAAGCTATTATGTAAACTGAGGAAAACACAAGAATTGTGCCGTGTCTGTGCAGGAACCGCACTTACAATATGTGCACGTTGCCCCTCAGGAGGAAAAATGTGCTACACAAGCAGGTGTGTTCGCACAAACTTGCTGTTTCCACGCGTGCAGAGGGTCAGGGTGTGCGGAAGCGCTGATGAAAAAGCTTTATTTCATCCCCACACATATTTTCACCAGGGACGGGTATTTCGTCTTTGCTGTTGCCAGATTCCAACATCATTAACAGAAATTCACAAAGGCATTTTAACAGAAGGTCCCTCTACCAGAGAAACCACCTATGGAAAAAGCAAGCCATAAGCTCTCTCCCCATCCCCTCAGCTGCAATCCCTGCCCGAGTCGCTATGACCCCGTGAGCTGGCTACAAAGATCTCTTCCCCCTACCAACTGCCCCAAACTCTGCCAAGTCAGAAAACTCAACCTCCGTTTTCTTCCATGCCGAAAAGTCCTGCCACATTCTATTCAGCTTAGCTATGCTCCGTCCTTGCTTATGTCCTGATTCAGTTCAAAATTCCCCCTCTTTTTAAAGCCCTCCAAGGAGCTGGTCCATGGTCTTCCTTGGACATCCTTCCTCCCTGCTCCCCATCCGTCAACATCCTCTCTCCGCAGGTTTTCCACCCAGCATTGGAACCGTAGGTGCCAGAGCCACCTCCTCCTCCCCAGGTCCAGCTGCCTGGAACAGGCATTTTTTCTCCCTACCTCATCGCCTGACAAGTCTCCTTTCAAACATGGTCTGATACTTCTCCCCCTCCTGTGACGATAAACCTCAGAGTCTTTCTCCCTGCTTCTCACATCCCTCCATCACTGGACTCTCTGACTCTAAAGCGTGCAGGATAAAGGTATCATGGAAAACGTTACAGCAAATCATGGGGTTTTGCTTTGATTCCTTTTCTGCTTATTTATTTTTTTTTTGAAGGGAGGTAACAAGTCAGAGAGAAGCTGGCTGAGATTTCTGCCGTACATTTTTTTTGCAGCAGCAAGATCCTCCATCTTCCTTGCTGGATTGAACGGGGTCTCAGGACAATTTAGACTCCCTCCCCCCATCTCCCATTCCTGCTCATATTCTTCAACACATGATGCTCTCCTGCCAGCCTGGACTGGGAAAGCACATATCCTCACTCTCTTCCCCCCCTTTCAGCTCCTGCCTCGCTTAGGTTGTGTCAGGACATGAGGATGACGAACATTCGTGCAGCTCAGATTCTTGTAGGTTATTTTTTAACAAAACAACTAGAATCAATGAAACCTGAATGATGGCAGATGACAAACTTAAAAGACCTCGCGAGGATACACCCAGCGTACCGGGAGGCTTTCTGCACCTCACGCCAAAAGGAAAAAATAACCCTCCAAATTTTCACCAGACCCAGTGCCGATGCTGTAACGAGGCCGGGTGTGAGGCTCGGGGTTTCTCTCCCCTCTGCCTTTTTTTATTTTTCGCTCTTGCACACTCTCCCCTCACCAACAGCAGGTTAACAGCCACAAAACCTCCAGCAAGCAAGCACGGCTTCACAGTGCTGCTCTCACCGCCGAGCCACATATTTACTCGCTGATAAACGGCAATTGTAAATACACCTCATTTCATCTCCCAACATCCAGGAGGGAAAAAAAACCATCTCCCATCCCCGCGGCAGACTTCCCGGCCCCGGCCGGCTCCGGAGGCCGGGGGATGGAGCAGTGACAAAAGACCCCGGCTCTCCGCGCTCCCCCGGGCCGCTCCCGCGGGGCTTCACCCCGGCGCAGGGCAGCGGGGGCCCCGGCCCACCCCCCCCCCGCCGCCCCCCCTAAAGCCGCCGGGGCAGAAGCCAACAGGTGGAAGGAGCTTTTTGTCCCTTCCGCGCTCGGTCGCGGCTCTCTTCTCCCCGCGCCGGTCCCGGGATCCCCCCCCGGCCATCGCGGTCCCTTCCCTGCGCGCAGCCGACGGGGGGAAACTGAGGCACGGCGCCGGGGGGGGGGGCGGCCGCCGACCCACCGCGGAGAAACTTTCCGCCCCCGCGCCGGGCCGGGGGAGCCGGGCATCGCGCCGGGGCTGACTGCGGCACACGCAGCCGCCCGCCCGCGCACACACACACACACACGCCGGCGCGCACACGCCGCCCCCCGCTGCTGGCAGCCGCGCCGAGCCGGGGGAGCCGGCGGCGGGGAGGCGGCCCCGGGGGCGGCGGCGCCAGCCATCGGCCCCCCGCCGGCAGCGCGGCGCGCAGGCTGCCCGGGGGCGGCGGGGCCGAGCAGCGCCGAGCCGGGGCTGGGCGGCGGGGCCGGCGCTTACCTGCCTCAGGCGGCGAAGGCGCGGAGCGGCATGTCGGGGGGCGGCGGCGGGGAGCGGGGGGCTGCCGGCGGCGCGGCCTGCGCTCGCCGGGCGCTAGGGCAGCATCAAGGCAACTTAGGGGGAACCCTTGCGGGGCCTATTGTCTGCGCGGGGCGGCGGGGCGGCGGGGCGGCCTCCCCCCGCGGGCGCCGCGGCGCTTGGTACGGCCCAGGCATTCATGCCAAGCGGCTTTCACACATGGAGGCTTGTCTCCAGCGGCTGCTGACAAGCCACAAACAAGACGTCCCCCTCCCTCCTCCTCCTCCTCCCGCCTCCTCCTCCTCCTCCTCCGGCCTCCTCCATGCGAACTCCCAACTCCGGTGACAGGCGGGCGGGCCGGGCCTCGCCGCCGCCTCTCCTCACCCCCCCCAGCCGCGCTCGCCGGGGCGCGGGGGCAGGGACAAGGCCGCCCGCCGCCTCCCCGCCAAAATGGCAGGCGCCGGCCCCGCTTTCCCCCCGCCGAACCGGGCCCGGGCCTCGCCGGGAGGGTGGGGGGTTGCCAGCCTCCCGCCTCCCTCAGCCGGCGTGCGGAGACCGGCGAAGTACCTAACACAAGTCCGCCGCATCCCTCCCTCCAAGCGCCGCCGCTAACGATGCCTTCCAGCGCTCCCGCTCCCCGGGGGTCGTTACCCGCAGAGGGGCCGAGGGAGAGTTTGTCCGATTCCCCCAAAGTCGCACGAATAACCTCGCACGCCCGATGGTGGAGACCCAGCCCCGGGCCCTCGGGGTCAGCTTCATCCCGCAGCCCCGAGCCCTCCTCACGGCGATGTGGTGGCAGGAGGCAGGAGAGGAGGATGAGGAGAGGAATCATAAAAAAAGAGCCCTCGTGAGCTCCCAAAAATTTTTGCAGCCCCCAGCACTGGAATGTCGGGGGCGAGGGAGCCTAGTTCTGCAGTAGGGAAGTCTTGGTGTCTCCAGGCATGGCTGGCTCTGACAACCTGAGACACCTAAAAAGGGTCTCGCCCAACAGCGGGGCCACGTTGGGTCTGGGCTCGCAGAGATTTGGGCAAAGTTTTTTCGGTGGCTTCAGCTCAGAGGGTTCCCTGGACATTTCAGGTTTGTACACTTTCTGTCCAACAAAAGCTAAACCAAAACAGCCGGCGTGAATCATTAAACTCTGTGCTGCCTTACGTATTGGGTTCAGCAGGGTTCACTCGGCCCAAAAAGCAAACCACATGACCGACTGTCATACGTTTCATAACGAAACCACAAAACTCAATCTCAAAAAACACATCCCTGTCCAGGGACAACAAAAGTTTTCTTCTGTGAGTCTCAGCGGAAAAGGTCTGCGGAGCCCAGAAGAGTGTTGCACAAGCATCAGCTGGTTTCGTTTAATAAAAATAATTATAATAATCATCATAATCACCACTTGGATAGCTTTTTTTTGTCCGATGATCTCAAAGACATTTTATTAACCCAGGCAAGTATTTTTATCTAAATTTAACAAGTGGTAAAACAGATTCAGGCAGATGAAGTGACCTACCCAAGGTCATCTTGTGAACCTGTAGCAGAAGGCAGAATGCACATCTTTGAACTCAAGTGCTCAACAGAAATGCCACTTCCCAAAAACAGAGCTCCTACAAGCCCCTCAAACTCAAAAGTTTTATACGAGTCAGGGTTTCACTGTGAGAAATTTTAACCAGGTCTAATTTGTAGCTTGGATACTAGGACAGATGCAAATGAGGTGCTTCCCAGGAAAGAGAAACAGAGGTCAAGCGGGGAAGGAAGACTGCAACCAAGAATGACTGGGGAGAAAAGAGAAGGGGAAGAGCAAAGTCAGGAGAGAAGGCTGCAAAATCAGAGACACTCTTACAAATTCCCCAGCTGGAAGAGCAGGGCAGTGCCAAGACATTGGGGTGAAAGAACTGAAGGCAACATGGAGAATATAAAAAGGGGGAAGAACTTACAGTCTAGAACTGGACAGGCAGGAAAATCAAATCAAACCATTTGCAATCAGGCACTTGGGAGTTGGTAGAGTGCGCTCTCACCAAAGCCTTGGGCAAAGGTGTCAGTCAACCCCACTGAGCGAGCAGGCTGCGGGAGGCAGCGGGGGCAGGCACAGAGTCCTCAGCAGGACTCTCACCTTGGCAAATGCTGGGAGCGTGGAACTACGAGTCCTCAGAAGAGGGTGGCTGCCACACTAATCCTGTTGAAAGTAGAGACTGATTATATGCAGAGTGGTCATCACGTCCAGCTTCATCTTCCGCTGTATCCTCAACGGGACATAGGGCAGCAGGGTCTGTAGCTGTGCATGCTCTCCAGAGCAAGGCTCTGACGCATCTCCTGAGCCTCATATCCAGCTCAGGACTTCTGAGTCTTTTAAGGGAGAACGAAAGCCTCTCCAGGTTGTCACAGGTTGAAGCCTGATCACTTCAAGTACCCACATTCTGCTAATGGGGAAAAACAACCCGGGGCCAAACTTACCTTCTCGGGGAACGGCCTGCTCCCAATAGATAGCCTTTCTCCACTGCTCCAAGTCTCGCTCTTTCAGGTCATTTTTGAACCTCGATGAAGATGACTTGGTCTTCTTTTCCAGTCCCTGGACTTCCTAATGCCTAATCAGCTCGGGGTGAGGCCATATCTTCTTGCAGCTGATGAGAGCTGCTGCTCTTGGCAGGGTGGATTTTCCCTCTTCCTTCATTTCCATAACATTTCTCTTCTGTTTACTTTCCCATTGCTCTCCTCATGGCCCCAATTCAGGACAGCATGTAAGCACATGTTTAATCTCATTGATCTCATGGCACTCCATGTACGAAGGAAAACATGGGTCCCTTTGCCCAGCGCCTGTTTATGAATTTTATGTTAAAGAGACATGACGTAGAAGTCAGAAGTGGTTGCTTGGGAGTGGACTGGAGTGTGGACTTTCCCCTCCTCTCCACCGAAACCCCAAACAGCCAGGCTGGCGATTCCTGCGGGTGCTTCCTCTCCGGTGTGTATGTGTGCCCAGGGAAGCCACAACTCTTTTAAGAAAATCATAACGCCCGTGGCAGATGAGGTGAGCACGTCCTCTCTCTCCAAAACAGCCGGCAGCTCTGGAGCTGGAGCATGTCCATAGGAGACACAGACAGGAAAGCCCTGGGGCAGAGGAGGCAGCACAGGCTGGGTCTTCCATAGCCACCATGGGTGCTTTAACCCCTCTGGACAACTGCACCTTAAAAAGAATCATCAGCCTCTCTGTGGGCTTGCACAGAGTCCATCCTGGAGGCTTGCTCCTTTAGGCAAAGAGGCTTTTCGTGGCCGGCTCCTCCTGTTGCTGCTGTTGTGCTTGGCCTTGTGAAGCAGGAGGCTTTCCCAGAGAGGTGCAGAGCAGAGCTGCTGAAACCGTAGTGCCTCACTGTCAAATCTGGTGGGCCTGAGGGGTCTGGGCATCCCCAGTACCAGGCATCAGCTGGGCAAGGCTTTGCAGGATCATGATTTGCACTCAGATGTCTAAAATTCACCTGTGTCCTGCTTTAGGAGACTAAGAGCTTTCTTTTATTTGGCTCAACATTTGTCAAGCAGGAATTACACCGCCCCTTTCTTGCACTTCTATTAGTTTAGATTATATGGTGGGGGGCTTTTGGGGGGAGCAGGGAAATAACACCTTTTCGCTATGTGCATGTACAATGTCTTGTATAATAGGACCCCGACCCCAGTTATACTGTTTAGGTGGCTGCTGTAAAACAAGTAGCATGTAATGGGATAGTCTAGCCTCCATACACATGAATATACCTACGTTTCCTTGTCTACCGCACTGAAGCATTCAGCTGTTCCCTCCTCTACAAATACATCAAGAATGTGTCAAAAAAATCCCTACGTTCATCCTGTTTCCCAGGCAGGAATACATACACCTGCACCATAGAGATGTTCTGCGCATGCAGGGCAGACCAGACACCTCTAGAGCATGCTGGGCATGCTGTGCATATGCAGATCATCTGCACAGCGTATGCACAGCAGGTCTGACAATTTTTGGATTCGTTAGACATAGTGCACGCATGCTATACAGTTCACCTCCCCAGTGTGCAGTTGACCTATCCTGAATTTCTGGATGCTCAGCAGCTTGGCTATCTGAAAGGCCTGGTGGGCATGTGGAAACTCTGGATAAACGCATGCAGTATTGAGATTTCATCCCAACAAAATTCCCAGGTGCAGAAAGACGAGATGCCCAAGAAATACACACACGTGGAAGCTCACAATGCTGAAAAAGAAGGGGTGGTTCATTCGTGCCTGTGCAGCAACCATCCATACCTCTTCTGATATATGCTGCTCTGCCTTGCCTACTACTTATTCTTCTCAGTCGAGTGCCCAGGCTGTTCTGAAAGATGGGAGTTTTGTGTCTAACTTTGCTACTCTGAACTTCCATGGCTCTCTGTGGTCGCCTGTACACAGAATCACAGAATGTCAGGGATCGGAAGGGACCTCAAAAGATCATCTAGTCCAATCCGCCTGCCGGAGCAGGATTGCCTAGACCATATCACACAGGAACGCGTCCAGGCGGGTTTTGAATGTCTCCAGAGAAGGAGACTCCACAACCTCTCTGGGCAGCTTGTGCCAGTGTTCAGTCACCCTCACCGTAAAGAAGTTTTTCCTCATATTTATGTGGAACCTCCTGTGTTCCAGCTTGCACCCATTGCCCCTTGTCCTGTCAAGGGATGTCACTGAGAAGAGCCTGGCTCCATCGTCATGACACTTGCCCTTTACATATTTATAAACATTAATGAGGTCACCCCTCAGTCTCCTCTTCTCCAAGCTAAAGAGACCCAGCTCCCTCAGCCTCTCCTCATAAGGGAGATGTTCCACTCCCTTAATCGTCTTCATGGCTCTGCGCTGGACTCTCTCTAGCAGTTCCCTGTCCTTCTTGAACTGAGGGGCCCAGAACTGGACACAATATTCCAGATGCGGCCTCACCAGGGCAGAGTAGAGGGGGAGGAGAACCTCTCTCTACCTGCTAACCACACCCCTTCTAATACACCCCAGGATGCCATTGGCCTTCTTGGCCACAAGGGCACACTGCTGGCTCATGGTCATCCTGCTGTCCACTAGGACCCCCAGGTCCCTTTCCCCTACGCTGCTCTCCAACAGGTCTGCCTCCAACTTGTACTGGTACATGGGGTTGTTCTTGCCCAGATGCAGGACTCTACACTTGCCCTTGTTATATTTCATTAAATTTCTCCCCGCCCAACTCTCCAGCCTGTCCAGGTCTCTCTGAATGGCTGCGCAGCCTTCCATTGTGTCAGCCACTCCTCCCAGTTTGGTGTCATCAGCGAACTTGCTGACAGTGCACTCTATTCCCTCATCCAAGTCATTAATGAATATATTGAATAGAACTGGTCCCAGTACCGACCCTTGAGGGACTCCTCTAGACACAGGCCTCCAACTGGACTCTGTCCCATTGACCACCACATGCATCCCATCTCAGAATCACAGAATCACAGAATCAACCAGGTTGGAAGAGACCTCTGGGATCATCGAGTCCAACCGTTGCCCTGACACCGTCTCATAATGGTTGTGATGGCTGGTCAGGATTTTTGCCTGTCCCTGTGTCCCTTGGAGCAGATGTTTTGAAATGCTGTGCTTGGTCACATTTTGCAGCACTTTGGAGAGTCTTTTGCTCAGCCCCACTCATTTTTCCCATTGTCAGTACAACCCATCTAATTCATTTGCCGTAGATGCTTCATTCCCGGTCAGACCTCAGACAAAATATTCTTAAGAAAATCTCAGGAATCCCATTATTGCCAATTTTCAAGCCATCTGTTACTTTTCTTAAAAGCCCCTGATCTTGGATTCATGGGCTTATGCAAGAATCTCAGCCTTCACTAAAAAAGTGACTTTTCTATCTCATGAAAGGCTCCGACACTGGAGTAGCAGGAAAGGACTCGGAAGCGATCGTGCATTTATTTTCAAGCCAGATTTCTGAGCTCATGCCCTGATTTGCAGGTCCTGCCTCTCAGCATTGCGTTCTGGGGGTGACGGTGCGCTGTTGGGCTGGTTTTAGACCTTTCTGCTGCAGACAGAGGATGCACCATGGAGTGTGGTGAGAGGAGGAGAAGGTCGGCTCTGGAGCAGCGCACTAGAGAGGTATCCTGAAGTCTTCCCAGCCGGAGCGGGGACTGTTCCTCTTGTTTTATTGTGGTGTCATGCAACGAGATGGTGCCGGTTGTGGCTGTAACCAGCAGGCGGAGCTGAGCTGAATAAACACGAGGGAGCTATTCATAGCCATGAAGAGGGCAGAGCACTCTTCTCCTAGCAACACAACCAGAAGAAGAGCAGAAGAGCTCTGCCCAACTGGTGAAGAAACGTGAGCACAAAATGTTGATGTTCCTCCCTTCCCCATCAGTTCCTGCTCCATTGCTGTGCGGTGCCTGGAGACCTCTCACCTGCCCTGCTCCCTTTCTCCAAACCCCTGATCTTAGTGATGTGCAGATGGTGTCAAGGTCTGTTTTCTGGGGTTTGGTCTTTGGGTGCAGGTATGTGATAAAGCCCATGGCAGGGGAATAATACCAGGTAAATGTGGAGGGATGTTTTGCAAAGGAAGCTAGCACACCCAGCCACTTGAAAAATTAGGCATGTAGTAGCAAGGTACCGACAAGTGTTCCACACACCTGTAACACCGCCAGTAAATCAGGCGAAAGCATTTGTCAGCTCGTCATTAGGAGAGTAATGAGGTAAGTACAACAGAATTTAGGGCAAGCAAAGAGGCCAGCATCCGTCACAGGAGATATCGCCAGAGACAAAGAGGAGTCAAAGTTTAAAAGAAAATGTATAGACTCCAAACAGAGGGAACCCAGTCCCTGATGAAGAGCATCCCTTGCTCTGACCTCTGCGTGGTGAAGACATACAGCCTCTGGGAAGGACCAAGCCTGCCTTCGTCCTGCTACTGCCACGTAATATCACTTCACGGCTTGGAAGTGATCGTCCCTCTGTACTCGGCACTGGTGAGGCCGCACCTTGAATCCTGTGTCCAGTTCTGGGCCCGGCACTTCAAGAAAGATGTTGAGGTGTTGGAGCGAGTCGAGAGGAGGGCGACCAAGCTGGTGAAGGGTCTGGAGGGTCTGACCTACGAGGAATGGCTGAGGGAGCTGGGGTTGTTTAGCCTGGAGAAGAGGAGGCTCCGAGGTGACCTTAGTGCAGTCTACAACTACCTGAAGGGAGGTTGTAGTGAAGTGGGAGTCGGCCTCTTCTCCCGGGCAACTAGCGATAGGACAAGAGGACACAGCCTCAAGCTTCGCCAGGGGAGGTTCAGGTTGGACATTAGGAAGGATTTCTTCTCAGAAAGGGTCATTAGACATTGGAAGGGGCTGCCCAGGGAGGTGGTGGAGTCACCATCTGTCACGGTTTAAAGCTGGGCCAGCTATTAACCAGGTGGCAGATGCTCTCTGTTAACCCTCTCCCCCCCCCCCAAGGGAAAGGGAAAGGGAAAAGGGAGAGAGACTTATGGGTTGGAAAGTTAAAACAGTTTTAATAAACTATAATAATGAAAAAGAATATAATAACAATAATAATAGAAATAACCAAATATATACAAATATGTACAAAACCAAGATCAAGAGCTTGGAAATCCTCCTCAGGCAGAGTTGCTCCCCCCAGCACGGGCAGAAGGGAAAATGCAGTAGCTCCCCCCAGCACGGGCAGAGGGGAAAATGCAGTAGCTCTCCCCAGCACAAGCAGAGGGGAAAATGCAATAGCTCCACTGCTATCACACCTGCAGGCTTTTAACTGGAGATTTGGTAAAGCTGGTACCAATCAGTGGGAGACAGGAGGGCCCCTCCCTCCTGGGCCCCACCTCCAGGAGGCAGTGGGTTAGTGATAAACAGGAAAGTGAGAATGACATGTATGGGATGGAATACCTTGCTGGTCAATCCTGGGTCACCTGCCCTGTCCACTACTCCCTGCAGGTACAACCCCCTTCGGCTCTTTACATGTAAGCAGTGACCTTGGGTTCTCTAAGACTATTTGGCCTGGTTTGAGCCAAACCAGGACATTCCACCCCTTATTCCATACCATTCATGTCATACTCAGATCACCACTACCTTTTCATTTTCAAATATATATATACATATCACTAGTCTATGAATCATCTTTATGCGAAAAGTCCATCAAGTTCATTTGGTTCAGGATTGTGGGTTTCCATCTGGTTAGCAGTCTCTCAGCAGTCTTTCTGGCTAGCAGTCTCTCTTTTGTCATGGTTCGTGCCCACGGGTTGCAGGTTAAAGATGTCAGACTCGATGAGGTTACTGGACGCCACTTGATGAAGCTAGCTCCGGTCTCATCACCACTATCTTAACCTGAAAGACACTTATGCAGCAACAACATAAAGTTCAGA
The DNA here is from genome assembly GCF_013368605.1 of Nyctibius grandis. Lineage (NCBI taxonomy): Eukaryota > Metazoa > Chordata > Aves > Nyctibiiformes > Nyctibiidae > Nyctibius > Nyctibius grandis. The sequence continues at coordinate 5,678,245 of NC_090659.1, read as the reverse complement.
ATTAAGTAGTCTCACCCAGAATCAGATCACCTTCAGGGACACATCGGACTTCACCATCTTGCAACATCACCCACCAAGTACATCCAGGTCCCTGAGCAAAAGCAATCCCACGAATGGGTTTACCTTTGCCCGTTACAGGAAGAATCCAGACAGTTTTTCCCAATAGATTCCTTTCATGCACCACCGGGACTTTATCTCCTTCTACTGTATGTAGAAGGTCTGACTGAGCAGGGCCAGCTCGATTGATAGATCCCCTGGTGTTAACTAACCAGGTAGCTTGTGCCAAAGGCTTATCCCAGTTTTCAAAGGTTCCACCCCCCCATTGCTTTCAGGGTAGTTTTTAACAGCCCATTATACCGTTCAACTTTCCCAGATGCTGGTGCATGATAGGGGATATGATACACCCATTTGATGCCATGCTCTTTGGCCCAGTTGTCTATGAGACTGTTTTTGAAATGAGTCCCATTGTCCGACTCAATTCTCTCTGGCGTGCTGTGTTGCCACAAGATTTGCTTTTTGAAGCCCGGAATAGTGTTCCGGGCAGTGGCATGGGGCACAGAGTATGTTTCCAACCATCCAGCGGTCACCTCCACCATGGTAAGCACATAACATTTACCCTGGTGGGTTTGAGGCAGTGTGATATAGTCAATTTGCCAGGCCTCCCCATATTTATATTTCAACCACCGCCCCCCATACCACAAAGGTTTTAACCGTTTGGCTTGCTTAATTGCGGCGCATGTTTCACAATCATGGATAACCTGTGCAATAGAGTCCATGGTTAAGTCCACCCCTCGGTCACGAGCCCATCTGTGTGTTGCATCTCTCCCTTGATGACCTGAAGTGTCATGAGCCCACCGAGCTAAAAATAGTTCACCTTGTCCTTCTGTGGCTTCTGCGACTCGTCGTATGGGACTCCATACAGCAGCTTTCCACTTCCGATGCTTTCCTACAAGACGGCAGGATCCATTGGTGAACAGGGCATACTGCTTCTCATCCTCTGGTAATTCATTATATGGTGGGGCTTCTTCAGCACGTGTCACCTCAATTAAGAAATGGATTCGTGCTGCTCACAGGGACTGGACCTTCATTTCTCCTATTCACACTTGGGAAAAAGTGATTTGAGGCCCATCTACCCTGACTGGGGTCCTGCTCACTGGTAACTGGAGCAGCCATCCTCCTAGAAAAATTCTCTCTGGTATTTCTTTTAGCTTGCAACTCACGTACTCGTGCCTGTAGGGTACTGGTAGGTTGTCCATGCCATCTGCTCATGTCCTCCCCATAATCACGCAGGGCAAACCACAGGATACCTCGTGATGTGTTCTGTTTCCTTTGAGCTGGTCCTGTAGGAGAACGTTTTCTCTTAACAGCTGCAACGTGCGTCTGTGTAGGTAGAGAGTCAAGTTTATTCTCGATCCTGGACAGTTTGTCTGACAGTTGTTTAAATGAGTCCTTGTTCTCCTTAGTCAGTTTTTCCACAGCCGAGATGCGTGCCTGCAGTGGGGAAGAAATACTATCTTCATACTGTCGCATACAGTTAGCCATTTTGCCCACAGTAGAATGTGCCATATCATCTTCTCCCCATACTAATATTGACAATGTATGGGTATATGTCGGTGGAGCATTCTTCACAACCTTCCGGAACATGGATCGGTTGCATTCCACTTCATCAGGATCTACAGGATCTACAATGTCCCGTGGGTGTCTATAAATGATCTCTTGCACAGCCAGTTCTCTAAGGTAGTTAATACCTTTTTCTATAGTGGTCCATTTGCTCAGGTGGCTCATAACATCATCTTTATAAGGATACCTGCTCTTTACAGCTGACAAGAGTCGCCTCCAGAGACTGATAGTGTTTGACTTTCTTGCGAGCGCCTTATCAATACCACCATCTCTGGACAGGGATCCCAACTGTCTGGCTTCTCTGCCATCTAATTGCATGCTATCTGCCCCATTATCCCAGCATCGGAGCAACCAGGTAATAATAGGTTCACTGTCATAACGGCTGAAGTCTTTCCTTATATTTCTCAGGTCCTTCAGGGATAAGGAGTGGTAGGTTATCTCTACGTCCGAGTCCTCCTCTTGTGATAGTTCTGCTTTAGAAGGACCTTTCTTCTGTGATGGGTCTGCTTTAAAAGGACGATCGAGGAAACCCCCATCTGTGTTGGGCCCTAACTCTGCCTGAGAAGGGCCCTCACCTGGGTCAGGTGATGGCTCTGCCTTAGAAGGCTCTGAGTCATCATCCTCCTCTTCATGAGCTGATTTCTTTTGGTATTTCTTCCTGGTTACAGGAGCAATTGGTAGAGATTCGATAGATGCTGGAGTCTGAGTAGATGCAGTGGCTGTCTTGGGAGTGCTGAGAGTCTGAGTAGCTACAGTGGCCATCTTGGGGGGTGTAGCAGCTGTGGTACAGGCTGCCGAGGTTTCAGTGGGTTTAGGGGCTGTAGCGGCAGTACACACTGTAGGATCTGAGGTGGCTGCATAACACCTACAACTGTCCCTGCACCGATATTTAATCTTATCCCACATCAGAAACACATTCAGGACAACCAAAAATAAAAACATGCCACCTAGACAGCAGCATCCGAATTTCGCAAAATCTAGTGGAATCAGCTTGGCAGAAAAGGAGAAGGTACTATTTCCCAAAGTAAAACTGGAAGTGTAATCATTAACAGAATCTGCTAAAGGACGCCTGGAGCGTGCAGATGAAGTTGCTGCTACTGATTCGCGATTAAAGCTGCCCATCATTGTGTCATAGAGATAAGAGATCGGAATATTAACTGCCCAGTTTATCACAGCATAAATCAGTATCAAACCCCATACCAAAACAATACATTTCGACCAGCGCCCACTGCTAAACTGCATGTAAACATTCATAAGAAGCAAGCAATAACACAGTGCCCACGGCAGGTAAGGCATCATTGCAATACTCAATTGTGAAAGAAACTCCATAAAAAGATGAGATAACACAGCATTCAAAAATGACATCACCATCTTCACTATCTGTTTTAACTTTCCAACCCCTTGTAAATCTCAAAGGAAGAAATCTGATATTCTCTCAGCTGAGCTCTCCAGGTCTCCTCCCACCAGAGCCAGGATTCAACTTATCAGAGCAACCTGTTGGAGCTTCTCTCGTGCCCCACGTTGGGCACCAATGAATCTGTCACGGTTTAAAGCTGGGCCAGCTATTAACCAGGTGGCAGATGCTCTCTGTTAACCCTCTCCCCCCCCCCCAAGGGAAAGGGAAAGGGAAAAGGGAGAGAGACTTATGGGTTGGAAAGTTAAAACAGTTTTAATAAACTATAATAATGAAAAAGAATATAATAACAATAATAATAGAAATAACCAAATATATACAAATATGTACAAAACCAAGATCAAGAGCTTGGAAATCCTCCTCAGGCAGAGTTGCTCCCCCCAGCACGGGCAGAAGGGAAAATGCAGTAGCTCCCCCCAGCACGGGCAGAGGGGAAAATGCAGTAGCTCTCCCCAGCACAAGCAGAGGGGAAAATGCAATAGCTCCACTGCTATCACACCTGCAGGCTTTTAACTGGAGATTTGGTAAAGCTGGTACCAATCAGTGGGAGACAGGAGGGCCCCTCCCTCCTGGGCCCCACCTCCAGGAGGCAGTGGGTTAGTGATAAACAGGAAAGTGAGAATGACATGTATGGGATGGAATACCTTGCTGGTCAATCCTGGGTCACCTGCCCTGTCCACTACTCCCTGCAGGTACAACCCCCTTCGGCTCTTTACATGTAAGCAGTGACCTTGGGTTCTCTAAGACTATTTGGCCTGGTTTGAGCCAAACCAGGACACCATCTCTGGAGGTGTTTAAGAAAAGCCTGGACATGGCACTTAGTGCCATGGTCTAGTTGACATGGTGGTGTCAGGGCAACGGTTGGACTCAGTGATCCCAGAGGTCTCTTCCAACCTGGTTGATTCTGTGATTCTGTGATTCTGTAATGATAGACGCAGAGTCCTCAGCCCTCAGGACCACACGCTTGTGATTTCACCAGTCCATACACATAACAAATGCCCCTCAGATCAGCACACACGTGTGTTGATCTCTGGCACACCACGAAGAGCAGATTGTTGACAGACATCTTAGTTTTCCAGCAAGATTTCAATCTGCGAATTTACTAAATCATTGGGAACAAAAAAGGAGGGGGGGAATCAGAGGCACAATTACAATGTCTATCTGAAAGATGCATACTAGGCTCCCAGGTCTCTCGCAAAACATGCCACCACTTGAACTCCAGGAGCAATTATCTTTTATGAAGTTTGGCGAGGAGAGAGGGCCTCGACTCATGGTTTGCCATTTGGTTACAAACTATTTGCTAAACAGCAGGAGAATGATCAAACCCAGGAATCCTGGGTTCTGCTCCTAGTTATAGGATCTAAAGGTTAAAATAGCAGAGGGGCCAACTGAGTCACATCGATTTAGCCCATCCAGATGAAAGGCAGAGTAGCTGAAGGGGTAAGAGAACTGTACTCTAGTCTCTCTTTGTTTAATTGGGCATTACAGGAGGGTTAGACATGCAGGGGGTCACAGACCGAAGCCTTGGTCAGCAAATAAGGTTAGGAAGTGCCCTGAAATATAAGTGAAATAGCAATAGGGGAAAGGCAGCGATGTAAGGTGTGCTCCCTCCCTGCAGCCTCCCTGAGTCCGCAGGAAATTCAGCCTGGGACTCCCACTTCGTACACCTGATTCAGCTGAAAAAGCAAAAGCCTGGTACAGCTGAGAGTATGTGATAGAAACAATGATAAGAGAGAGCAAAGAAAAGGAACAATTGATTTAACACCTTCTTCATTTGTATTTAAATAAATAAAGATGCCAACAGAAGGCTCTAGGCACCTTACCACACAATTAACACAACTAAAGAGAAACCAAACTACGCACCACTCCCAAGCAGCATGAAATGATGATCCAGAATGTGCTCTGTCACCTCCCAGAGGAAAAAAAAGACTTGCTCCAGCCCTCCCAACCTCTCTCTCTAAAGGGTGCCATTTGTGGTATGTTTGCCCTGTGGACTTCTGCTGGGAAAGAGGGGCAGCACACCCCCGAGAGCCACTGCTGCCCTGCCAGGGACACCCCTCACCCTCTGCCTGCCCACGGACCGAGGAGACGGGCGATGCCCCCTCCTAGCGACTAGCGCATGGGAAGGGGGTACAAAGTGCTGCTCTTCTTTCTTTGGTAGTGCTTAGCAGGAAAATGTTGGCTCGCCCAAGACCCTGTTGACACTGAAGAATTTTGTTGGCCCCAGCATAACAAGCTGGAAGACTTCTGTGTCCGAATGGAAAAAAAAAAGAAAAGGAAAAAAAATTATTATTTCACCAGCAGTTATTTCACTAGCAGGACTGTTACAAGCTCCAGGCTCATAATGTTGTTAGTGTTTCCCCCACCACCATGCAGTTTGGATTGTTTCTGTTTTCCATTAGCATCTCTTGCCCAACGCTGCAGCTGCACACACACCCCTCTCCCCGCTGGTGGGGCCGGGGCTGGAGCTGACCGTTCTCCCTCTCCCAGCCCTCAGCTGAGCAGGGACAGCCAGCTGCCTTCCCCCTGCCTGCGCCCAGCACTGGCAGCGGGCGACCAGCACCAACACCGCTGCCCGTGCCGGGCACACATCAGGCAGGACAACAGATCAGGGACTGGGATGAGGCAGAGGAATGGCATGTACCAGTGTGTGTGATGGTCCAAAGAAACCTAGCAAAGCTGGAGTGTACACCTAGGGCCCGGGGTAAGGGGGTGCCGAGGCTGGGTGCCACAAGTGGGGACAGACATTAGGAAGCATTTCTTCTCAGAAAGGGTCATTAGACATTGGAAGGGGCTGCCCAGGGAGGTGGTGGAGTCACCATCTCTGGATGTGTTTAAGAAAAGACTGGACATGGCACTTAGGGCCATGGTCTAGTTGCCAGGGTCGTGTCAGGGCAACGGTTGGACTCGATGATCCCAGAGGTCTCTTCCCACCTGATTGATTCTGTGATTCTGTGTAAGGGAATTAAAACTGCAAACTGGTGTTTTATTGCTGATTTTTTTCCTGCCCAAATATCTGTTGCTACTATCAGACAAATGAACAACCATGGTCGTTGGAAGAAAACTCTGTTGCAGTAATGTCTCTGCTGTTGTTAGCCTGAGCTACCTCCTCCAGATTCAGCACGAGCTGGTATCTAGACTGTCTAGGTTCTTGCAGAGACACCGGGTGGCAAGCCCAGACTGGCATAATGCACGGTGTTGAGCACTGCCAGGTCAAAAGAAAGAGCCTACCTGTGTGGGCACAGTAAGGACCAGCGCAGTGGCTTGTTCTCCAGCCCTCTTGCAGATCTGGTGTGAAAAGGAGCGCAGCCTCTGAGGCATGTGTGAGCTGGGTACACGAGACTGACATCACCTCCAGCCTCGGTAGCCTGGCAGAGCTTGAAAGTACAAGTGGTCTTGAACCAGAGATAGTGGTTTTGCTAGGTTAATTCTTACATCTCCTCAGCTCTGGCTCTGCCCTCGTAGTTGACCTCTGACCATCTGCTCTGACAAACGTGTGAAGTCCTGCAGGATTCAATGACAAAGAGGAGGCTTTCAACACTCCAGTTACTCCCATTTGTCTCTGGGTTCTCTGCAGGTTCACAGTCACCGAACACAGCAATAACCAGAGTGATCCTTATGAAGCAAGGTAAGGTTTCCAAACTGGGGGCAGGTCCAAATGTCTTTGGAAGTCATAGTTGGATACATGCCTACAGTGATGGGGATGACACCTGGTGACAAAGTAGTCCTTTTGAAAGCTACACCTCATGCAGCTGGCAGGTCAGCCAGTGTCCCAAAGAGTCAAACTGCATGGTCCTGCAATGTTGGCCACCTCGGTGACACCGACACCTATGTAGTACAGAGAGTTAGCACTGCCGCTGCTAACTGTCCTGGAGCATACAGGCATAGCAGAGCTGGTGGGACATGAGTCAGCTTTAGTTCAGCACTAGTCCTGGTTCCTCAGTTCAGCAGTGTGCCTTCTGTAACAAGCCTTACCCTTACTACTCTGTGCACAGCTTCAAAAAGGGACCATGGCTCCATGGGATCAAGACCTGAGCTATGGAGGCTACCAGGCTTCATGGTGCTTGCACAGGCATAGTGGCTTAGGTCTTCAGCGGCGTGGACATCCTTGTACCACCTTTTGCATCACGGTGTCAAGATGTTTGCGATATCCAGGGGGAGCACACGGAGGAATGAGTGACATCAGGAGATTTGTTTCTGGGGCAGGAGAATCCAGAGGGCTTGCCCCAGAATGACCTTGGGTATGCTTTGTCACCTGCCCCAGTGCCAGGTATGCCTCAGCACACACACTCACATACTCCCAGCCTGGCAGTCGTCACCATATGTCCTCTCAGTGAGCGCTGCCCGGCTCTGAGCCTTCTCCTCGAATTTCTGTCACCCGCCAGGAAAGCTCCCGCTCTGTGGTTCCCAGTGGCCAGAGCTCACATCCAGCAAACACAGCCCAGCAATCCTGCAGGAAGGCAGCTTAAGTCAAGGAGCTGAATACATCTCCTCCCTCATCCAGCAATTATTCTGCTTCCTCTTCTCATTCTAGGTCCTCAGCTTGAGTGCCTCTGCCTCCTTGAACTCTGGATGCAGTCCCAGCAATGCTCAGCCCTGTGTGTCAGCTGGGAGCGCACACAGCCACAACACCAGGCACCATCCCTGATCCCAAACAGCACCAGCTGTCACCGCCTCGTCCCACTGGGACTCACTGGAATGGGGTTTCTCTAGTTCACGTGTTCTGGCTTCCCCAACCCTCAAAAACCCATCCGAGCTGTGCGTTACTCAGCAAGCCCCAGTCCTAACCACTGTCCCAGCAAGGACAAGCCACAGTTATTGTGCTGCCTGCTCGGGGGCAGGTGGTGGGCAGAACGAGGGGGTGACCCTCCCGTGGGACAGGGAAACTCCTGGCAGTCTCTCAGCAAGCCCCTGGGCAACGGGCTTGCCCTGTCCACATGCTGCTAGCGATCACTGCCCAGATGCCCAGCGGAGCTCCCCAGGGAGCTCCAGAGGCACGCGTGGAGGGGAGGGTGAGCCAGGGAGGGTAGTGTGGATGTACCAGACTTCTGTGGGAGCATGCATGGATAGAAACCTCTCCTATCAAGCATCTAGCCTTGAGATAGTATAGGCAACCTCGTCTGGCTCCCAGAGTACTCTAAACACTGACGGGGTGGATGTCAAAACTATGCCGCTTAGGGTGGAAAAGCCTGGTCTGCTTCCAATGTATGTCCACAGGAATCTCTTTGCTGGCTCCAGGGAGGACTGGGTTGGGGCCCAAGGGAAGGAGAAGAGACGGGATGCAGTGCCACTGTGGAGGAATCAACCTGCTCTTGTCAAAGCTGTGCAGCCGTTCTCCTGGAGGCAGAGGGAGCAGAGGGAGAAAATCCAGAAAGGGACAAACTGACATCTGGAGCTATCTGGCTCCATAATTCTTTGTCTCTTCAGTATTTATTGTTTGCACAACAGCAGCGATTAGTGCCCCTGCCAATGTCAAGGCCTCCCTGTACAAGGCACTGAATAGGCATAATGAGAAACAGCTCCTGCCTTGAGCAGCTCGACTGAAGAAGAGAGCGAGGGCACAGGGAAGGGGGACAGGGATGGGAAACAACTTGCTCACGGTGGCAGGGGCCAGGAGAAGAGCTGGGATCACAGACATGGGTCTCTCCGCCTCCCTTCTCTCCCTCTCCCCCAGCCCAGTGCCCTCGGCGATGAAACCACACTGACACTCCTCCACAGCTCCACACGGCTGCAGAGTTAATTAGTTAGGTCTGTGAATCTGTTAATTTCCAGGAGCGGTTCTTCCCTTACAAACTCCACACAGCAGGCATTTTACATCTACAGCTACAAGAGAAGCCTCTAAGCCCACAAACCTGTGTCAAGATTAAAAATAGGAAACAGTCGCAGTAGATGGGAAGAGAGTCGGGAATAAGGCAAGGGCAGGGCAAGATGGAAGCACTACAAGTTCTGCAGAAGAACGGCGGCTTCGAAAATATCCAATTATCTCCAGAGCCTGAGTGTGCTGCACGCTTGGTTCAGCACAGCAAGGTGGTAAAGAGGGTGGCTCAGGGCTACACAAATCCATCTCTAACAGTTATTTGGATTCAAGCACCTTAGACTCATCATTACTAAATAATTAGGGAGCCCATCCTAGCCCAGAAGTCACATCTTTCCACGTTGACTTAAGCTGAACAAGGCCCTTGCATTTCCATCCCACAGAATCACAGAAGCACAGAATCAACCAGGTTGGAAGAACCCTCTGGGATCATCGAGTCCAACCGTTGCCCTCACACCACCCTGTCAACTAGTCCATGGCACTAAGTGCCATGTCCAGGCTTTTCTTAAACACATCCAGAGATGGTGACTCCACCACCTCCCTGGGCAGCCCCTTCCAATGTCTAATAACCCTTTCTGAGAAGAAATTCTTCCTAATGTCCAACCTGAACCTCCCCTGGCGAAGCTTGAGGCTGTGTCCTCTTGTCCTATCGCTAGTTGCCCGGGAGAAGAGGCCGACTCCCACTTCTCTACAACCTCTCTTCAGGTAGTTGTAGACTGCACTAAGGTCACCTCTGAGCCTCCTCTTCTCCAGGCTAAACAACCCCAGCTCCCTCAGCCGTTCCTCGGAGGTCAGACCCTCCAGACCCTTCACCAGCTTGGTCGCCCTCCTCTGGACTCGCTCCCACTGGGGTCCAGCTCTGGGGCCCCAGAGGCAAGGAGCAGACAAGGCAGAGGAAGGCAACTGTGGGCAGGGGAGGTGGAGAGGGGCAACAACTGCAGCCCCCAAGAGCCCCTATGGAGACACAATGGGGTGTACTGGGGCAAATACACCCTTGGGGAAGGAATCCTCTGGGGGATGAGAGGCTGCAGGAGGGACCCTCAGAGAAGAGGGCTGGGAAGGGACGGCTAAGGCATGGGCAAGTGTTGGGCAGTGGGAAAGAGGGAGACAGAGAAGATATTTTGGAAAATGATGGAAGGGAGAGATTAGGAATGGAGAAAAAGGAGATGGATAGGTCTCTAGAAGATAACGCAGTAGGGAAGGAAGATGCTTTGGTGACAGGTGGTGGTGGAAGAACAAAGCAGAATAAAAGAGAGGCGGTGTGAGAAAGAGAGCATGACCAAAGTCAGGCTGAAATGAGAGACTGAAATAATGGTGGGGAGAGCACACCTCAGACAGCCTTCAAAAAGGAAGTGACAAAGAGAAAAAAGGGAAAAAAACCCCATAAAATGCAAGGGAAAGAAGAGGGGATATTTTGTCATCGAGTGTAAGGTGACACTGGAACCCAGTGACTGAAAACCACAGGTAGAATGGCCAAATTCCCCAACATGTGCTTGCACACCGCAGACACAAATAACCAGGGGATGCAAGGACCGCGTGTTAAACTGGGGTGATCCCCAGAAGAATGGCCCACGAGCCTTTCTACTGTGTTTTTGTGCTGGGCCTAGAGCTCAGGCACTGATCCACCCCAGGCAAGAAACCCTGTGTTGGTGCCCCCCGGCTCTGCAGCCTGCTGGGGGGAGGATGCTGCTGCCCTGCGTCTGAGGATGCCAGCCTTGGAAGCGCAGGGATCCTGCCTGCAGGAGCCAGGGCGCTGAAAATGTCAGACTGCTTTGAACAGCGAGGAGCTTCGTCTCCTCACCTCGGGTGCTCTGCCTTTCGCCTACGCCGAAGGCTTAAAACAGCCGCAGGGAGACAACGTGAACAGGACTTGGGGTCTGCCTGGGCTCCCCAGGATAAGCGCGAGGCTGGCCTCGACACGTAAAGAGAGGAATCCAAACGCCACACGTCTGTGGTCCCTGCTCCAATGCTCCTGGCAAGGGTATTAAAATCAATTTTCCCCTATAACTTCTTTTTTAATATTGCCAGCTGTTTGGGCTGGAAAATGTGACACAGGAAGAGTCTGTGGACATCTTGCTGAACAGGGAGGAGAGCGGCGAACATCAGAGAACAGCAATCACATCCCTTGTCATACAGACACCACCCAGGAAGACCAGCCTGCTGCTGCTCTGGAGGAGGGCTTGGGCAGAGGAGGGTTTGTGTGCTCTGCCACATGCAGTGGATTTCTTCACTGAGGGGATCAAACACATCGTTTACAGCTGCCCTTATCAAAGCCAATCTTTCGGTTTCGTTGGCCAAACTGGGGAAATCTCCCAAGTGCTTGTACTGCTTAAAATAAGATCTTATTCACTGGAGATTACGCAGAGCCATCTCTTTCCAGGCATATTTTGTTAGCAAGGGATTAACTAGGAATGTTGACATTTAAATTGTTGTCACTGCGTATTTGAGGCTGAGTGTACATTAATTACAGGGCAGTATGGCTCCCAGCCTCAAAGCTCCTTTCTACCAGGAGGAGGGACACAGGGCTGTGCATCCCCTGTGCCTGAGAGAGGTTCCAGCGGGGATTTCAAGGGGGCAGAGCAGGGGACAAGAGGAGAGTCCTGTGCTCCAGAGGCAGCCACTGCTAACACCACGTGAAGGTGAATGGGGCAGTGTACACTGACCGCAGCCACAGCCATTTCAGGTGCCCTGCAGACACAGGCAGGCATCATCTTTTCATATTTAAGGAACTGGGCAATTACTCGAGGTTCTTTGATTGCAGAAGCATTATCTATCTCAAAAAAGAAAAGGAAAAAAAAAAAGAAAGGATGATGTCGCTTCAGTGACTCGGTACGTCCTCTCGGTGCTCGGATGGCAGGTAACATTCGGGGCAGCGCTCTGCTTTCCTCCTGAAAGGTCTTCCCACCAATATCTGGCCTGGGCATCTCATGATTCTGAACTAAACCAGCTCGAAATATCAGTACAACCATCCATCAAACCTCATTCACGCCAGATTTCCAATCTCATTACGATCCGAAAAGTCACAGGGCAGAAATCCACAGCTTTGTTATTGTCCTAGTTATTTCCAGCACGAACGCGCTCAAAATACGGCCGGAGAAATGGTGCCTCGGTGCACGGACACCAGAGCTGCTCCGGTGCGGTTGTGCAGCTCCATTTCGTGGAGAGAGCGGCAGGGAGGGAGGCAGGGCTGCGTGCGGGGGGGGGACACGGAGCGGGCAGCGGGAGCGGGGGGGAACGGAGAGGGCAGCGGGAGAGACGGAGGCAACTCAAGGGCAGAGGCGGCAACAACGACCCCCCCCCGCCCCCAGAGGGAAAAAACAAAGAGAAACCGGGGAAAATTGAAGGGAAAAAAAAGAAAAAGGGGGGGAAGGGAGGCAAAAAGCGGGGCGGAGGGGGAAAGCCCGGTGCCTGCCCAAGGCTGCTGCGGGCGGGCACCAGCCCCGGCCCCGCCGCGCCGCGGGAGGCGGCCCCGCGCCTGCCCCCTGCCGGCCCCGGCGCGGCGGGACCGGGCGCCCCCTGCAGGGCCCCGCTGGCACCGCCCCGCTCCCCGCTCCGTCCCGGGGACACCCTCCGGGCCCGGCACCCACCGTCCTCGGCCGAGCCCCCCCCCCCGCTCCCCGCCGGCGGCAGAGCCGTGGCGAGGGGCCTCGAGAAGGCCCCGCAGCGCTTCCTGACGGCTGGCACCTCGTCCCCTGCAGCACCTGCCGCGGGAGGGCCTCCCGCTGCCTGTCCGGGACACGGTAGCTGCACGCTGCTGGCCAGATCTGGGAAGGAGCCCTGGTTGCCCCATGAGGGGAGCTAGATGGGTCCAGGAGCCCTGGTTACCCAGTAAGGGAAACTTTTTGGGTAGGTAAGACCCCCCTCAAGGGCAGTGAAATGGGAAAACAGACTGGGAGAGAGCTAATCACAGAATCACAGAATGTCAGGGATTGGAAGGGACCTCGAAAGATCATCTAGTCCAATCCCCTGCCGGAGCAGGATTGTCTAGACCATATCACACAGGAACGCGTCCAGGTGGGCCTTGAACGTCTCCAGAGAAGGAGACTCCACAACCTCTCTGGGCAGCCTGTGCCAGTGTTCGGTCACCCTCACCATAAAGAAGTTTTTCCTCATATTTATGTGGAACCTCCTGTGTTCCAGCTTGCACCCATTGCCCCTTGTCGTGTCAAGGGATGTCACTGAGAAGAGCCTGGCTCCATCCTCTTGACACTTGACCTTTACATATTTATAAACATTAATGAGGTCACCCCTCAGTCTCCTCTTCTCCAAGCTAAAGAGACCCAGCTCCCTCAGCCTCTCCTCATAAGGGAGATGTTCCACCCCCTTAATCATCTTCGTGGCTCTGCGCTGGACTCTCTCTAGCAGTTCCCTGTCCTTCTTGAACTGAGGGGCCCAGAACTGGACACAATATTCCAGATGCGGCCTCACCAGGGCAGAGTAGAGGGGGAGGAGAACCTCTTTTGACCTGCTAACCACACCCCTTCTAATACACCCCAGGATGCCATTGGCTTTCTTGGCCACAAGGGCACACTGCTGGCTCATGGTCATCCTGTTGTCCACTAGGACCCCCAAAGTCCCTTTCCCCTACGCTGGTCTCCAACAGGTCTGCCCCCAACTTGTACTGGTACTAATGTGTCCCTTTCACTATGCAGGCAACGTAGCACCACCACCAGAGAGTGAGGACAGGGTTGCCCGAGGAAGACGGACACAAGCTCACAGCCCACGTCAGCGTCAGACCTCAGCCTGCCCTGTACCTTTGCTCTCAGCACGTGTAAGGCAAGGATGATCCATAGGACCATCTTGAGGGATACGGGCCATGAAGCCCGGGCAAGGGGCTTGGGCACTGTGATGAGAAAGGCCACCAGAACTGAACAGGTCTTCCTACTGCCAACGGTGGAGAGGAGCATCTTCACTTACAGGGATAACCAGAAGTGGCCAAGGTGTCTGGAATCATTAATCAAGTAGTACAAGCTTTATGCATTTTATTTTATTTATTTTTTCCCTCTCTGTGTAGGGGTCTCCCTCACTACTCCTCAATCACCCTCAGCTCGGTGCTGGGTGCCCTTGCGCTGAGCACTGGGCACAGCAGCAGCAGCATGGTGGTTAACTGCCTCCCCAGGCCCTCTTGCCTAGGTGCAAAGTGAAGGCAGCAACTGCCTGTTTACAGGGGGAGGGTGCAAATTAGCCTTCTGGGAGAGCCACCCCGCTAATTTCCCTGCAGCTTGGGGAGGGGGGGGGGCGGGGGGAGACTTCCAGCTGAGGAAAACAACCAGGAAGGCGAGTATCTGCCATTTCCTAGGGGGAAAGGATTCAGAGGAGAACTGTCTAAGTCTATTAACTGATACTGGTTCGTGTGGAGAGATGGTGGCACACTGGCTTACTTCAAATAAATAGTCTGTTTCCACCTCTAATACCACCTTCAAGCATTCAAACCCAGCCACATAAAACTCCCTTCTTGCTCCCTTCTACATCAGTCTCTCACTGATGATTTTATTTTCATAACGGGAGACCTGAAGCGAGGTTTGCAGTAAATGAAAAGAACCGTGTCCATTTGCATGGTTGCATAATCACGTTATACAGGGATCTTTCAGACGCTGGAGAGCAGAGAGAGAGGAGAGAGAGAGAGAGAGAAAAGTGGGACGTCACGAGCGGGAGCTAAAAGCCAAATCTCTCGATGAGATCAAGGAATAGATGTGAAGTCAGTCAGATGGAGAAATGTCTGGATAGCTCTTCCGAACAGCGAGAGTCGCAGGCTTAGCTCGGAACATAAACAAAGCAAGATGTTTCTGGGGGTTGGGCTAGGTTTTGTATAAACTCTGTTTCCTCTTCCATCATTGAAACGGGATGAGAACAGCCTGTAGCCAGGATCCTTTGCCTCTCTGCTGAGGGCTTCCACAGGGCTCAGTTCCCAGGGCGGTCAGGCCAGGACCTTTCACCAACATCACATTCGCTGCAGAGCGAAAGAAAAATCACTCACGTCCCTGCTGCTGAATGAGAAGCTGAAGCCAAGCATTGCTGAGGAGTAGTATTATGTATTCCAGAACATACGTTTTCCTCTTACTAAACGGTAATTTACCAGCCCTGGCAATTTGCTCTTCCGGATTCCCCGGTGACCATCGGTTAGCCCAAGCCTCAGCCTGGGGTCACCAGAACCGCAGCCCTCTGAGACGGAAAGCATCACTCAAAACATAAACGCTATTAAACTGAAATGGCAAATTTCCACAGAAATGAAACATCCCCTGAAACAAAGGAAACCAAAACCAGGCAAGTGTAGCATGTCCTTTCTAAGGGTGAGAAATTAATTTTGAAACCTAGCATCACCCATTTACTTTCCTGCTACCCTAAAATTCCCTCCTCCCCTCCCTTACCCTGTTATTGAAGTGTTGGAGCGAGTCCAGAGGAGGGCAACCAAGCTGGTGAAGGGTCTGGAGGGTCTGACCTACGAGGAACGGCTGAGGGAGCTGGGGTTGTTTAGCCTGGAGAAGAGGAGGCTCAGAGGTGACCTTAGTGCAGTCTACAACTACCTGAAGGGAGGCTGTAGTGAAGTGGGAGTCGGCCTCTTCTCCCGGGCGGCTAGCGACAGGACAAGAGGACATAGCCTCAAGCTTCGCCAGGGGAGGTTCAGGTTGGACATCAGGAAGAATTTCTTCTCAGAAAGGGTCATTAGACATTGGAAGGGGCTGCCCAGGGAGGTGGTGGAGTCACCATCTCTGGATGTGTTTAAGAAAAGACTGGACATGGCACTTAGTGCCATGGTCTAGTTGACAGGGTGGTGTCAGGGCAATGGTTGGACTCGATGATCCCAGAGGTCTCTTCCAACCTGGTTGATTCTGTGATTCTGTGATTTGTTCTGATGTCAGTAGCAGGAGGGTAAGAACATCTCCACAAACATTTCATGGTCCACTTTGTAACTCAAGTACTTCTGCAAAATTTTTACAATCTAGGACATTTACCCATCCAAACCTTTTGAAATGTTTAACCATCTGAAGGATTTCTCAGCTGCTTCCTCGAGTGTGAAGTCAAACATCGCCTATCCTGCGGAAAAGGGAGAGTGGGAGGACGTGTTTTTTACATGTTGTGCCTCGTTTGCACAGTCGGATTTCTTGCTCATGGAGTAGGTAATGAATACGGTATTCAAAGGAGATCTATCCTCAGCCAGAGAGGACAATCTATCCTCAGCCAGAGAGGACAAGGGAGCCACGGGTGCCCAATCTCAATTAACTGCCTTACCCCTCGGTGCAAAGCTGTCATCACCAGCCCTGAACCTGTTACACGGAATAAAAGGCTAACGTGAGAGGCACGAGAGAGCCTTCCCTCCCCGAGCAACCTGCAGCAGATGGCAGCAGGAGCCTCCAGGATTTCCAGTGGCACGAAGCACGACTGCCAGGGGCTGCCTTCCCTTTGACGCTTGGGCCTTTTTGCAGCATTCGGGAAGCGTGAAGAGGCAACAGGCGAAACGCAAACCTGGCCCGCTGTGCTCACATTAAATTCCTCGACATGTGGTGTTTCACGCGAGTGGGATAGCTGTCAGACGTTGTCTCTTGAGGACACGTTCCTCCACGGGCTTGGGCTGCTCAGAAAATCCTGGATTCCTCTCCCAAGCCAGGAAGCTCCTGGTTACCCGTCTCTGCACCGCTGTGCCACAGTTCTGCCTGCTGCAACTGCACCGTGAATATCAGGGCAGTTATCTGTAACTCTGTGCTTAGTGTAGACAGAGCTTAGCTAAGTGTATCTCCTTCCACATCCTCACCACAGCTGCAAACTCCCAAGAGAAGAACCTAAACCCCCCAAGGACTTTGAACAGCCCCAAGAGTAGGACTGAAAAGTAAGCTGAGAAGGTTATGTCCAGAGTGCACACAGCTGTGGAGGCGAGGGACACACGAGTTACCTGCAAATCAACTTTTTCAGGCTCTGGAAGCAGACTAGGAGCTCTGGAAGCAGCCTAGGAGGTACATACAGATGCCACTTGCAGCTGCAAGCCACCTGACATAAAACGTGATGGATTTGGCACTAAAAAGGATAAGTAACTGTCTTGCAGATTTTGCAGGAAGTAATATAGTGCAAACCCATTGCTTGAGATGTGAGGGACCGAGTTGTCTGCAGCATAAAGATGGACAGGACCTTTGCATCTGATTTCCTACTAGTTTTCTGGCTGAGATGTCAAGAGGAGGAACAAGACAGTAATTTTTCATTATGAGAATCTTCCTTTTTGTCCTGGACCGCACCATGTACACCTTATACACTGAAATCAGGTACTAAGTAGGGGACAGCTCAGAGCAGGACTCAGTGAGGGACCTTTTGAAGCTGCTACAAAGACCTAACTCCCCAGCAAGCTCATACCATGCCCCAGGCAAAGGGGCTAGCCTGAAGTTGCGAAGGGGCAGAATTGGGGAGGGAAGGTGACTTACTTTGGCTCTGCATTGCTCAGAGCCTTCTGCTCTACTTGTGGCTGAACATGTCTTCTGGATGGCACCCATGAAACTGGTACAGAAGAGTACAAGCAACAGGCTCCCTCCGATCAAAGCACGATCCATGTAGAGAGCAGCTTTTGCTGCAGCAGCAGTCCGAGAAGGAGAGCTTCGGTAGCAGCAGGACACCCCAGATGTGCTGAGCTGTTAGGTATTGCTGATGGCTAAGGCTGACGCTAGGAGGGCAAGCACCAAGGAGCTCACCAAGCCACACAGCCATAGAAATCCTTCCCGCTGCAAACTGTGCTGTTCGTGATACACCAGTAGTGTAAACACCGGCAGACAGCTACAAAATCATCATAAGCCATGACAGCCAGCAGGACAGACTCCATGCCAGGATAAGTCACAGTGAATCAGAGCTGTATGATGCGGCCAGCATAGGAAATGGTTTTCCTGTTTCAAAAATGTTCGCCAGTGTAGCTGGAACAGAGGTAGGCAAATAGCAAATGTCTATGAGACAAACTGCCAGGAGAATAACGCTTGGGTGTACTGCATCAGCTCTAAAATTGAGCACTTTCCTCATCAGTGCCACTGCAAAGATGACCAAAACCACCACGAAGAGTAACACCTGAGGGGACAGGTGGTGTGGAAAGCCTAGGAAAAATGAATACCATTGCCAAGGTTGGATTTCCCATTTATGCAAAGATTTTTTTTAACCTACTGGCAAAAAGGACGCAAAAAAATAATCAATGCGTAGACAGTGGGAATATCCTGTGGGAAAAAACTTAGCTTTTCTAAAGAAGTTTCAAAACAATGGGCCAGATCTCCTTCAAAGTGACATTTAATCAGAAGAAAGAAATGGAGCTTCTCAGACTTAGTAAGGAAGTGATCCTATTGTTCTAATGTTATTTTGTTTTACTAACGTTATGAGAAATTGGCTCCCTCTGGTTTGGATTTTTCCAGACTGGCACAGGACAGATACAACAAATGAAGAACGCCAGTAGGACTATAAATGGAATAGAACTGTAGTTTCTACACTTAGTTATGCCTGTATCTCACATACCAGAACAAAGAAAAAAGGCGAGGGGGGAGCTATGTTGACATGGAGTTAGGGCTGAGAGTATGTGTTAGTAAATTTAGGGTAAGATACGTCCCAGAGCACTGTAAACCCTCAGAGCTTAACATTAACTTGGAAAAAAAATGAAATACCATAGCTCTGGAAATGCAGAATCACAAAAGATTGTGATTTTGTTGTACAGTGCCACAGTTGACCAAAAGCATGATTATAGTTACGTCATTTTGATGTTTGAAAACAAGGACCTTACCCTCTCCTGCCAGCCACCACGGTAATTCCCCATGGCAGTGGGAATCCATCTCCCCATTTTCAGATATCTCCATCTTTGGTTTAACCTTGAGGCTGAATTGCAAAATTTCTATTCGTAGCACATCAAATAGTTACTTACATCCACCCACAACAGTTTCCTATGATTTTACATTTCCATCTTTATCAATACATTTTTCAAATCTCTTCCATAATTTAAACATTTGAATATTCCCGAAGATGTGCATTTCATACGAGATGAGTTCTGCCACGTCAAAGATCTCACACTCACCGATTCCAACCTGTCTCAATAAATACTTACATGGGTATTTATTTTCCTTAACCTTAAAGCAAAGCAGCTCAGCTTTGTTGTGTAGACAATCCTTATATCTTCTTGGTTTTGTGAATTTGTATACAGATAAACAACATTCAGGATCCGACATTTCACTTTGATTGCAAGTTGCTGTAATTAAGAACTGGCGCTTTATGAATTTTAATAATCAGCTGTAAGTGGCACATTATCTCTAGTTCACAATGAAAGCAATCAAGTGGACAAGATATTTTTAGAGACATTACTGTGGTAATATTACATTAAGTAGTGGTTAGTACACTATTTTCACACCCAGTGATTTCACACATTAATGCGGCTATAGATCAGCGTTAATGACAAGAGTAAGTTATTTTTTCAAGTAGTATGAGAAGGGTGGTTAAAAGAGCTACTGGGGGTTTACACTTCAGCAGCAGGAGGGGCACCTCAGCGGGGCTGCAGTTGAAGATGCTCCAGCAGCAGGGGCTGCTTCCACTTTTCCTGGAGACCGAGGCAGGAGCCCCCGTTGTCCCGAATGGATATGGGTTAACGACAGGGGCAGCATTTTCTCCCTGCTTCTCCAGAGGGAAAGAAGGACAGGAGGGGAGAGCAAGGCAAAGCACCCCGATGTTGGCACTTAGCCCCAGAGCTGGTGAGAGGAATCACATACCACATCTTGCCCAAGGCTGCACTTTCAATGGGCACAAACTGAAACATGGGAAGTTCCATGTGAATGTGAGGAAAAACTTATTTTCTTTGAAGGTGACAGAGCACTGGAACAGGCTGCCCAGGGAGGTTGTGGAGTCTCCTTCTCTGGAGATATTCAAAACCTGCCTGGATGTGACCTTGTGCAACCTGCTGTAGGGGAACCTGCTTTGGCAGGGGGTTGGACTAGATGATCTCCAGAGGTCCCTTCTAACCCCAACCGTCCTGTGATTCTGTGATTCTGTGATTCTGCGATTCAGCAACACAACACTCCCCCCTTTCCAGGAGGGCACAGTAAAGAACAAATCAGAAACACCCTACGCCTTAAAGGAAAAAAAGGCAGGGAGTCTGGCACATTTTAAAGTTTCAGTGTATGCTACTCTGCGTGGATACAACACCGCTGTCTAGATACACCTGTGAATACAGACATCTCTTCTTTCAAGGCAGGAGGGACTAATGTACAAAGCACATGGCCCCGAAAGGAGCAGATTTAAGACACTACTGTCCTGCTGAAGGATACCAGTTCATCCAAAAACTGTTCGCCTGAAACTAGGGCTAATGAGAAACACTGTTCTGGGAAGGAGAAATTCTTTCTTCTTCCTGGAGTCTCAGATCTGGTATAAGAGGAGAAGCTCCAGCAGCCTCACCCCAGACCTGCAGGCCATTTTATTTTGCTGCAGAGATCCTTTGAGGACGGCAGAGGACGGCTCTGAATCCCAATTCAGAGAGCTCATCAGATAGTTGTACCAGAGAGAGAGTACGCTACGTTGTCTGGGTGTCACGGTGGCAGACGGCTGTTGTTACAGCATCTCGCATTCTGTTGGAAAAGCCCTCACAGAAAGCCAGTTCAGCTCCACAGAAGGTGGCACTCAGAAGCTGATGCCTCTTCAGCCAGACCTTGCTGATACCAGCATCATGGCAGCTACTGTGCAACTCTGGTTCAAACCAGCTATTGATGACAGGTCATTGAGAAAAATTATATGGCATCCAGACGCAGTGATACAATGGTCTCTTTTGCTCCCTCACGCAGCACCAGTTACATCCCAGTAACAGGCCAGCCCTCAAATTCAGTCCAGAATTATTGGATGTTAGCACAGAAAGATTACACCACTACTGGTTGTAGTGAAGTGGGAGTCGGCCTCTTCTCCCGGGCAACTAGTGATAGGACAAGAGGACACAGCCTCAAGCTTCGCCAGGAGAGGTTCAGGTTGGACATTAGGAAGAATTTCTTCTCAGCAAGGGTTATTAGACATTGGAAGGGGCTGCCCAGGGAGGTGGTGAAGTCACCATCTCTGGATGTGTTTAAGAAAAGACTGGACATGGCACTTAGTGCCATGGTCTAGTTGACATGGTGGTGTCAGGGCAATGGTTGGACTTGATGATCCCAGAGGTCTCTTCCAACCTGGTTGATTCTGTGATTCTGTGATACTGCTCGGTGATACAGAGAAGCAGTATGGAAATACCGATCAGACTTCATGTACATGTTAAAATGTCCCTTACAATGTTTGCCTTCTTTCTTACTTTTTTCATAGGGTAACCCAAGCAGCTCTGTCACAGAACAACCTGAAGTCAGAGAACAAGCAGAGCTCCAGGTTCTGCACCCCAAAATAAGAGAGGAATCCTACATTTGAGCAATAGGTAATGCCGTCTGGCCTACTCCTAAATTAAAGAATTATTTATTTCTCAGGATCTTATAGATGCCTTCAGAAAGCAGCATTTAACTACATATCAGGGGCCTATCGGACAGACTATATTCACAGAAGCATCTCTGCAGTGCACACAAAGGCTACAACTTGGAAAAAAAGGATGTTGAAATAAGAAATAGAAAGAACAGGAAAAGGTCTACCTGGGAAGGTGAGAAAAATACATGCTGTTAATATACCTTACAGAAAAATACCACATGCTGTTTGCTCATTGCCTAGCTTTTGAGGCTCTGCTGGGTTGTTTCTATGTGGAGAAGAAATCAGTTGCATCAGCAAAGTGTTTCTTGAAACACAGCCTCTGTCTTTCGTTCCCATCCCATTTCCCTACATGCAGTGGAAATGCACAAAGACAGGCGATCTCCTTGTACAGAAGTAGGAGACTGCCTTTGGAGCAAGCTCTTCTCTCGTCCCTCGCCAGGCCATGCTCCCAGCTCTTCCCACGGACCCTCCTGGCGACAGCTCCACAGCTCCCCATCCCCTGTTTTTCAAACAGGTCGTTTGAAACTAATGGCACATCGTGCTCAGTGCTGTGGCTTGGGGCGCCGACTTCATCTGTGTCCTCCCCACTACGGGAAAGAAAATGCAATTGCTTCATCGTTAGGTCAGACTGGCGATGATTAACATATCCATCTCTGCCTGTAATTAAAAACATAATGATAGGAAAATAATAAAGGATAAAGTGTATAACGGAGTGAGAGCATTCTTGATTATGTATCCAGATCTGTACGTATAGAAAGGGGTGGGAGTGTCGATCTGCTGGAGGGTAGGAAGGCCCTACAGAGGGATCGGGACAGGTTAGATAGATGGGCCGAGACCAACGGCATGAGGTTCAACAACAAGTGCCGGGTCTTACACTTGGGCCACAACAACCCCATGCAGCGCTACAGGCTGGGGGAAGAGTGGTTAGAAAGCGGCCTGGCGGAAAGAGACCTGGGGGTGCGGATCGACAGCCGGCTAAACATGAGCCAGCAGTGTGCCCAGGTGGCCAAGAAGGCCAATGGCATCCTGGCCTCTACTAGGAATAGTGTAGCCAGCCGGTCTAGGGAAGTGATCGTCCCTCTGTACTTGGCACTGGTGAGGCCACACCTTGAATCCTGTGTCCAGTTCTGGGCCCCGCACTTCAAGAAAGATGTTGAGGTGTTGGAGCGAGTCCAGAGGAGGGCGACCAAGCTGGTGAAGGGTCTGGAGGGTCTGACCTATGAGGAACGGCTGAGGGAGCTGGGGTTGTTTAGCCTGGAGAAGAGGAGGCTCAGAGGTGACCTTATTGCAGTCTACAACTACCTGAAAGGAGGTTGTAGTGAAGTGGGAGTCGGCACTAGCTAGCCGGGCAACTAGCGATAGGACAAGAGGACACAGCCTCAAGTTTCACCAGGGGAGGTTCAGGTTGGACATCAGGAAGAATTTCTTTTCAGAAAGGGTCATTAGACATTGGAAGGGGCTGCCCAGGGAGGTGGTGGAGTCACCGTCTCTGGATGTGTTTAAGAAAAGCCTGGACATGGCACTTAGTGCCATGGTCTAGTTGACAGGGTGGTGTCAGGGCAATGGTTGGACTCGATGATCCTAGAGGTCTCTTCCAACCTGGTTGATTCTGTGATTCTGTAATATTACACAGGGCTTTCTTCGCTGCCTCCTTTTGCCTTTCCAGAGTTAGTTATGTGTAAAATGCTAATTTGGCATCTGGTAGCACACGTAGAGGTGTCTCTGCTAAGTGCGAGAGGCACAGGGAACAGGTACTTTCCTCTCATTCCCTTACATCAAAATGCAAATTCCTCCTTTGGACTTTTGTGCAAACTGGGACTCCAGTTAGTGCGCTGTTTATGATTGTGCCACACATGGATACTTCAGAGGAACATGTAAGAGTGTCCCCAAGAATCATAAAATCATTGAGGTGGGAAGGGGCCTCTGAAAATTTCCTAGTCCAACCCTGGGCGAAGCAGGGTCAACTAGAACAGGTTGCTTAGGGCTGTATCCAGTCAGATTTTTCAATATCTTCATGGACGGAGACTCCTCAACCTCTCTGGACAAGCTGTTCCAGTGTTCAACCTCTTGTCACAGTAGAAAAAAAAAAGAAAAGGCAAAAAACCCCTGTTATCTTATGTTCAGACAGAACTCCTTGTGTTTCAGCTTGTGCCTGTTGCCTCTTGTCCTTTCAATATATACCGTGGAGAAGAGTCTGGCTCTGTCTTCTTTATTGCGCCCCCATCAGGCATTTATACACATTGATAAGATCCCCCTGAGCCTTCCCTTCTCCAGGCTGGACAGTCCCAGCCCTCTCAGCCTTCCCCCGTATAAGAAACGCTCCAAGCCCTTAATAATTTTTCTGACCCTTTGCTGGACTTGTTCCAGTAGCCCATGTCTGTGTCATACTGGGGAGCCCAGGACTGGACAGCACTCCAGATGTGCTTCATGAGTGTTGAGCAGAGGGGAAGGATCACCTCCCTTGACCTTCTGGTAATGCTTTTCCTAATGCAGCCCAGGACCTCTTGGCCTTCTTTGCCACAAGAGCACACTGCTGGCTCATGTTCAACTTGGTGTCCACCAGGACCCACAGATCCTTCTCTGCAAAGCTGCTTTCCAGCCTCTCAGCCCCTGTCCTGTACTGGTGGCATGGGGTTACTCCCACCCAGGGACAGAGCTTGGCATTTCCCTTTGTTGAACTTCATGAGACTCCTGTTGGCCCATTTCTCCAGCCTGTTGAGGTCCCTTTGAAGGGCAGCACAACCATTTGGAATAATCTGCCTTCTGCAGAGCGCTCTTCCTGATATCAAAAAGTTAGAGGTTGGCTTAAAATCTTGAAGGTATAAGGCATCATTACCTTGAAAAATTCAAGCACGCCTCTTGGTCATTTGAATGTCTAAGCACCCTTAGAGGTATGTCTGAGAGTACTTAGCTACATGCAGATCAATGTACCATCAGTATGAGATCACTGTATGGCTCAAGAGTCAAAAGTAGCAAATCAAGAGAGCTTTTTTCAAAGAAATAAAACCTTTAAGGAACTGCCAGGCTTTCTACAGAGGTCATACCTGTTCCAAAAGACTTAAATCCACAGGGTTTTTTAAAGAATCTGCTGAGACTAGTTCTGTAACACTCCAGCTTTAAGGCCAGGAGGTGTCTTGGCCTGGTAGCTGTCTGGCAGGGTGCCATAAGTACTTAAAGAATTTCCTTGAGCAGATTGTCTCCCTTTAAATGTTTATGAATTTTACAGCTAGAGCATGGATCTTTTACAATCTACGAGTAAATTGTGCTGTTAGGCATCTTCTATGCTTCCCCAGCCTTTGGAGACTTTTCTTCATAACAGATTTTAAACTTGGAACATTTCATGGTCTGTGAAAGCAAATTGTTCTTGATCATCAGTTGGGGGAGGGGGAAATTTCATACCCAGTGAAGTTACTGCTACTTCTCCATCAAACTGGAGAGATGCATCAAGCCAGATTTTTGTAGAGAACTCTCCCAGAACTTGTATTGTTCAATATTTTCATTAATGACAAGAATGAAGGAACACAGGCTGAGCTTATTAAACTTTTAGATGGCACCTTGCTAGGAGGGGCTGCAAATATGCTGAAAAACAGATTTAGTATTCAAAGCAGCTTTGATTATCTGAGAAAGTCTGGAAAAAAAAGATTTTATTCAAAAAAGACATGCAAAATTCTACAGTTACTTAGGAAAATTCAGCTATTCAAATGTAGTAGACAGGGGTAAGACTACAATGCCAGCATTGGAAGACAGGATTTGGGCTTACCATGGAAGCAAGCCCAGAATGAGCCAGAAATTCCTACTAGTCTGAGCAGGCTCCATCACTGCATGTCTTTAAGAAGAGGGCAAATGTTGGTCAAGAATGACAGGTACAGCTAGCCATGCTATTGCACAGAGGGATGGACTAGATGGCGTCCCAATGCATCTTTCAGTCCTGTTTTCTGAGTTTTCAGTGATACTGTACTTGACAAGAACAAAAGTTCCACTGCCTGTTTCAGACTGGTGGGCGACTTTGAGCCATGCCCTGTCATCGCTGACAGACTGTCTCAGTATCCCTTTTAAGACAGATCTAGCCCTCTGATGATAGGTGGTAACAAGAACACCACCAACTACTGCTTTTGGAAGTCTCTTCCAGAAGCTCTCCTCTCTGCACAGTAAAAACCTTTCTCAAATTTTCTACCTAAATAGCATCAAAATCTGTCTCGACCTTTTCTCTTTTATGCCCCTCACTTTAATGAGCACTTTTCCCCACACTTCCTACTTCTCTTCTAGTCTTCTCAATATATTTCAGTAACCAACAATGCTACCAGGACAGGATTTATCTTGCTTTGAGGACTGAATAATTCAAGTGCTTTTTGCCTTGTGGGAACTCTACACAACGCAGCTGCTTGCACCACGTGGTCCAAGGGCCTGGATTCCTAGCCAAAAGATATTCTTTCCAGTCCTGTTACAAGAAGATGTCCCCGGTTGCTGTAGAGGAGTACAAGCCATTTGTTGAACTCTGTGCCAAGTGGTTCAAATCTCTTCTGGATGCATGCATCTCTTGCTCCTCAGATCTTTAACAGCTGGTAATTATTCACCCTTTATAAACTGTAGTGTTTACCTGACAGGTAAGGTACAACTATTACTTTTGTAGCACAGGCAGTGCAGGGGGTGCTCTGAGGTCATGTGTTCCAGTTGCTAGCTTAGAGCCTGCTACACATTGATGATTAGTCTACAGCAAAACAAAGACAATAAGGAATGTAGCTTATGGTCTGCAATGGCCTTGAAAGCTTTTGATATATCTGGTGTCTCTGATGACCCTTCTATAATTTCCTTATCCTTTCCTAATCTCCCTCCATGTGTCTCACCTTTTATTTTTCCAAATGCAGGTAGAGGCAGATCAACTTTTTCTACAACCATCCCCTTTCCTGTTGGTGACAGCTCATTCAAGGTGGCCAAGTCCCTGAACTGCTCTCTAATCATCTGCTCTATAAGAACAAGTAAGATGTGATGCTCTGACATTACAGACAATGTGCTAGTCATTTAAATAGTGTAGTGGGATGCAAAGTTGCAGTGGAAGACTCAACCTCTAAAAGAGAAGTTCAGCTCTGATAACTGTTCGAGTCAATGGAACTGTAATAGGGATTAAGTTAGCCTAAAGACTTCCCTCATGCAAATTGTTCTCAGAAAGCAGGTCGCTCTTTCCCCTCAGCTCACAGAGACATGGGTACTAAAGAATCCAGCTGGTTCATAGACCAAAAGGTGTGCCAGGCCTGAAAGAAGCCTACCACAAGCAAACGGCTTAGTGAGAGAAAGGATTTTTTAAACCCCGGAGAAGTTCTGATTTGAATTTGCTTCTCCCTGATTTTAATACAAGCTTTAGCTGAACCAGAAAGAACATTCTAGATGACCAGCTAAGAGGGGTATCACCGTGAAGGGAAGATCCTACTCCTGGGAAGACATGAACTAGTAATGCTTTGGAAACCTTCCTATCCTATTAGATATGGAGTAAGAAGTTGTCCATCTCACTGCCACTTGAGACCCAGCTCTTATAAAGTTTGAGGAAACTAAACTAATCACCATTAGAAAACAAGGGTCAGTAAGTGATAATTAAGTAGCTTGGGGATCTATTAAAAAAACTTTAGAAATCAATGTTTACACTATGTAGTGACAAATTAGCTGCAATGGGCATTGTTAAGAAACCATTTTTATAAGACAAACACTGAGCGTGTGCACATTAGAAGAGTTCTCCCATGATTAGAAATCACAGAACAACTCATTTTACCCTGTCCCTAAATTAGAAACTTAATGCTTCAGTTTATTAGCAGAAGGAAATTCTATTACATTCAAGCAATGCTAACATACAGAAAAGCACAATTTTTGTGCAGCTCTGCAAAAAAAGTAGTTGGAATAAAGCTGCCCACAATTACAGTTCAATGCTTCAATGATTTAACAACTTGAATGAATTAACATCTATGGAGTCACAAACATCTAGGAATTCTTCAGTGATGACGGTCTTCAGGAAACAAAATAGCTGAAGCATTGACAGTGGTAGTGACAAGTGCTGGGACTTTAGGAGGAACTGGAGTCCTCTCAACACTCAGTGCTTTGGACATGAGCATGCCACTTGTTGCCAGTTGAATTAGCGCCTAAGAGCTCCCATATTCCACATTGTTCAGGAATTACTCCTAACCAGGAGCCCCAAAGAGCTTTGCATTAATTACTGTCTAAGCTCTAGCTGATTGGTGCTGTTCAGCGTGAGCCTCTGCACAATGGCATCTCCTCTGAGAGCTTCTGAGAGGTACAGGTCCCCAAAGCTTCACTGGGGAGCCAAGTTCAACTACACCCAACTAACGGACAACAGAAAGTACATACAAGCTGTCTGCTCCCCCCTGCTCCCCCTAATAAACATCCTGGTGTCCCAGATGTCCCATGTTGTCACCTGCGTCCTCTGGAAAACCCATACTGCGGTTAGTTAGCAAAAAGCCCCCTAATTCTAGCTGCTTGCCTTTCTGGACTACAGCCACTCTAACCTGACACTACCACCATGAAAGGCAGCAACTGACACTCTCTCACTGCCCTCCGGAATTTGGGAAACATGAATCCGTTTCTCCACAGCACGCACTGCCTACAACAACCACTTCACATGATCACAAGTCTCCACAGAGCACATCCCATCTGTAATTGTTGTTTCTTGCTGTTACTATGCATCTATATCACTTGTGAAACACTGCCAGTCCCAGACTACAAAATCATACCACATTTTTGTTCCACTTTTTCTGTTTACTTATCTCAACCGACCCACCCGTCTATGATATCAGTTTCCGCTAGCACAGATGTGACAATCCCCCTGCAACTGAGTAGTGCCAGAAGTACAACAGATTGATGCTGCCCCCTTTCTGGCAGTATTTCCACATCGCTTTCAACAGGCGTGGTGGGTTTAGGCACTGGGGATTAGCTGCAATACACGTAAGCTTGTAGTAAACTGTAGTCCATTGATTGATAGGCATTGTTGTTATGCAGATGAAATCCAGTGTTAGCAGCTACAAGCGACCTGCTCCCTTATAACGCTGTAATGCCTTCCTGTAAAGACTACCCGGTGATATGAAAATGGCTGCTCAGGACTCCCACATCAAGCTGATGCAAGCCTGCTTCGTTAACTTCCTTCTAGAGGGTGAGTGTTTTCCACCAGCACGTGCTCCTCCATTTAACATCACTTGTATTCCTGACTATTGAGGGAGGCAGAGACATCTTGTGCTGCCTTCAGGCTCTAAATGGCTTTCTGTATCTTTATTTTCCTGCAACACTTGAAGGATCAGTTTTCTTCATGCCTCAGAGAAGCGGTATCTAAATCGTTTTAAACTGAAACAGGGACAGAATAAACTGTGCAAATCATTTTCTAGTAGAACCTTAATTACATCCTGCAGTGTCTCGTCCTCAGCAAACCACTAGTGATAAAATTCTGCATTTCATTTGAGAACCGACAGGGCTGGGTTTTTCTGTTTTGTTTTCCCCAATCGACATGTACATAATCTAGCCTGGGACTTTGTTCCACAGCATTTTTGTCAAAGGCTCTAGAGAGTATGCCTGCAACTACTAAATCTTTCTCAGGTTCGCATTCAATTTGCAAGTTATACAACTGTAGCTAAAGAAAGAGACATTCTGTTTGCAGAAAGGTGTTTGCCAGATCCCCACTGGCAATGGCAAAAAGTGATTTATGATCACTTTTAGTTAACATGGCCTCTCAAACAGATTTTAAAAAGTCTTTACAGCCATGGCCTAACGCCAAGGCCTTTTTTTATAGGGAAATACTCAATTTTAGCTTGTGTTGGTGCCCTGCGACTCGAATGCAAAGGCAAATATTGAATACATCCTCTTGATGAGACAAAGGGCTTTTTACCTTCCAAATCTACCAGATCCCCCCATGCTCCACCATTACAAATCTGTGCCTTCTCCAGTTTGTCGTTTGATGACTTTTAATCCCTCAGTTTATCCTTCTGTTCAGGAGTCCTACATTTTCTTAACTCCTCCAAGAAAGGTGTATTTACCTGTTCCCTTTTATAGGGGTACAAATAAAAAGGCTTAAATATATTCCTGGCCCCACATTTGTATGTGCACTTACACACACAGTTCACACTAAAGAGGTGTCCCTCTTCCCTTTTGGGGCTGCTACACTCCGTTGCCATTACGAAAAACTCTTTGTAATACTGTCATCACTGTCATAAGCGCAGGCATCCCCTGGCACATACAAATTCCTCAAGGGAAACCACTGCAGTTCTTGCATCTTCTCTCAAGAACCAGATGTAGTTGGTTTGTGTTCCTCCCACAGCATGCACAAGTACTTAAACTTTGACCTCGGGCTTGAGCTACAGACGCCTTGCCCATGTTTTCGTGGATCCTCCATTGTTTCCACGGCCTTCACAAACCCTCAGGCTGGGCTGAGGGCTGGAGTACTGACTTCCTTCACTGGCAGACTTGGATGGGGCTTCATCAAGACCAAACTCTGGGATCTCCTGCGCTTGTTTTGCCCAGTCCAACTCAGCAGTTCTGCGGGCCCTGCAGAGTCTTAGTCTGAGCCTTAGTTCATGACCTCAGCGCTTACTGGGTGTCATGTTCTGGTACTACACTTCTCATGCAGTGCTCCAGTTGCTGTAACAGTTTCATAATTAGCTTTCTTTGCATAAAATAATTGAATATTCAATTCCAAACATTCCCAAGCCACGTACTGCAGATGTATCCAGCTTTCCTGAATCCTGAGAGCCACAGCCCAACACCTCCACAGGGCTGCATGTTACAGGACACAGCCCAGAGCCAAAGAGAAAAGAAGCTCCACAAGGAACTCACCAACAGCAAACAATCTTGACTCCCTAGAAGCCATGTGGCTTCTTATGGGAAAGACTGGGCTCAGCCCCAGAAGCCTTGGTAACGTCAATGACAGGTTTTGAACCTCAGCAGCCTGTGGAGCTTCCTTCCTCCCTCCACTGAGCTTTGAGACTACCTAAGCCTTTTGCAGCAGCCTGGTCCCACTGACGATCGAGTGTGAAAGCTATAGGAAGAGCCACACATCAGCTACCTCACAACTAATGGAAGCTTCATTTACAATGTCTGGATATTTCCCCTTTTACTAGCACCACCTTTTCCAGCTGCACATAAACCTTCTCTAGTTGTCCATACTTCTGGAGAACTTCAGCGCAGGTAGGATGGCCATTCTTCACATGGAAAATTCGCCATTATTTGAGGAGTTCAAAAAAACCTAGGACTTCCATTTAGCACAAAAGGATGAATTAAAGGAGAAAAGGCCCCACCAACATCCCTGCACAACCAGACAGCAGCAATTAGAAAAGCCAGACCACAGATCTGAGAGAAACTCAAGATCTAGAAAGCACATTTCCTTTAGCTCAGTCTTATAACCAGCTTAGAGAACTAAACTCTTTCTCAAGTACCCTTCTTCTAACCTATGTTGAATATGTAAAGCAAGGACACCAGACTTACAGCCAAGTGATTTTCCACTCCAGGCACATGGAACATGATGAAAGTAAATTTGTGGGTGTTTGTGCTTGATTTGGCAGAGAAAAAAAATGAGGGAGGGACTGTGTTTGAGGGAGGGTATCAGAGATCATAGCCAGATGCTCCTGCACACAGCTCTGGATTTGCAGGAAATTAAGGTGGTAGAGAAGGTGAGGCAAAGGCTGTGTTTGAAGTGAGAGTCAAGGTGTTCTGAAGCTTACAACCATCCAAGGTGCTTGAGGGGAACTACAGCGCATGCCAAAACCACACCACAGTGGCCCGGGGTGCGTTCATTATATGAAGCCTGAGAGAGCAGAGGCTGTAAATGGAGCTTCAAAAGGAGCTTCATCTTAAAGTCTTAGCTCTCAGGGCCTATTAAACATTTATGCTGACTACCACTCCTACTCTTTGCCTCAGAGAAAGCACCCGAAATAACCTTTGCTACAGAGAAAACTGCTACAGAGCAAACTACTACAGCTCTACTGGCTGTGTAGGAGACTAGCAGGGAGCTGTGAGAAATAACCAGGAATGGTGTTGGAACAGCATGCTGATGTCTCTATTCAGTCAGCCAGGAAAAAAGCAGGAAAATCTGGTCTGGAACCTAAGAAAGAAGACAGAAAACTGTGCTAGAAATAATGGGTGGAATAGCCACGTAGAGATGGCTAAGACTGAGGGAGGCCATTGGAGGCAAATATAGATATATAAAAGCATCAGGAATTTTTGCTTTTGCCTTACTTAAGGTTCACTTCAGACCAGCCTCCAGTTATGGATCCATGACTACTGCAGCTGTGAAAGGGTCAGTCGAGGAAAAGGAAGAAAGCAGACCCTATGCAGAAACCAAAAGGAAGACAGAGGGACTCTAGGAGAAGTTGGAAAAAAGTGATTAATTCCTCCAATTTACTTAAAAATTCTTTGGCTGTGCAACAGGAGTTTAG
The DNA here is from genome assembly GCF_013368605.1 of Nyctibius grandis. Lineage (NCBI taxonomy): Eukaryota > Metazoa > Chordata > Aves > Nyctibiiformes > Nyctibiidae > Nyctibius > Nyctibius grandis. The sequence goes on along the minus strand of NC_090659.1, from coordinate 5,646,555 downwards.
GATGAGACAGCCAGAAGTGCTCAAGCTTTTCACTCTAGGAAGCTGTTATTACTGATGGCAGATAATACACACAACATTCACTTATTGCCTCATAGCTCACTCATACAATCACTCAGTTACCCAGTTGGAGCAACAGTTGGAGGACAACCCCAACTACATACTCAGTAGAGGGCTGTGCTGACACACTAGCAGCTTACTGTGGGAAGTTCTGGGCCCCACAATTTAAGAAGGTTGTGAAGGTCCTTGAATGCATCCAGAGGAGAGCAACAAATCTGGTGAAAGGGCTGGAAGGCATGTCCTGTAAGGAGTGGCTAAGGACTTTGGGTTTGTCTAGTTTGGAGAAAAGGAGGCTGAGGGATGACCTCTTTGCTCTCTACAGCTTGCTGAGGAGGGGAAGTGGAGAGGGAGGTGCTGATCTCTTCTCCCTGGGATCCAGTGATAGGATGCATGGGAATGGTTCAAAGCTGCACCAGGGGAGGTTTAGACTGGACATTAGGAAGCAGTTCTTTACTGAGAGGGTGGTCAAACACTGGAACAGGCCTCCCAGAGAGGTGGTCGATGCCCCACCCCTGTCAGTGTTTAAGAGGCAGTTGGACAATGCCCTTAACAACATGCTTTAACTATGAACTGGTCAGGCAGTTGGACTAGATGATCATTGCAGGTCCCTTCCAACTGAAATAGTCTAGTCTAGTCTAGTCTAGTCTAGTCTATTCTTCCAAGTAGGTGTTCAGAAAATCCCTCAAAGTAATTTATTTCAACGGGTGCAGTCTTTGTCTGTATATAGGAGCCCCTGCCCTTCAGTCACACAACCCACTGCTGATACCAGCATTCACCTGTGGCCTTGCACAGATTGATCCGACACTTGGTGCCTGGAGTTTATCAGCTCTTGCAGATTCAGCAGGACTACTGGTCTCCAGAATTTATCAGTCCTTGGGAAACCTTCACACTCCTCCTCAGTACATGCTTTTCCTCTTTGGTCTGTTTTCTGGTAACTATTTCTCCATCCAAACCTACAGATACCTACAGGACCAATTCAGTTTCATATAAAAGAGGCCTTTATTACAAGCTTAGTTGGTGGCTTGTGCAGCTGATCACTCAGCATTCATGCTGTAGGTACCAACTTAACGTAAATGTATCTCCTTCCTATTAACAAGCAGCCACAGCACCTCCTCCTGGAATCCAAAACCACCAAGCTGGATCTGGGCTAGGAAAGATGAAGGTTTAGTGTTCACATCTGAATACACAGACCCCACAAAGAGGGAACAGGCCTTCCCACACTCAACTTAGGGAAGAAGCATCAATCAACTGGTCTGGATTCACGTTAGGACAGTATCTGCTTAGCCCCAGCGCTTCTTACCTACATTCATTTGGCTGCTTATCAGCGTGGCTGTTACATCCAGCACCGGATTAATGAGCCTGTCTCCTGAAAGTTGGCCACAAATGACCAAGCTGACCCCAACACTAAGTGGGGGGTAGTTCTGAAGACTGTATTCTTAGAAACCATTTTGTAACCATTCTTAGAAACCATTTACGTGTCTTAGGGACATGGTTTAGTGGTGGACTTGGCAGTGCTGGGGTAATGGTTGGACTTGATGATCTTAAAAGTTCTTTCCAACCAAGACGATTCTATGATTCTATGATAAAGAGAAGGTCCTACGTGGTACATCGATGGCACTCAACCACCCATTCTCAATCCTGCTGTTTCTCTTCTTTCCTGCAGCCCACAACCCTGAAGCTGCAGAGGAGTTTATACAAATCAATCTAAACCTTTATACCGTAACTATGAGATTCATGACTTAATCTTAAATGACCAAATTGAATCAGGCCTTGGCAACAGCAAGAGGCCAGGCCAGAGGAAGGAGCCTCTTACAGGCTGGACAAACTGCTTGATGAATTCGGGTGTCAAGGGAAGTTCCCCCTCAAAAAAACCCAAAGGGAGTGAGGGCCACCAGGTACACAAGATCTTCTTAAGGCTCGTGGGACTCCTGAGGTGCACACGAGCAGAGACAGAAGGTTGTTTGGAGAGACGAGCGCAGATGCACACTCAGAGCTTCTCCAGGCAGTGGGTATTTTTGCAGTACAGTCCCCATTTGCTGTAGCCCCCCCTTCACGCCAGTGCCTTTATTTCTGTTAAGCTACAAAAGCCGTCTGCGGTCACGATGTGGCCCTCCGCGGGGGTGTCCCCACACGCAGCCCTTGAGCGGGGAGGGACCGCGCCGCCCCTAAGACGCCGGGGGAACTACAGCTCCCATCACCAAGCGCCGCGGCACAACGCCCGCCGGTAGTGCCGCCATCTTTGTGCGGGGCGGGCGGCGGCGGCCGCCATCTTGGCTTGGGGCATCACCCCCCACACACACCCCCCTCCCCTCCGCTCCGCTCCCGCCGGCGGCGGGTCGCGCATGCGCAGGGCGGTGCTGGCGGCGGCGGCGGCGGCATGAGGCGGGCGGCGCTGGCCCTGTGGCCGCTGGCGGCGGCGGCGGTAGCCCTGTGGCGGCTGGAGCTCGCCGCGGCGGGCGAGCCGGCAGGTGAGCGTCGCCCGGGGCTCTTCGCGTCGCCCTGGCGTGAGGGTGTTGCCGGGGAGGGGAACGGGACGCGGCTTCGCGGCTGGCGGGGAGGGTCGGTGGTCCAGGCGGGAGCCCGTGAGGGCGCTGAGGGAGTCTCGCCGCTTCCTCCTCATCCGCTCGGCCGGGCAGCTCCCCCGGCACCCCGAGCCGGCTCCTCCCGGCTCCGCTTTCAGCCCGGGGACCCTCACGGGGTGCCCAGCCCCTCCTCAGCTGGACCAGAAATCCTCATACAGCTCCTGCTGGTTGTTCTGATAGTTTAATGGATTAATTCCTTTAACTCTCCCTTCCTGTGTACTTTAGATGCTAAATGGAAAGCAATAACTGACCAAATTAAGAAAGCTGTGGAAGGCTATAAGCCATGCGTAAAGGAGAATTGCAGCTGCCACCAAAGGTGAGAGATGGGTTTCCTTTTCACAGGCTTCTGGCCGTGAGAGGGAATACTTTTGCCAGTGCAGATGGGTGGGAATTAGCTAGAGAATATTTGGGCTCTAAAGTATCGCATCTGCAGCCACCATCGGTCACAGTGCTCGCAAGGAGGGAGTTATTAATGGCACTGTGTGAAACAGGTTGGCCTCCGTAGTTCCAACAGAAGGTGTGTCCACCTGCAGAGTGACCACTCTCCTTGTTGTCCTCTGTGACTGAACAACAAACACTATGTCAGCATTTCATATATGCACAATAAACCCACACAGAGCTGGTGATCTCTGTTAACAATCCACTTCTCTCAGTGCAATGTTGCTAACAAGTCTTTCCGATGGGCTTTTAAAAGTGGAAGAAATCGAGTATGTGCAAAGTATTCTAGATAGCTACATTAAGAAAGATCGTTACAGAACACAGGTTCATTTGGTGTGAAAGTGTGTTGTACTTTTAAGTGTTTTTTCTAGGGAGTTCACTGCATGTGAGAAGTGGAGTGATGGTGGATATTTAACTACCTTATTTCATATGAATAAAGCATGATCCAAGAGGAGCTCATTCAGGAAGACACAAGTCCTGTTTATTTTTTTATAACTATGGAGCATTATGCATGATGTCAGCGCTCTGACTTGAAATGCTGGCCTCATCTTCTTACAGTGAGTTTAATGCAGAGAGCTAGAGGCTTGTATGTGATGAAGAGCACTGTAGGCAGTACAAGTGCGGGCTGCTCTGTCTTGTAGACGTAGCTGAACCAAACTTCCTTGCTGTTCGCACTGACAGAGCACGGCTGCAGCGTGGTGAACACTACAGGTGCGTAGGTCATCATTGCCAAACAGGCAGGGATTGTCGGACTGGGTTTTTTGACACCTTTAAGCAGCATATTTATTTAAATGAGAAGAGGGAATTCAGGGAAAAGTCAACTTGTTCTTCTGCCTTTAGGATTAGGATTCCAAATGCAGAAACACAGATGCCCAGCTTTAAGCCTCCTATTTAAAAGTACTGGATGTGCTCACTCGTTTTGGGGCTGAGATTGAGCACTATATTGAACTTGGTTCATTTTGATAGTTGTTTTGGAGGTGTGTAAACATGCAGTAGAACACTGAAAGCCAGTACTTCCCCCATATAACAGATTCTACTTGTATCTAGTCTTCTGTGGCCAAGGACTGAAGGTCCTAACTAACTTGTTCGTTGCTACCTTTCAGTTGTCACTTGGGATACGATGACATGGATGTGCCATAAAAATGCAACTTTCTTCCTGTTCTAGCAGGATAGCAGAATCCTGGAGGTTGGAGGGGAACTCTTGAGATCATCAGGTCCAACCTCTCTGCTCAAGCAGAGTTGCCAGGACAGTGTCCAGTCAAGTGTTGAGTATCTTAAAGAACAGAGACTCCACAGCTTCTCTAGGCAACCTGTGCTGGTGTTAGACCACCCTCACGGTGGGATCACCCCAACGGTGTTGTATTAAACTATGATATTGATGCAGTGTCTACCAAAAAGCGGGGAGGACGTCTCCATGGCTGTTACAACAGTGTTAACTGCTCCAAGCAGTTAGATCTGGGGACCTTTAGACTAAATTTATATAAACTGCATCCTGCTTCTGTATTTTCTTATATTCGTTAGGTTTATGTTTTCATACTGCGTTCCTGGAGCTCACTGGTGATGTGCAGCTGTCACAAAACACATGCCACACAGGCCTCTCCTCCTGGGCTGGCTTTCGCTGCACACAGCATTACTTGGCAATGCTGCTCCTTGGGACTAGACTCTTACCTTCTTTTTTTATGTCTGATATAGCGTGACATTATGAGGAGTTTGGTCTTGGTGGACTATTCATGGAAGACTAGAGCACAAGCTTCACAACTCAAAGGTTAAGAGAGCTGAAGGCTTTTACCCATAACCTGACAGGGTATGTAAGGTGCTTTCTGGGAGAGTAACTAGAGTTGTCCGTGTTGATTTAGCCTCAGAGTCCTGTGCTGGGCTTTCCGTTTGGGCAAACAGCACATAGAGAGTCAAAGAGTGAAGCTTGGACCTTTGAGCCTCTGAGAAACAGCTGTTCCAAGTGACTTAAATTCTCCGTTATGCCACGTGTAGCAGAGCTCCTGGAAGCTACACAGGATTTGTTTTAGCTAGAAGTCTGTTCTGTATACTGCAGTAGCTTAATGCACAGTATCCTCCCTGTTGTACATAATAACGGCTGATTGTTTTGTTTCAGTGTCTGGAAGCAGGACCTGGCTCCTTTTCGAGGTGGCATTTCCAAGGAGATGGTATCAGACGCGGTGAGCCGGAAGGTTGGGACACACTACCAAATCATTGAGCACAAGTTGTACCGTGAGCAGGACTGCTTGTTCCCTGCAAGGTAAGAGCTGTGCAGAAGATCTCGTCTCCCTAGCTGGGGCACAGGAGTACTTCCAGATCTGCCAAGTTAGAAGTCACTGAGCACAATCACAGAATCACAGAATCAGTCAGGTTGGAAGAGACCTCTGGGATCGAGTCCAACCATTGCCCTGACACCACCATGTCAACTAGACCATGGCACTAAGTGCCATGTCCAGTCTTTTCTTAAACACCTCCAGAGATGGTGACTCCACCACCTCCCTGGGCAGCCCCTTCCAATGTCTAACAACCCTTTCTGAGAAGAAATTCTTCCTAATGTCATGATATTTCAGAGGTCTGAGTTCCTTATCAGAGTGGAAGCCTAGAAATTATGTATGAGGCTTAAATGTAGCAAGAGATAAGTGTCAGTGTACAGAAGGTTGGTTGATTGTGGGATCTCAGAGAAAGCTGCAGCTTAGGCCAGGTTTAACAGGATGGGTTGCTTCATTGGTGTCTGTACTGCATTGGGTCTTAGAGGCTGCTATAGGCACTTCCCAGCCTGCATCATGGTCTGGCCCAGGCTCACCATCTCTTCTGCTCCCGCGCAGAGAGAAAGGCCTGCGAGAGACCGCAAGGTTGCGCCTTCTCCTTACAGCTCTTTGCCGTGTGTCATTTCTCCACAGATGCAGTGGAGTTGAGCACTTCCTTCTGGAAATCATCGACCGCCTCCCTGACATGGAAATGGTGATCAACGTGCGAGACTACCCCCAGGTCCCCAAGTGGATGAAACCCGTTATCCCAGTCTTCTCCTTCAGTAAGGTGTGCACAGCTTTAACAGCTGAGCATTTGAGACATGCATGTCCTCCTCTCTCTTGGGAACACGTTTTTTGAGGATGGTTCCCCACAGATTTTCTGTGTGTCAAAATTGCTTGTTCTTTTTTTGCTCTTTATGTTTCCTTTCACTTCCAGTTTTCGGGCAGACAGACTTGCAGATTTATTCCATAGAACAGTTTTTCCCCTCATGAGCTCCTCTTCCAGGTCAAACAATGTACTTCTGCCACAGTGGAATGATGCACAGCTGGATGGGCTGTGTGCCAGCATCGCTGTCGTTTGCTACAACGCCTCTGTTAAAATTGTAGCCGTAGTTTATTAGCATTGTTAGGGATTTTTGATCATCAGTCAGGTGTCACACAGTTAATCTCATTTAATATGAATATTTTAATCCTCTTTTTTGGTACCACAGATGAGTGTTTCATATCTTCTTTTCTGTAATATTGCTGTTTTCTGTGACTCCTTTTCCTCTGGATTCCCTTTTCCACCTCCAAACGTGCACACACATAGAGACATTTGCTCTCTGTGTCTCTGTTCCCAGACTGGAGAGCCTTCCCGTATGTTTTCCTGCCTCTCATTGTTAAACCTGACTGTAGCATAGTGTCTCATCCTTTCCAACAAAATATCGTTGCACCTCAAGCTTCAGCAAATCTTGCTTTGCATTAGTGTGTGCCCAAATCCTGCACCCTCACTGCCAAACCCTGATCGTGATCCTGGCCTTGGCTGAAGCCCAGCAGACAGTAAGATGCAAAAAGAAGCAATAAGCCATTTGCCCTTGCTAGTTCAGGCCCTGTTCTGTTTTGACGGACTTGTAGCACCTTACACAGAATCACAGAATCACGGAATGTCAGGGATTGGAAGGGACCTCGAAAGATCATCTAGTCCAATCCCCCTGCCGGAGCAGGATTGCCTAGACCATATCACACAGGAACGCGTCCAGGCGGGTTTTGAATGTCTCCAGAGAAGGAGACTCCACAACCTCTCTGGGCAGCCTGTGCCAGTGTTCGGTCACCCTCACCGTAAAGAAGTTTTTCCTCATATTTATGTGGAACCTCCTGTGTTCCAGCTTGCACCCATTGCCCCTTGTCCTGTCAAGGGATGTCACTGAGAAGAGCCTGGCTCCATCCTCATGACACTTGTCCTTTACATATTTATAAACATTAATGAGGTCACCCCTCAGTCTCCTCTTCTCCAAGCTAAAGAGACCCAGCTCCCTCAGCTTCTCCTCATACGGGAGATGTTCCACCCCCTTAATCATCTTCGTGGCTCTGCGCTGGACTCTCTCTAGCAGTTCCCTGTCCTTCTTGAACTGAGGGGCCCAGAACTGGACACAATATTCCAGATGCGGCCTCACCAGGGCAGAGTAGAGGGGGAGGAGAACCTCTTTTGACCTGCTAACCACACTCCTTCTAATACACCCCAGGATGCCATTGGCCTTCTTGGCCACAAGGGCACACTGCTGGCTCATGGTCATCCTGTTGTCCACTAGGACCCCCAGGTCCCTTTCCCCTACGCTGCTCTCCAACAGGTCTGTCCCCAACTTGTACTGGTACATGGGGTTGTTCTTGCCCAGATGCAGGACTCTACACTTGCCCTTGTTATATTTCATTAAATTTCTCCCCGCCCAACTCTCCAGCCTGTCCAGGTCTCTCTGAATGGCTGCGCAGCCTTCCGGTGTGTCAGCCACTCCTCCCAGTTTTGTGTCATCAGCGAACTTGCTGACAGTGCACTCTATTCCTTCATCCAATTACCCAGGTCTCAGCTCATGCAGTCTGAACCCTAACACGATCTGTAACTATTGCCTAGGCCCCAGCCATCCCAAGACTCTAGAATTTCGATGCAGCATTGCAAGCACTGTCATTCAAGAGCCGTGTTCACTGCCAGATGCAGTAGTAAGGCTAGCTGTCTTGCCTGTTGGCCACTGCACAGCCTTAACTCTGGCCAGCAGGACCCACGTTGGTGCGGAGCAGGTTGCAGAAGTTTAATCTTTGCAGCCGTATTCATCATCCTGCCCCCGGGTGCCTTGCAGAACCCCACAAGAAACTGAGTTCTCCGGTCACCTGAACTGTAACCTCAGCCCTGTCCTTAACTGAAACACAGTGACCCGGGCACAGCTCGCATTTAACCGGCCCGTGTTAGTCGCTGCTGGAATGAGGAAGGGTCCAGGGTGCATTTTAAGGCTGAAAATGTAGGGGATTGCAGGATTGTCCTGTTCTGCACATCAGAAGGCCCATCCTGGGGTTGTGGTGGAGCTGTCATGGTTTGTTATCGATGCCTGTTTATAGCAAGACTGAGAAGGAGCAGGTCATAGAAGCACACACTCATTTCAGTTGGAAGGGACCTCAGGAGGTCACCCAGTCCAGCACCACGCTCAGAGCAGGACCAGCTAGATCAGGGTGCTCCAGGCTGTGTCCGGCCCAGTTCTGAGCATCCCCGAGGACAGGGTGTCCACAGCCAGCATCTGACCTCCCTCAGAATGAAAACATGTTTCCCAAGATCTAATTGGAATTTCCCGTCTTGTAATCAAAGCCTGTTTCTTCTCGTTCTGTCTCTGCACTTCTGAAAAGAGTCTGCCTCCATCTTTGAACTCTCTCGTTAGGTAGGAGGGGACAGCATTTGGATTCCCCCAAGCCTCCTCTTTCTGTGCATGAACAAACACATTCCTCAGCCCCTGTTTATCTGTCGAGTACGCCAACCTCCTAACTACCTTGGTGGCCTTGGACTCTCTCCAGTATCTCCAGGTGACAGATAATGGTGTAGGAAGTTTATTACTAGTGCAAGGAAGTGGCCTATAGTCTGGTTTCGTGAAAGGGTTTAGTCTTACTTCAGTGCTCATCTTCCTTCTGATTATGTGGGAATTTAAGCATCCAAATAGGAGTGAGGAACTGAAATTCTTACATGACCTGGATATTTGTTACAGTGAATTTTTAAGTGATCTGTAGGAAGGCTGGAATGAAGTGAAGTGTTGGAAACCTAAATGTCAAATTGGAAACCTAAATGTCAAAGTGTCTATAAGTGCCTCTGTCTCTGAGGAGATAATAAAAGCCTCTTAACTTATGATCAGTAGAAAACATTTGTAGCTACACATAGGCACAAGTCTTTAGCAAGGTGAGTGGAGCTTAGGTCTTCTGCTATTTACTAATCAGTTGTATCATGGATCTCTCTTGTTATTTTCTAACATGAAAGTCCTGTGTTGTCCTGCAGCAAGACATAAATCTTGCAAGACCTTTTTTAAATCATTGAAACATTTCAATATTGCGTGGTGACCGCAAAGCTCTCATGGCTGCTCGTGAAACAGTAACGGAGAAAGCTGACAGAGCTCTGAGAAAGGACATGCATTACTGGTGGGCTCAGTAAACTGAAGCAGATATTACTCTTATTCTTAAGTTACTATTCTTTCTCTTAAGACACCCGAATACCATGATATCATGTATCCTGCCTGGACATTTTGGGAAGGAGGACCAGCTGTTTGGCCAATTTACCCAACAGGTTTAGGGCGCTGGGACCTCATGAGAGAGGACCTCAGAAGGTATGTTTTGGAAATGGTTATACATGGGGGGGGGTGGGGTTTAATGGAAGACAGACTCACACTAAAGGCCATCTAGCACTGGACAGCACTAGGGCAGCGTTGAATTCTAAGACCATAGACCTGTTGGCCTGTGATCTGTCCTGCTGCCTCTCATTAACTACATTCAGCCCAACTGCTGTATAAGAATTCTCCATGGAAACCTTTGGGTGATGTAACCAGAAGTTATAATTAGCTTCTCTCTTTCCAGCACTTTAGTAAGGAATGCAGAGGACAAAGTAGACACATTTTTCATGCTGGCAGGGCCAGATTACTATCATTTTTGTTGGGATAGGGTTTGTCAATAAAGCAGCAGTTATCTTTTGCCTGCAGAAATCTCCCCTGACACATGGAAATATTTTCCTTTGTTTCCAACTACTTCTCTAAGAGCTGTGTTTTTTTCACGGCAGGGATGATCCAGGGTGTTTGTATAAGCTTCTGGAAGGGTAAAGGAAAGCCTTCTTTAGATCAGCTTTTACTTGAGTGTTGTTGTGCAATAAAGAAACCTGGACTTGTCCCTAAGCATCAGGAGTTATTACTGGTCTTGAGAGTAAGACAGAAGACATTTCTGACTGGAAGTCTGTCTGTTGGCAGGATCTTTGACTATTAGCAGAATAAGGGTCTATTTCCCATGGAGAGTGACAAAGTGTGCAACAGTAACTGAACACAGAAACATAAGAAGAAAAAAACCCACCTTGATGTCAATCACTTGACATCACAATGCAAGGCTGAATGTTTTCCTCTTCAAAATCTGAAGATCTATGGGACTAATCATAGCTGAAGCCTAATGTGATTAATATAATGAAGGTCCAAAGCATTTACTTATCCTTTCTCTCCCAGTGAACCCCACTTGTGTCACTGGATTACAAGCAGATGCAGAGCTTGACCTGTGCAGATCAGTTTGGGGCTCAGGACCTACATGTCAAGCCAGGTGAAACAAAAAAGTGCAACAAAAGAGTTTCCCAGAGGGAGGCAGGTGACTGCACTGACAGAAATAAGACATGTGAGCAGCTATTTTGAAGGACTCATTTAGATTTAAAACAAAAGTTATTTGGGAAAACAATGAACCCCTGTGTTTTAAATGCAAAACACCAGGCAGGTTTGTTTTGTTTGTGATTTCTATCAAAAATGAAGAATAATGAAAAGAGATTATGCTGTGAAAACTGATGACAGTGCTGTTTCGTGGTTATATTAACTCATTTATATATTTATGTTTATGTATAAACAATATTTTCAGATCTGCAGAAAAATGGCCATGGATGAAAAAAATCTCCAAAGGATATTTCCGAGGATCCAGGTGAGCATATCTTCCTACAGCAGGAGATTCTACCAAAATATGTCTGTGTGGAGAAATTTCTGTGTCTCTAAGACCTAAACAAATGTAACCCAGAGTGTATTTTTAAAAGTGAGGAAAGCCAGGCATTTTGTACAGCAGCATTTCCCCGTTAGTGATTCTCCATTAGGATTGCCATTTGCAACTAGTTTATTCTAAGAAGTCTAATATTGGAAACAGAAGTTGTGGTGGGTTTGCTATGTTATTTCTTAATGAGTAAAACTGTCCCACTAGGAACCAGCTTGTTTTGTTCTGTGAAGGGAACCAGCAGGTTCATGAATTTAAAGACTGGATATTGATGTGCATGCTTCTTGCCAGTGTGAATGCTTTGTTCTCTATGCAAGTGCTTGACAGGGAATCAACGAGTATTCTTGGATTAAGTTACCTGAGTGGTGTGGGATAAGAGGGAAGATTATTTTTGCCCTTTCTCCAGTGACAGTTTGCAAACAGTGTTAACCTCTACTCCTTTTTGTTCCTCTTCCATCCCCAATAGGGATGGATTTGATATCTTACTAGGTAGGCTCAGGAGATGAGGAGGAGTGTGTTTTAGGGATATTGTAACCTTGTACAGCCTTCCAGTACCTGAAGGGGGCCTACAGGAAAGCCTTTTTACAAGGGCAAGTAGTGACAGGACAAGAGGGAACGGTTTTAAACTGAAAGAGGGTAGATTTAGATTAGATATTAGGAAGAAATTCTTTCCTGTGAGGGTGGTGAGACACTGGAACAGGTTACCCAGAGAAGTTGTGGCTGCCCCCTCCGTGGCAGTGTTTAAGGCCAGGTTGGATGAGGCTTTGAGCAACCTGGAATAGTGGAAAGGTGTCCCTGCCTGTGGCAGGCGGGGTGGAACTAGATGATCTTTAAGGTCCCTTCCAACCCAAACCATTCTATGAGTCTATGGTTTATCAGTAGCATTTTAAATTAGTGTCAGAGGGATCAAGTGCTGAAGGTGCTTAGCATCTCTTGGCTCTCTCTGACTTAGAAGGGAGTTAAAGTATTTGGCACCCATCAGGATAATGCCTGAAGGAAAATACATCTTTGCTGATTTGTCCTGGGAATTACTTAAATAATACTATTAAATATTTAGTAAGTGAATAAAGAAACAGGACTTAAAATCATTTTTTGGTTCACATAACTCATTCTCTTCTGCTAATACACGCTTGGATAGAAATACACTGTATGGTAGGCACTTAATAATGTTTTTGGGGGACATAGGGAGGTCAGCTTCACAAAGAGGCAGGATCTTGAGTCCTATAGCTTGTTAGCTGTGTTGGGTCAGGTGGATTGGCAATGACTGATAGCATTTCTTTTGCAGAACGAGCCCCGAGAGAGATCCCCTCATTCTGCTGTCCCGAGAAAACCCAGAACTTGTTGATGCCGAGTACACGAAAAACCAGGCTTGGAAATCCGAGAAGGTGTGTGGGTGTTGTCTGTCTCCTGAGTGCGAAGGCCACAAAGGGTAGCGTTGCAAGATGGCTTTGATGATTGAGATGCATCTTGGTGGAGAGTTGTGGGCGATCCTCTAGAGCGGGGGAGGCTTGTAGTTCCTTTGATGGCCGCATCTCTCGGACGGATGAAAGGAAGGAGTCTCTAGAGCCTGGCAGACCAAACATTTTTCTCCCATCTACACTTTTTGTTCAAGGAAACCAGCACGTGAACCTATGCCAATCCCCTCCTCTTCCATTACAACAAAATTAGCCAGCTCTTACCCGTCTAGCCCCAAGCTGCCTGTGTGTTGCTGTCAGTCTTTTTAAACCTTTTTCTGTCATCTCCATTTCTTGGTCTCATTGTTGATAACTTTCTGATAACTTTTTAGTTCTGTACTGGTCAGTCCAGCTCTCTCCAGACAGACTTGGCTAATCCCGTTACGCTTGGCTTCACGTAGTCCACTGTCCCAAGCTGTTTTCCACTCTGTAGCTGCCAACTAAACATTATCATTTAATGTGTTTGTGCTGGCGTTTGCTTACAGGCAGTGCCTAATTTAGTGAACTTTTTTTCTTGTTTGAAGGGCTGGGAATTCTTCATCATACTTCTAAAAGCCCTCCAGAGAAGGTTTTCTCAGAAGTGGGAATGGCGGGTTTTGAGACTTCAGCTTTGTTTCTAACTGAGAAGGAAAACAAATATGAAATCACCATATAAAACTTACTGATTTTTTTTTTTTTAATTCTCTTTATTCTAAGGACACCTTAGGGAAGCCTCCTGCAAAGGAAATTCCACTGGTCGATCACTGCAAATACAAGTAAGAGTTTTGATTAGTAAAGCTGCTCAAGGGCAATGGGTTATTTCTTTCCTTGCGTGGTGTAAGGGCTCGTTTTATTTTAAGGTCTAATTCCAACAACCAGCTCCATGCAGACAAGAAAGCTTGTGAGCAGACTTAAGGCAGTTGAAAATGTGGGAGCTGAGCATGGCCTCTTTCAGTGTCAGCTTTCCCCTGTCAGCTCAGGAGGAATAAAGTGCTTTGCGGAAACTAAAGGTCTTAGATCACTAATAAACATAGAGATTGAAATTTTTATTTTATTTTGATTAAAAAGGCTTTCTATCAATTTTTCTTTATATTCCTGTCCCAAGCTGTGTGTTCAGAATTATTTTTTCAATGCTACAGCGACAGCATTACTGTCTTCAAAGACATGAGGAGCTAAGGAATCATGTCCTCATAGCACACTGGGGCAAGTGTTTCCATAGGAGAAGAGAGAACCTGGAATATGATTGAGCAGATACAGTATTGATTCATACTCTGTATGTTGTTTGGGAGAACGTGGTTTTCATTTACAAGGGGTTTTATTTTTTAGCTACTTTAGGGACAAGTTTTTGGTGTAATATTCCTGTGGGTTTCTGGGTAAAAATATAAGCTCTTAGTGTGTGTGCACTTGTTTGTCTATGTTTTGCTTTTTCTTTTGCTTTAAAATTACCTAGTTACGATTCTACCAGCTGGAATCTGCTGATACAAGAACTCAGTAATTTGGCTGAATCTGTGTTTTTGTGCAAATGTGATTGACGTGTCTCATTTTATATTTCACTAGACTGCTGCCCAGATTTCTCCCTTCTGTTACACACAGACTTCCCAGCTCCTGATACCTCCTAAGCCCCTCGTACAGTATGGGCTGAGACATTCTCACACGTTTTTGTTGTAGGCCAGGGTCTGGTGGGGTCAACATGAACTTGTCACTGCTTCCTTCGTTGGCTGAGGTCACGGATGGTGGGAGCTGTGTCTGGAATTGGACAGAGGCTTTTCCTTGCTTCCAGACCACTGTTCTTGTTACATCTCTACATGTATTTGTTGAGTTCCTAATATGACGAGCTCCTCATCTCTGCCTTGAGCTCCTAGGTAATACAAAGGATGCAAACTAATTTCAGATATACTCCCTGTCACTTACTGCTGAACTAAGTTTAGCTATAATTCCCATCTCACCTCAAATATATATAATAATCCCCATCTTGCCCAAAATAGCTTCATTAAAGGAAGAACTCCCTTCCCCCAGCCCAAAATGTTTGACTTCAAAGATTAGTTGTATGTACTGAGGGGTTTTACCCACAGGAAAAACAGCTTTCCATATAATTGGCGAAATGTGGGTTTAAAAAAGCAAGCAAGTAAGCAAACAAACATCCTTCTGAGATGCAGTTTGCTAAGAGAAATCCTCCCCCAGCCAAGCCTACTTTACTGACTTGGCAGAAAATACTGAAAACAAAATTGTGGATTCTTTGTTATCTGCAAAGTCCATCTGTTGTGTGCTAGCCTGTTTAACCTCCTCGGGTTGCATTCCCAAGTTAATATGAAACAATTAGATTCAGATTAAAGCAGAATCCCAGAGGGGGGAAAAAAACCCAAAAAAACAACTGAGACAGATGTGGCAAAGCAGAACAATGAACGAAAAAGCTCACTGCAAGACAACAGAGAATTGGGAAAAAGCTCCTCGTGGTACCAGAGTCTCTGAAGCGCAGAGTCACAGGGTCAGCATCCACCTGGTGACCTTCCATGCCTTGTTGGCAGTTGTCGGTGAGGCCTCTTCTGGTTTGTTGCGAGGAGGTGTCTGTATCAGAGGTAAAGCAGCACGCCTTGCTTCTCAACCTCAGCTTTGACAACTCACCTTGCACATCCCTAACTTAGCTCACCTTTCCCGTGAGGAGCTTCCAATAAAAGTCTTCCCTTTGTTTCAGCAAGAGGTGCTTGGTGCATTGGGAGGGAGACCCACCCCAGCTGCTCCCTGTGAGGGAAGGCTGGCTGCTGCTCGGAGCTCAGTTTCTTGCTCTTCAAGAGTAATCAGGTCCCTCTTTTTCCTTCTCCTTTTAAAGGTATCTGTTCAATTTCCGGGGAGTGGCTGCTAGTTTCCGGTTGAAACACCTCTTCTTGTGTGGTTCACTCGTCTTTCACGTTGGAGAAGAATGGTTGGAGTTCTTCTACCCCCAGCTGAAGCCTTGGGTTCACTACATCCCGGTCCAATCAGACCTCTCTGGTGTCAGGTGTGAGACCTCAGTGTGTTCAGGGGAGCATTGCATGCCACAGGAACACGCTGCTGTGTGTAGGTTAGATGATCTGGACAGGTTAGATAGATGGGCCGAGACCAACGGCATGAGGTTCAACAAGAACAAGTGCCGGGTCTTACACTTGGGCCACAACAACCCCCTGCAGCGCTACAGGCTGGGGGAAGAGTGGTTAGAGAGCGGCCCGGTGGAAAGAGACCTGGGGGTGCTGATCGACAGGCGGCTAAACATGAGCCAGCAGTGTGCCCAGGTGGCCAAGAAGGCCAATGGCATCCTGGCCTCTATTAGGAATAGTGTAGCCAGCCGGTCTAGGGAAGTGATCGTCCCTCTGTACTCGGCACTGGTGAGGCCGCACCTTGAATCCTGTGTCCAGTTCTGGGCCCCGCACTTCAAGAAAGATGTTGAGGTGTTGGAGCGAGTCCAGAGGAGGGCGACCAAGCTGGTGAAGGGTCTGGAGGGTCTGACCTACGAGGAACGGCTGAGGGAGCTGGGGGTGTTTAGCCTGGAGAAGAGGAGGCTCAGAGGTGACCTTATTGCAGCCTACAACTACCTGAAGGGAGGTTGTAGTGAAGTGGGAGTTGGCCTCTTCTCCCGGGAAACTAGCGATAGGACAAGAGGACACAGCCTCAAGCTTCGCCAGGGGAGGTTCAGGTTGGACATTAGGAAGAATTTCTTTTCAGAAAGGGTCATTAGCCATTGGAAGGGGCTGCCCAGGGAGGTGGTGGAGTCACCATCTCTGGATGTGTTTAAGAAAAGACTGGACATGGCACTCAGTGCCATGGTCTAGTTGACATGGTGGTGTCAGGGCAACGGTTGGACTCAATGATCCCTGAGGTCTCTTCCAACCTGGTTGATTCTGTGATTCTGTGTTTGGGAAGGCAGTTTGGTCTGTGTTGTGCTAAGGGCCTCCACTCCTAGGCATCACACAGAGGCTCTTGGAGGTCATGTTGTTTTCCCTTTATTACTGCCCCCAAAGAATCTTTTGCTCCTGTTACTTAGAGGGTTCAGTCTCACTGGGGTACGGAGGTCTGTCACCCTCACTGAAAGCAGCAGGCAGTAGGCACTTAAATCTGCAGCACAGATCAGGGTAAGAGGAGTGTGTCGCTGGGCCAGAAGTGTGTTAACTCCCAGATTTCAGCACGCTGTCCAGAACTGATAGGGAACAACTGAGAATGGCAGGTTTCTTCTGTGCTCTGTAACGAGGAGCACCAGTCCCTCGCTCAGTTGTAGGTCTTTAATCTCGTCCTCCACAATAGTTCATCGAAGGGATGATGTTCTCCATTGAATTAGGTGTTTCATAGCATTTTATTTTTCTTCATTTTAGGGAGCTGTTGCAATTTGTAAAGGAAAACGATGCCTTAGCACAAGAGATTTCAGAGAGGTAAGTTGTGTGTTCTTTCTGGCTGTCAGGCACTCTTCTTCCAAAACATGTTCTTAGGCAGCTTTTGGAGGGGTTACCTATCAAATACAACCTAGTATTAATAGGGTGGAGTAGAAATGATTCTCTGCAGTAATATCAGCAGGGTTGGGGAACTCGTAACGAGCAGGGGGAAGCGGAGAATAAGATTGTACGCTTAGGCCTTTGGTTCAGGTGTGACCCATGTCAGGAACCCCACCGAAAGCCATCGGAGGGTGGGAGCTTTCGTCTCAGGATGAGGTGAGTTGACCCCTGGGAACTGTGTCTGCATTATGGATCCAGGCTGGCAGCGACTGCCTTGTGAAGCAGCGTGCATCACCGCTGCTCAGGCTGTATCTGATACGTGAAATCTGGTCTTTATTATCCCCGATAACAAATCCCATCCTGAGGATAACAAAAGCGCTGCCACTGTCAGAGCGGTGAGCGTGAATGAAAAGTGTGAAATTAAAATAGACGGTACGGAGCGGTGCGTGGTGTTTCTCATTTGAGACGCAGAAGAGTGAAAGTCGATACACGCGTAAAACAAAACCAAAGACTCTTGTAGGAACTGGAAATTGGTTCTGACTGTGCCTCGTGTGTCTCTAGGGGACGCCAATTCATCACCGAGCACTTGCAGATGGAGGATGTCTCTTGCTACTGGGAGCATCTGCTGTCTGAGTATTCCCAAGCCTTGACTTACGAAGTGAAGAGGAGGAAGAGCTACAGTGAGATCAGTTCTGAGCGGCTGAAAACAGAACTGTAGAGACTTCTCTGTCTTTCTCTTCAGCTCAGAGTGATCTCTGGAAATCTGAAGATCAGTGTATCTTCTTTCCTCTTTTCTCAGACTCCTCATCCCTTACGCTAGAGAACAGCAATAGGCTAACTTTGAAATTGCTCCCGTACGGTGGGACCGGGTTGTGCTGTTGCTGTAAGAACACTAAGTAGAATGTTGGATGACGGCTACTTAACGGGGTGGTTATGGGTATGCCTGGAAGAGGGTTGGTACCATTTGGGACTTGGGTCCTTCTGAGACAGGTAGTAACTGAAATCCCCTTCAGTCAAGGGGAAGCCTTTCTGTTAATTTTACTGGACTTTTTACCAGGCCCTTTGTACTCATGAGCAGGGCACACAGGCTGTCAGCTACGCTCAGCTGGGAGGTGGGTGCCCGTTTTTGGCAGATGGTCAGTGTTTTCTCACCTGTGTGATAGCACTTGGGGTATTAGGTTCTGTGACAGAAGCAGGTAGTGGGATTTGGGGTAACCTTTTTAGATAGCTTAGTTGTCTGATGTTTATGTCAGGTTTTTAAAGAGGTTGATGGTAAGGCTTTGATTGGACAAATGATCCTTGCACAGGTGAACTACCTACCTCACAGGGGAGCGGCCCGGTGGTGGTGATGATGTTGCCACAGGGCGAAGCCTGAGTAGCAGACAGATGGTTTGTCCTCCGACAGATGAGCTGGGTGCCTGCACAGCCGTGCAGAACTGAGCCCCTGTTCACCGGCCCTCACTGGTTGGCTGCCCAGACGTCCTAGGACTCCTAAGAACCCAGAGAAAGTACACGCAGAGGTAGAGTCAGGTCTTTTGTTTCCAGATGTTCACAGATTCTCTGCTCTGATCTCCTCCTATAATCTTTCTGGGGTTGTTTTTTGTCGAGGGTTTGGGGTTTTTTTTGAGACTGGTAACATGTCTGCTCGCTTCAGTGTTTGCTTTTCCTCCCACTGCTGTTACATTCCTTTTCTCATCTCGTTCAGTCTGGCTGAGGGAATGTCTTCAGCCACACAGTGGCAGCTACTCCTCACATTACTCATGAGTTCAGTCACAGGTCGCTTGTGCTCGCTGTATTTAGGCCCACTACAGGCTGCTCAGCCCCGAGGGAGCGCCGCTTCTCAAACGCTCTGTGGGCCCTGAGCTGAGAGGCCTGGTAGGAAGCAGCATCTTCTCTGGCATCTTCATGGGTGCTCAGAAGAGCGTGGGCAGCACCACGGGGTCCCAGGAGGGCCACTGCTTCTCGGGGGAGCACCTTTGATGAGGAAGCGGCCTCGAGCCTTGGGGAGCAGCATGTCAATGGAGGGGAATGATGGTGCAACAGCTCGAGATCTCTTTGGATCAGAGAAGAAAACACTACAAGGACCTACAAGGACACATGTAGGTGCACGGAGGCCTCGCAGCCCTGCCAAGCCCTGGTATGGGGACAGAACTGCACATGTATTCATCGAGTGGGGTGTGCTGGTTGTGTGACCTGGGTTATCCCAGCCTGCGAAGGAAACAAAGCGGGGTGTTAAAATAGCCTGGTTTCTGAGGAAAAGAACTGTGAGAGTGGAAGGGGTTTTCTGGGGGTGTATTTTTAGTCAACGGAGAGACAGCGCTCTGAGAAACTGCGACGGCCATGTGTAATATTTTTAAACCGTTTTTAATGTGCTTTTGGAATAAAACAAAGGAAAAGGAAGTTTTGTGGGATGCATCATTGCTTAGTCAGAGTTGTAATAAAAGCTCCGGGTAGCGTCGTTCTGGTTTTTCACGGCGGTATTTAGGGTGTCTCTACTTCCAGTCTCAGGTGCCCGTGGCTGGAAACTCCCCCTGGGCAAGCGCCGGTGTCACCGGGGGGCTTTTCAGGCCGGTTGCTCTTAGAGAGGACGAGACCCTCGCCTCGCCCTGCGGGGAGCCGGGCGCCCCCCGCCGCGGCCTCCCCTCCCCGCCGTGCCGTGCCCCGCCGGGGGGCAGGGGGCGCTGCAGCCGCCGCCGCTGCGGGCGGGGAGGGCCATGGCGGAGGGGATCGGGGCCCAGCCGCGGTTCGGCCGCCCCGCGCCGCCGCCGCAGACGGGCTGGGAGCGGCTCAGCGAGCTCTGGCGGCTTGAGTGAGGAGCGGGGCGGGCCGGGCCGGGGCGGGTGTCCGCGGGCGCTGGGCCCGGCGCTGCCCGCCGGCCCCGCCGTGCCGGCCCGGCCCAGCCCTGCCCGTTCCCTTGCAGCGAGCGGCAGCGGTACCCGGAGGAGACGGTGAACATCGTCAAGTCGGCCTTCACCGGGGGAGTCGTCGGCTGGCTGTACGGCGGGCTGCCGGCCTTCTACCACGCCCGGAAGGCCTTCATCGAGGGGAGCCACGGCGAGCTCTTCCAGAACCGCGCCGATGCGGTGGTACGAGCCCCGCGGCACGGCACGGCCCGCCCGCGGAGCCCCGCGGTGGGGGGGCGGGGGTGACACGGGGGGAGCGGCCGGGGTTCCCGTCGGGGGAGCGCAGCGTGCCCGGGCCTCCCGGGGGGGCTCCCCGGGGCGTGCCGGGCCGGGCACCTCGTAGAGCCTCCGGCTGCGGGAAGGGTGCCGTTGGAGGCTGGGGTTTGCGGTGGCCCCAGGGGCCGTGGGGGTTGGCAGGACACGACACGCAGCTCCGAGTGCCCGCAGGGGTTTGGGGCTGCCCGGGGCAAAAATACCGAGGCGTTTGCTGTGAACGTGTAAATGCGGACGGTGCCTCATCTGAGTTAGCTGCTCCGTCTTACCCAGATTCTGCACGGTTAACTTAAAAGAAATTGTCCTTAGTTGCAGAAGAAGTTCATAACAGCATTTACTGTTCTGTTAAATGGCTAATTAATATGTCTTGAAAAGCCTTTTGGCTTTTAAACTTTAGTATGTGGGCAAGAGACTTCTCTCCGTAGTGTCACGCTGGTGGTGTCCTCTTGGTAGTGTGAGTTATTTTAAGACCGTTTAAAATTCTTTTAGCTTATCGCTACACCTCACAACAAAGAACATTTGTGACGTTTTATAGATGTATTTGAACTCTCGGGGGTTTGTTATTCAATTAAAGTGTTGGTTACCTGGATTATGAGGAAGAAAACCCCTTTAAAAATCTGCCTGATTTTACATCATTCTCTATTGAGATTTGGCCCCTGACAAGGTATCGGTGCCTGGCTTCACTCCCTCCTTCTGCTGACTCTGGTGTATCTGCTCCTGGGCACTTACACCACTGGAAGAGACAATTTATTTTCTTTCATGGTATTAACTGGAATATTTTTATTTTTTATGAAGCTTCTGTTTATCACGTCTTTTTAAAAGCCGCTTATTGCCAAACTTTTAATCACCAGTGCTAAACTGCTGAGCTTGATGGTCTCTTAGCATTTAAAGTAGGTGGTTGTTATTTGCTTATTAAGGTTATTATTTATCAATGGTTATTATTTATTAATACTTATGAGCTCATAATAGTGAAGAACTGGTTTCTAGTTGGTCCCCCCTTTCTTCTCCTCTGCTACTATCCCATACTGTCCTCAGCTCTCCCTGTCCCCCCGGATGTGTTTCAGCACTGGGATTAGAAAGACCAGTTGACGTTCCAGAGGAGGGCGACCAAGCTGGTGAAGGGTCTGGAGGGTCTGACCTCTGAGGAACGGCTGAGGGAGCTGGGGGTGTTTAGCCTGGAGAAGAGGAGGCTCAGAGGTGACCTTATTGCAGCCTACAACTACCTGAAGGGAGGTTGTAGTGAAGTGGGAGTTGGCCTCTTCTCCCAGGCAACTCACGACAGGACAAGAGGACACAGCCTCAAGCTTCGCCAGGGGAGGTTCAGGTTGGACATTAGGAAGAATTTCTTTTCAGAAAGGGTCATTAGACATTGGAAGGGGCTGCCCAGGGAGGTGGTGGAGTCACCATCTCTGGAGGTGTTTAAGAAAAGCCTGGACATGGCACTTAGTGCCATGGTCTAGTTGACAGGGTGGTGTCAGGGCAACGGTTGGACTCGATGATCCCTGAGGTCTCTTCCAACCTGGTTGATTCTGTGATTCTGTGATTCTGTTACAAACTGGAGTTAGTTCTTGGTGTTCCTGTTGGTGGCTGGGGTAACCGTGAGCGGCTTTTCCTCTGAAGATGGCCAGTATCATCCCTAAGGGTCCGGGTGTCGTTCCCAAGCAACATCAGTCCCAGGACCCATCGTGCACACTCTGGGTTGCAGCGGACTGGTGGTGCTGGCGAGGCGGAGCGGGGCTGTGGTCTGTAACCTGTCTCTTCTCTCCCCCCAGCAATCTGCACATCGGGCTGGTCTCAGGAGTTTCATCCGCTACGGCTGGCGCTGGAGCTGGAGAGTGGCCGCTTTTGTGACAATATTCAAGTAAGTGTTTCCTGATGGTAGCCAGCGAAGAGCTGGCTTCTGCTCAACCACTGGTGGCAAGGAGCCCTTCGTGCCGGCAGTGCTTGTGGCTCCTTGAGGGAGTAGTGGTGACTGATTGGGGCTCAAAGTGCTGTGTGGGCAGCGAGTCTGATTGATAAGGCATGAACATGAAGAGTATTTAACCTTTTATAATTATCCCAGCACTCACATCTTCTAATGAACCAACACAGACGCTAAAACTGGAGAAGCCCTGTTCCTTACATCTAATCCATGCTGTCACTGACTTGAATGCTGTTCTTCCCTGTGCTTGATGGCTTCTTTCTGCTTTTGCTTCATCCCTTTTTTTGCTTTTTTCTCTGGGAGAATGTTACAGGGTGGTGGCCGTTTCCAGCAGAGCTTTCACAGAATCACAGAATCAACCAGGTTGGAAGAGACCTCAGGGATCATCGAGTCCAACCGTTGCCCTGACACACCCTGTCAACTAGACCATGGCACTAAGTGCCATGTCCAGTCTTTTCTTAAACACATCCAGAGATGGTGACTCCACCACCTCCCTGCGCAGCCCCTTCCAATGGCTAATGACCCTTTCTGAGAAGAAATTCTTCCTAATGTCCAACCGGAACCTCCCCAATTTCTATCCCATGCTAATTTTTCTCCTTTTTGTGATGTCGTGTTACTCCTAGTTTGTATACACTAGCATTACTCACAATTCTCTGTTCTTGTCTTCAAATGGTTGCTGATGATCATCTTGTTATTAAGCAGTCGCTGAACTGAATCAGAGCTACCAGTTGTGTGTAGCTCTTCAGGCCTTTAGATTCTTCCTACACACACAACCGACACAGAGACAGTGTTCTGCTTCCCTGATTTTCTCCCTCAGATGTTTCAGTGCATTTCTGACAACACAGCGGCAAACTAAGCATGCTCTTCCGAGTTAAGCCTTTTAAACTAGGAGTATCTCCTTCCCTGACATTCAAAATAGTAAATTTATGTGTAGTCCTAAAAACCTGCATTGACCACGTCCGCAGGTGTGTTCTGTTTAGATTCCCCTTCTGCTTTAAAGATACCAGTGGTACTGACTGCCATCGTTTTGTATTTCCATCGCCCTGCTTTTTTTGTTCCTTTCTGAATTTCTTCCTTGATTTCTTTCTGGGAGCTTTTGATTTCTTTACATTTTCCTGGGCTTGACATGTAACCTTGTCATCTTCCACCAGACGTCTCCTCTGCGGCCAGGTTGTCGTCCTGTTTCACCACCCCTTTGTAAAAGGCTTTGAAAGAGGGTAGCTGCCACTCAGCGTTAATTGTTTCTGTCGAGTCCAAGTTGAAGGTTCCGGCCTGCGGTTGTGTGAATTTTGAGTTTTGCAGTTTAAACCCAGATTGTTTAGTTTTACGTTGTACAAAGGCTGGGGTGACGTTACAGCGTTGGGAAGGATTGCTGTTGGCATGTAGATGTCATGTAGGAAGCTCACCCAAGTGCTGGGGAGCGTGTGGCTGCTGAACTGAGAACAGAGAGCGTTTGGGGGCTTAACTGATGTTTTTGGAGGAGATGGTGTACCTACCCTCATGCTGCAAGAGTAGGTGACCCTGCTGACGTCGTGATGTCGTGACGTGACGGTCTAGGGAAGTGATCGTCCCTCTGTACTCGGCTCTGGTGAGGCCGCACCTTGAATCCTGTGTCCAGTTCTGGGCCCCGCACTTCAAGAAAGATGTTGAGGTGTTGGAGCGAGTCCAGAGGAGGGCGACCAAGCTGGTGAAGGGTCTGGAGGGTCTGAGCTACGAGGAACGGCTGAGGGAGCTGGGGTTGTTTAGCCTGGAGAAGAGGAGGCTCAGAGGTGACCTTATTGCAGTCTACAACTACCTGAAGGGAGGTTGTAGTGAAGTGGGAGTCGGCCTCTTCTCCCGGGCAACTAGCGATAGGACAAGAGGACACAGCCTCAAGCTTCACCAGAGGAGGTTCAGGTTGGACATTAGGAAGAATTTCTTTTCAGAAAGGGTCATTAGCCATTGGAATGGGCTGCCCAGGGAGGTGGTGGAGTCACCATCTCTGGAGGTGTTTAAGAAAAGCCTGGACATGGCACTTAGTGCCATGGTCTAGTTGACAGGGTGGTGTCAGGGCAACAGTTGGACTCGATGATCCCAGAGGTCTCTTCCAACCTGGTTGATTCTGTGATTCTGTGGCCATGACTTAGCTCTAGGGGTGGGGACTGTCTGCATCAGGTAAGATCTTACTGACACACGGACTCAGCTGCTGGGGGTAAAGGTGCTGCGTCAGGACTGACTGACTGACAGGACCTTTTCATTGCTCAGTTCCTTTTATCCTTGCATATACGATGGAAAAAAATATCTTTGATTAAAAAGAAAAAGAAAGAATATCCCAGATCCAGGCCGGGAATCCTGGTATTCCCCGGCCTCTGGCTGCGCAGCTGCCTGCAGTAAAGTCACAGAGATCACGGCACTTGTGGCTGGCGTGTTGTGCTCTGGACAGATTAGTGAAATCCAGCTTTATTTCAGGCTGTGTTGTGCTACCTGTCTTTTTCCCTGTGCAACTGCTGACTTCTTCTGTGCCTTATCTTTGCAGCACGGTGAGCACCGGTCTGTCTGCGTACCGCAATAAAACCACCATCAGTAATTTCGCTTCGGCGGGAGGTAAGACTGCTGTAACCTTGTGTGCCTTTCTCGTCACGAGCGAGGGTCTTGAAGGGAAAAGGATAAGCAGAAGTCCACATCTCTTGGATTTGAGCAGGTCTCTAGTGTCTGTGCTCCTGGGTTTTGTGACTTTGCTCTGTTGTTTAGCTGCTGCGTGCCGTCATTTGTAACAGAGATATCGACGCGCTTCTGAAACCGTTGGGGAGTTTTGTGGGTATCAGTTCATCTCCAAAATACTTGCTGGAGTTTTTTGGGTGAAAAATACTCGAGTAGGGTAAAGGCAACACTTGGTGCATAACCTGCTCTCATAACCACCTATTTAGCAGGGAAAGCAGTTCTTGTTTCTGCTCTTTAGAACAGTTTAGCACGCTGTTTATAAACTACCCTTTTCATGCTAAGCTTTGTGTGTGTACTTTTGGCAACAGGGCTCTGGGTAAGTGATCTCCTTGTTCAGTTTTTCAGGCTTTATTGCCCTTACAGTGGGATACATGTTTTACTGATCTTTTCTGCCTTACATGGCAGCTACTATTATTAGCTGCTGTTGAATAGGAAAAAAAAAAAGGGGCGTGAGGGATCATGTTCCCTCATGTTCCCTCCTGAGCCTGGAGAGAGCTCGGTTTTACTTTCATAGATACTTCTTAGCATTTCTCGGGGAGTTTTTCTGAAGCAGAAGGAGCTTTGTGCAGTGACCATGTGGTTAAAGACCTGGGGAAGTATTGCAATAACAGCTCAGCTCTGGCTGTGGCAGTGCCTGCCTCTCAGGCTGGGGTGACTGTATGGTGAGGATCCCTCCCGCTGGCCACGGCGCTTGGTTTCTGCTCTCTTAAAAGTGGGTGTCAGCTCATGGAGAGGAGAAATGCAGCAAAGCAGCTCCCTCCGTCTGTATGTGATGGCTGGTGGGGGGCTGTTCGTGGTTTCAGTGGGTTTGGTGACTTTATTGCAGTCTCCAACTACCTGAAGGGAGGTTGTAGTGAAGTGGGAGTCAGCCTCTTCTCCCGGGCAACTAGCGATAGGACAAGAGGACACAGCCTCAAGCTTGGCCAGGGGAGGTTCAGGTTGGACATTAGGAAGAATTTCTTCTCAGAAAGGGTCATTAGCCATTGGAAGGGGCTGCCCAGGGAGGTGGTGGAGTCACCATCTCTGGAGGTGTTTCAGAAAAGACTGGACATGGCACTTAGTGCCATGGTCTAGTTGACATGGTGGTGTCAGGGCAGCGGTTGGACTCGATGATCCCAGAGATCTCTTCCAACCTGATTGATTCTGTGATTCTGTGGTTTTTTTAGCCTTCACAGGAGCCCTTTTCAGGATGCACTTGGGCCTGCAGGGACTGGCAGGCGGCGTCGTGTTCGGAGCAGTGTTTGGGTGAGTTGTGACTGCTGCAGATGAGTGACCAAGACACAGCTGCTCTTTAAGGGTGTTTGTTAGACGGTGGCCACACACACCAAGCCTTGAGTGATCAATAGGGCTACAGAACCTTCCCTTCCTCTCCTGCCTTGAGGAATTTTCTGTATCTCTCTTGGGACCGCATAATGATGACTTTTCATCCAACCTTTAAACTGTTTTTTTTTCCTTCTTTTTTTCTTTGTACGTGTTTTGCTGCTTCCTCAGTGATAAGAATTCAGTGCTCTCAATGGAGCATCTTACTTGCTGCTATTTGCTTATTAGAGGAGGCACTAAGTACTGTTAAACAGTCCTCCTGTCCCCCTTCCTTGGTGTGGTTGCTGATGAGCCCAGTGGTTGTGTGCAGAACATCTGTTTTAAGGAACTCTGTTGTCTGTGGGTAAAGGCAGGAGTGTAAGAGATCCAGCTTCTGGGCTCCCTTCTCAGCTTCATCAGCAACTGCTCCTGTAGCAGCTCAGAATCCAGCCGGTGCACAGGGGGTGCTGGATGTCATGATGACACCTTTTGAAGAAGGGGGCACCCTGGGAACTGCCCCTAGGTTAGGAATCTGTGTAAAAATGATTTTTTTTTACAAAATAGGCTCAATCAAAGCCAAAATGTGGAACAGCAGCCATTAGGAAATGCTGAGGAAGAAACTGTGTGGTTGGGCTGCACAACCCAGGGCTGTAAGGTGACACATCTCTTCATGTCTATCTTGCAGTCGTGTATCTCCTAAAGCTCCCTGGGGCATGGAGGAACCCATGGTTCTCTCTCAGGGGCTCTGTCCATTGGGACAATGACCTCTTAACTCAGGAGAAGTCTGACTTTTCAAGCAGAGTTGGGATTTCTTCTCGAAGTACTGACTTGTGAATATCCTCACAAGTGAATTTGGGGGTCCTGTCTGGACAAGAGAACGAGCTTTACATGTGCTACTTGGCACCGTCAGGATGGTGTCAGCTGTGGGCATGCCTGGAAGCAGCCTAGGGAGCTTTACCAGTGAAAATACAAGTACCTCCAGAGCTGGACAGAAGCTAAGCAGGGGTATAACTGTCTAAATTATGGGTGAGGTGATCTGCGGGGGTTGTTTGGGCACCTTAAATCCTTCCACCCCTTTGCCCTGTGTGTGCCTGTCAATGAGTAAATTCAAAATATGGCATTGAAGGGGCTGCAGTGAGTCATAGCTGAAGACAGGCTGTTTGATGGCTGGCAGTAGACTAGGAGTACCTTAGTCTGTGGTGTGGTGTGAGTATTGGGGAACGTTACGCTTCACTGATCTGGTGGCTGGCCCCCGCATGCTCCTTTTGGTGATGCCAGTAAGTTATTACTGTTGTGTGTCCCCTGGGTGACTTGTGACTTTTCTGCTTCCTCCTCTAGGATCCCTGCAGGGGGCCTCTTAATGGTAATGCAGAAACTGGCTGGTGAGACCTTGCAGGAGAAGAGAAATCGTGAGCGCAGGGAGCTGTATGAGCAGAAGTTAGCAGAGTGGTAAGGAACAGCTCTGCCTGTTCAAGTCTTTGGTTAGAACTATGTCTTAGTCTGTGTGGTTCAAACGTTTACAGAAACCACGACACACTAGGGTTTCTAAACCTGGGTTTGTCTGCCCTTCAGTTTTTGGTGTGTTTCACATAGAACTGCTGATTTAGTCTTGGGGAGAAAAGGCTGTGACAGTGGTTGTGTGACTTATTAAACTCACAAATAGTGCCAGTTCTAGAAGAAACTTTTCAAGAGTTGGGATTCTGCAGTGACGCCTTTGTGAGGAGGATACAGGCATAAAATTACCTTGCACTCTCTCGTCTCTCCTTAGGCAATCCAGGCTCAGTGTGACTGAAGTCTTAGGCCAAATGGAAAGCAACGCCCAGGGAGGACCGGAGATGGAGAGAGCAAGAGAATCTAGTAGCTACTGAGTCTTCCCCAGATCTCGGTTGTAAGCAGCTACAAAGTATTTTGATTCTGCTCATAAAGTCTTCAGTCAAGAGGTCATGGAAGTCTTTTGTGAATGCAGTTATATCCTGTGCACTCGTGAAAAAGCATTTTGCTGAAACTGTTGTTGATGGATGCATATCACTGCACAAGAGCTTGGAAGGGCCAAACCTGTTCCACCTGAGAAGGAGGAAATGTGAACTCTGCAGACTAGGAAGTGTCATCTAGGTTTGGCAGGGGGTGAGGGCAGCCCCAGAGCCTGGTCTAGAACCCATTTCAGTGCTGAAAATGTCCAAACCACCAGCGATGTAAAAATATTCAAGGTAAAGGAGCCTATGAATAATTCAGATGCTAAAGGTACCCTGACTCCAAGAGCTAATTATGCTGTGGTGAAAGCTGCTTTTCAGACAGCGCTTGAAAAACTTTCTGTCAAAGCACAACAGAGGCAGCACGGGAGCAAGTGGTTCTCCTCCTCTCACCATCACCCTGCCACAGCTTGACTTGGTCTGACTGGGACCAATGCCGTTTTGCTGACAGTGGTTTCTTCAGGCTTTTTGGGGAAAAGCACACTTGGTTTCTACAGTACATGGGGTATTTTGTAGTCAATGTTGAGGAAGGGTGGAGGAGCTGGGAATGATACGGAAATACCCTGAAAAAGACAGGTTTTGGGTTCCTCAACAGAAGTGTCCTGAGGGGGCCACAGAGAGGATGACCTGTTTCTGGTGGTGATGGTGGAAGAATTGGCACTGTGGACAGTTTTAACAACAAGAAAAAGGCCTCTAATTTCATTTGAAGGTTGGGAATTAGGGGGTTGCCTTTGGGGTGAAAGTGGTTCAAGACAATAAAACCATCGAGCAGTGGCGATTGTGTGCGTAAGTTCTTTATGTTAGTACAGTGTTTGCATTAGAGAAGTGTATGTGAGTGATACCCCATGAGAAGAGCTCTGAGATCCCACCAGCCAGCACTGAAGTCTGGTGGCGGTGTCAAACCTTCATCTATCTGGGCAGTAACAAAGACAAGAGCCAGGAGAGTGCCAGCTCTGTTTATTGTTTTGTACCACAGATCAACTGTTAAGGCAGAGCTGTTACCTGTGGGTAGGGCTGAAGTTAATGTAGTAATGGCCAGTACCCAGAAGGGCCAGGTGGCCCATCACCATTGCCCTCAAAGCAGAAGGTCAGAATTCTGGTCCCCTTTCTTTGTTGGAGTTTGTTCTCCTGTTAAAGAGAATTACATGCAGGCAGGGGCTTCGGGTCCCTTTCCCACAAGGAAAGAGGAGTCAGTCTGTTCTGGTTCAGTGCTTTTCTCTGTCACAGCTGATCACTGTTGATGGAAATATGAACAGTCGATTCCACAGAGCATATTCCACCCACCCAAAGCAGATTTTTGCCACAGCTTGCTTCCAGGAAGGTGGTGTGTTTTTTGACTTCTGAAGTGAGCATTTTATTTTTTAAACACCTCAGTGTAGTTCATTTCTCAATTGAAGAAATACGTGTGTTTTGGGGTTGGCATCAACCAGCTTTGATTTTCCTTCTCTATGTGTAAGTGGAGGATCTGAATAAGCAGAGGTATGGCTGTGTCTCTCCCCCTTCCCGTTTTAAGCTGTGCATTGGTGACAGTAGTGTTATTGTCCTCTGCCCCCTCAGAAAACATCATAGCAGGCCTTTCCCAGTCACATTTTTGCCGTTGTGGTTACACAGCGATGTTTTATCTTCTTTTTTTTTTTCCCTCTTCTTTTTTTGCTGTTACATCCCCACCCAATATCCCCCATTCTTATCTACACAGCAGTTCTGGTGACGTTTAGCTGTGTCATTGCTCAGCCTTTTTCTATTCCAATTTAGTGGTATTTGCTGTGATGTCTAAAGAATACTAATTTTCTCGTGTCTGACGGTTGATGCGGGGATATTCTTCCATAGGAGGGCAGGCAGAGCCAAGGTGTAGCAGTTGTGTGGATTCTTTCTCCATGTAAGGAAGGGCTGCTAGATGTCCTTATGCTGCACATGAGCAAGGGGAAGCAGAGACTTCCATCTACACTCGAGATCAGCAGCCATTTTTTGCTCTGTTTCCTGCTGAGTTTAGTTCCTTGCACTTCCTCATTTCTTGTATTCAAAGTCACTGTCCAAACAGGGAGTGAAGAGCGGGTTCAGAGCTTATTTTTTTAAATACAAATGTAAGGGATTTTTCACACTCCCACTCCCTTCCTGCCCACCCCCCAGCAAAAGCCCAGCACTGGAGTTATCGGTCCTCCACTTCCAGAGTAGATAACACAAGGAGCAGGGACACAGTGAGAACATCTTTGGCTGGATTTTGCTTTTGTGGAGAAACCTGCATTTGTGGGAGGGAGGAGGAAGACCTGTTGCAAACCGAGTGTTGAGCACCATAGCTACACTGCTCAGTTAATCCCTGTCAAATTGACAGACGTGAGGTACGTGGAAGTTACAAGGTGGGTACCTGAGTGCCATTTTATCATTGCTGTTGAGTACGCCAAGCAGAGCTGTGTTTTGATGCCAGTTGTACCTGTTACAGCTTTGCCAGCCTCCCTTGATGCCACACAGCGTATGTTTTCAGCAGCTGCAAAATGGTGGCTGGGGCTCACGTGGGGAGTTGAAAGGCTCTACCACTTCCCAGCACATAGAACGGACACCTTTTATTACTGAGGAAAGGAAACTGAGTTTACCATTTATTTTTTAATACAATTAAAGGAGGAACCCCGCGAAAAAATGTTATATACAAAACACCTGTGATAAACAGAGCAGCTCACCTGGTACAAAGACCCAGGTATTAAGCTGAAAAGGTCTCACAGAAACCATTTGTGTGCAATTCACTGAATACAGCATAAGGCAACAGAAAAACGTGATTCATAGTATAAGTGCTTAAGAAAAAAAAAACAAAGCAAATAACCTGCCCATCAAGAATATAAACCCAAACTGTTGCTAGACATATTTGTCAGTGAAACTTTTTGTTTCCTTTAGAAGGAGTTATTTAAAGTGTCACAGGAGTCTGTGGTGATGCAGAAATGTTTGGCACAGTGCAAAAGACAAACCCTTCTCCAGGAGGCTGTGCAATCATCAGTCAGGAGCAGAAGCAGAGCGTGGGATAGTCAGAGGGAAAAAGTTGTGCCGGTACAACTGTGGTGTGATTGGCAAGGTGGAAATGCCTCGTGATCATAGCAGGGAAGGAAGCACAATGTTGAAAACGAGCAAAGTAGATACAAAAAGAGGGTGTTCAGCGTGCAAGAAGCTAGGAGTCTGGGCTGGAGAGAACAAGCATAGACTGAGAGAAGAGGAAACTTGAAAAGTATGAAACACCATTGCCCATACACCAAGTCCTGCAATAAGGTCAGGCTGCCTTTTGGAAACACTGCTTTGTGTGTCACCTGTGTTCTGCCTGCAACCAGAATGCACAAGCGCAGAGTATTGTTTCCTTATCACCTGCCTTGTCTCCTTTTCTCTGTCAAAAAACCCTCTGTAAGAACGTTCTGAAGTTCCCATTTCACTTCATACAATGAGAAAGCAGTAAAAAAGCTGATGGGACAGCATGACTGCAGGATAGGAAGGGAGCAGTGTCTTATTTTTTAATAGCGACTTGATCCCTGAGCCTCTCATAGCTCAATCCTCTATAAACTGCTTCTAGTCATCCTATTTCCTCCAGAAATTTCTCTCTCAGTATGTACCTGCTAGAAAAAAAAGTGAAATGGATGGCATATTTCTTTGCTGTGTCCTAGCAAGGAAAACAGCTCAAGCAACAAGGCATCCCACAAAGAGGATGGCGTGGTGCTGTCAGACTTTGGTCTGCCCTGCTAACTGCGCACGTGGGTAGAGCAGTAAGGGAATGGTACAGCTTGGAGTGGGACAGAGCAGAAGGGAAAAACAAACCTGTCAAACTCAGGGCAGGGCTGAGTTAGGTTAGTATGCAGAGTTGCTTAGGAAGCTTGTTGGGGCTCGGGGCTTTTTCCTCTTTTTCCCTCAAAATGAGAAACCACTTTTTCCTACACAGTAGGCAAGAATATCACCCAGATCAGATGAGTCCTGGCCAGTGTTAGCATCCTGTAGGGAACTTCCTTCGAGTCCTGGCTGGGTAGAGAGAACGTTGGCAGAAAGCAGCAGCATTCAATGCAGAGTAAATCCCTATGTCGCTGTGAGAGGCTCCCAAGAATCTGGATAGCCTGCCCTAACAAGTATTCCTAGGCAAATGTACAAACAAAAGCAGATCTATGCTTATGAAGCAAAGCCCTGAGTTACATTTCATTACAGTAGATACATGTGAGATAACCACTGAGTGTTACAGAAATTTAAATGGGGCTTTACCAAGTGTGGGTAGGGAAGAATGCATATAAAAGCTTATACATGTGTATGTGCACACATGCACTCACATGCACCACCACCAGCGGGCTGCACTATGTCAGGTGTGCTCCTGTATCTCAGAGTAATTTAATGGAGGAGCTGTCCCTTGGTGCCTGGGTTGGCGAGGCCGTCCTTTCAGGAGAGGAAGGTTACGAGAACTTCTGCCACTGCTGTAGGTAAGCAATATTAGTTAGCTGTTAGGTGTGCCGTCAGTATGTATCATTCCCTAAAGTCTCTAAGCATGAGGCATAAAGGCTCACCACAAGGTGCTTTTTTCATTAACAGTGTGTGCATTATTGCCTCTTTAGGGGAGAAGGGGCATGTATCTGTAATGGTCAAGTCCGAATCCAAAGTCCTCCAGCACAAAGAACAGTACTGGCAGATACCCGTGTGAGGCTGAATACGAAAGAAGTTTTAGCTGCTCCCAGTCTCAACATGGAGGCACAGCCTGACTTGAGACTGTGTGTCGGGGTCTGGGGTCTCCCAAAGGCCATCTCTGTGTTACTAGAGGGGTAGGTGGGCCTGGGCCACCTGCTAGGGCTCTGCAGGCCCTCTCGTTTTCATAGAGGCAGCATCAAAGCCAGAGGATCCCAAAAGTGGACTGATAACGCTGGAGCAGCACAACGCTGACGACTTTCTTCTGCCCCGTTGCAGGAACATGGAGGGTCTTCCCAGTTGGAATTCCAGTGACCCCATTGCAATGAGACCACCCCACCCATTCTGTGGCGTAGGTGGGGTTTGTATGCATTCACACGAGGTTATGTTGTCAGTCTTTTTGAGCAGTTTTTTACTGCTGTCATCCCCTTTGAGAGAGCCAAAGGGTCAACGCCATAAGCATTGCTGTACAACGGACAGTGGGGACTGCAGTGCGGAGTACACAGGGTGAGAAACCTGAGGGACACAAAGACAAGATTTTACTGATATTTTTCCCCCCTTCTTCTTAATCACAGAATCAATCAGGTTGGAAGAGACCTCTGGGTCTTTTTAATCCTAAATGTAACCCGGAGTGTTGCAGAGCCAAGACGAACGGGCATCACCTGCGATAGCCCTCCACAAGAGGGCCCCTATTACAGTCAAGACAGGGCTGTTGAGAGCGAGACAGCTCAAGGCAGGCGCTACTGTGAGCTACAGCCTGGCTCATGGCTGACTGTGACAGCCTTTGGACCGTGCAGAGGTGCCATCCCTCTGCGATGTGAGGATGGCTAACGAATGCGCTAGCGTTAAGCAGCAATAGGACACGGCTCAGTGCATCACGCAGTTACGAGGTGACAGTCAGCCACTAAGGCAGCACGGTGTCCATCCCTGTCCACAGGCAGCAGCCCTTCCAGGCCCTGGAGTTGGGAAACACCAGCCACTTACAGAAAAAACCTGGCAAACTTTTATAACAGAAGAGGAATGCGGCAGAATGGATTTATTGAGTAGGTGAACTCCTGCCACTCCCGTCACAAAACCCCCCAGAATTCATGCTAACCAAGGCTGTAGTATCTGTTCCAGATAGGGCCTTCCCCAGAGGAAAACATGAGTGGGTGGTCAAGTCTGGAAATGAGACGAGTGGCCTCAGTGATAGTTTCCTCTCCTGCGCATCTCAAAAATGTTAAGCTTTTAGATTGCTGCAACGCACAGCGTGACAAATTCATGACTTGTAGGACTCTGCAGCTGTTACTGTACGGCGTTACCCTGGCAATTCAGCATGCTGTGGTGAGAGCAGGAAATGCAATCACCTGGATAATGATCCGAATAAGAACAGTTAGCTGCTCATCTTTCCTTAAGTCTCTTGACTTGAAAAATGTCTTTTTGGAGGACACAGCCCTGAACACAGCTG
The DNA here is from genome assembly GCF_013368605.1 of Nyctibius grandis. Taxonomy (NCBI): domain Eukaryota; kingdom Metazoa; phylum Chordata; class Aves; order Nyctibiiformes; family Nyctibiidae; genus Nyctibius; species Nyctibius grandis. The sequence goes on along the minus strand of NC_090659.1, from coordinate 5,612,479 downwards.
AGCTTTCAAGCCAAAATTAATATAATGCTTTGTAGTCATAAAACCTTGATAAGCCAGACTTGTCCCCAGCCCATCCTTCACAACACCTCATTATCAAAAGTGACTCCTTTTAAAATATGAGTGTTTCCTGGGCAAGTCTTAGAGGGGGAGCTTTTCCTTCTCCATTCCTCCAGGTGCTGAAGGGAATGGAGATGTCTCAGAAGTGGACTGGCATTGCTGGTCTTACTGGGAAAGCTGGAGTCATTTGCTCGTTGTTCACCTCTCCCTCACCACCATTTGGTTAATCCTTCATTTCTGTCATCACTGATGTCCCCATGTTTGTGCATCAGATCAGGCACATGGCTCACGCCATCCATGCAGGGCCCATTCTATGGAGAAAGCAGCTTGGCAGCCCAGGAAATTCAGTCCTCTAACATTTTTCACTAGATTCATTTCTAGAAATTTGAAATAACCCAAACAAAGCAATGCCCCACAACCAACACGAGCATCATTCCTCTCGTAACCTGACCGGGAGACACCATATGTCTGAGTTGGCAATAGGGCCCTACTGCTTTTATTTACCCTAAAGGACAGGACACACTCATATTAAAAGCCATAGATGGTTTTGTGAGCTAACATAGCACAAGAATCTAATAGTATTTGAGAAGCTGTTTTGCCAAGAGAAGAATGGTGAAGAAAACCTACCTGCAAATGTGATCTGGTCATAGAGATGATGTTTCAGATGTCACTTTATAGCTCACGGGTGGCTTCATACATTCTTTCACACCCTCTTCCACTGAATCCTGAGGCTTACAACAGTGAGAACAGACTGAAAGAGAAGATCCCTCATTAGTATTTGGAATTCCAGAAGACATAAAAGTGCTGAATCCAAATGTCTTCTTCAACAAAGTAAGGTATAACCAAGAGTGGGAAGAAAGGAGAGAAGAAATTAAAGAAAAAAGTCTTTTAGGTCTAGTTACTTCTATTCTTCCTTGGCAGGACTCATCCCTGCAGTACATCTGGATATGGCTGGCTGTGCTGGTTTTGGCTGGGATAGGGTTAATCTTCATAGTAGGTGCTATGGGGCTATGTTTTGGATTTGTGCTGAAAACAGTGTTGATAATACAGAGATGTTTTAGTTACTGCTGGGCAGTGCTTACAGAGAGTCAAGGCCTTTTCTGCTCCTCACACCACCCCACCAGCGAGTGGGCTGGGGGTGCACAAGAAGCTGGGAGAGGACACAGCTGGGACAGCTGACCCCAACTAACCAAAGGGATATTCCATACTGTATGGTGTCATGCTCAGCATGTAACACTGGGGGAAGAAGAAGGAAGGGGGAGACTTTCAGAGTGACGGCGTTTGTCTTCCCAAGTGACCATTACACGTGATGGATTCCTGGGGATGGACGAACACCTGCCTGCCCATGGGAAGTAGTGAATGAATTCCTTGCTTTGCTTTGCTTTACCTGTTAAACTGCCTTTGTCTCAACCCATGAGTTTTCTGTTTTACTCTTCTGATTCTCTCCCCCATCCCACTGGGGGGGGGAGTGAGAGGCTGCGTGGTGCTTAGTTGCCGGCTGAGGTTAAACCATGACACTGGCCCATAGCCATAGTCTGCTCTGACAGAAAGCTCTGTTATGTATAAATGTTATCTACGTAGTGTCATATGGATAAAACAGTTCTCATTAGCACAGGGCTAGGACCTCCGCCTGGCACAAAGACAGGTTGCTACATGCTAAGATAAGGTCAGAAGGGAAATTGTGGTAAAAGCTACAGGTGACTAAATGCAGTTTACCAAGCGAGTGAGAGAACACCAGTGTTACAACCAGCCAACCAGCTCTTTCAGTGCTTTAAAAGGAGTTCAGACTAAACAGGTCCCCTTCATATCTCAGCATCTATGAATGACTTTTGTTTTAATAATTCAAGTTGGATCTCTCTGTACTATTGCAGCAAATTGTACTTGCACAAATTTTACAGCATGGATCCTAAGCTGTTCTTTAAGTGACCTCTAATCTTGATCTAATCTCGGTACTTTGTGTTAAATTAATTGAAGAAGCAAAAAAAAAAAATCTGGAGAGTTTCCATTCTTAAATTACTGCAAAGATAGGCTCTGAGCTCCTCAAAGTAAAAGGGGTTGTGAACCTCAACAAAGCATCTGCATGTTTTGGTCACCACCACAATCACGCATCTGAGAACTCTTATTTCCGTTCTGCTCTATCTTTCTATTCTTCCCTCCCACACTTCAGCTCCTTGAAGCATGGCTTTTTGAGCTCAGAAACCACTCTTAGCATCAAGGCAGCTCCTGACTCAGCTTTCCATATTCCAGAACAACAGAGGTACTCTCAGACCTATTCTGAGCTCCCACAATAGCTCTTGAAAGGTGACCTGTAGCAACACCAGCAAGAAGCACTCTTAGGACAGGTATAGGACAGATAGGTGGCAATGCACAGCAGCACTGAAATGTGACAACTGTACAGACTGAGAAGTTGGACTGAAGCTCTAGCTTCAGTTTCTTACAGCATACGCCTGGTCTGGAAAGTGGCTGCACAAAATAGCACCAGCTGACTCAGCAAATCCGCGCCCTGCGCATATTAGGAACATGGGACTGAAAGGGAAATTCCAGTTTATGCAGCCATGTCCCATGCTGTTGCAGGTGATCACATTCAGCCACATTGGAATGCTTTCTACATCTACTTTAAAAGCAATTTGGTTTCTATATAAAAGTCTATCCCAGAATGCTCCAGAATCTTACTAATGTAACAGTAAGGAACCTTTTCATTTCCAGCCTGTATTTGTTTAGAGCCAAATCTTCCAATTCCAGTTCATTTTCTCCTATAATTAGAAGTTCATTATCCATGCAGCTAATAGCACAGGCTGTGATCAGCTGTGATTTTTTTTCTTGATTTCAACCTGCTTGCTGCTTTCCCATTGACATAGCCCCAGGGAACAGCAGGGGAGAACCAACACTGGTGTCATAGGGGCACGAGTGGAAAATGAGGAGGTGCAGAGGTGTAGCCAAGAGTCACTGCCTTCCAGAACCTTGCTTTCTTTGTGATAAAACACCAAAAGTAGCCCAGCCTGACTCAGTGGTCACAGTTTTTGAAGGGATGTGGTTGGTGAGGAGGGGAAAGGAAAAATAGTAATTCTATCTCCACACCTCTGACCTGGGAGTGAACTTGTCTGAAGTTGAAATAGAGGGAGCAGAAGACACAAGCGTGACAAGCTGACCAGTGTCCCTTAGTGAACTGAGTCCCTGCTGCCTAGCAAATAACCTCTTTCCAATGGGGGATACCACTGCAACCGTAATGAGCTAAGACACTCAGACTGGTGGCTTCTGGTTTAAGTGAGCTGAACATAGAGCACTCTCAGTGTGGGATTCTTGTCTCCAGACTTGACTTCCCCAATGACCTGACAGAACTTGATTGGTTGGTATTTATAACGTGTTGCAAGGCCTGCTGTCTTTCTCCAGGACTGCTTTTCAAAGCTGCTAACAGGGCACGGATAGGACATCTACTGCTGTTGACTTGGATGGCTAGCTGCCTTTATAAATCCATTAGATGTCCACCCACATCTTCAGGGGCTTTCTGGCTGGGTCACCTTAGACATGATTAGGAGCAACAGCTAACAGATGAGTTTGTTGTTTTTTTTTTGAGCCACAAAAGAAAAATCTACTCAGCTGCCAGCTAACCCTGAGATGCTTGAGGTCCCCTTTGCCATTGAAAAACTCCTGGAGACATGTCTGGAGTTACTGCAGACTTCATAGGGTGGGACAGGGCACCTCACCTGTGCCATTTTCGGCCACACAAAGAAGACAAATCCATCGCTTCTGATTGGGGTTCTCCTGAAAGTGGGACATTGCTGTGCTTAAATCCTTTCTGTGGCCCCTAGCACTATGTATTTTTGTAACTTTGGCTCTGTGACTTTTCTGAGGGACTGTCTAAGTAGGGTGTGTAGAGAGATCCCATTCTGAAACTGTCAGCGCTCATCCGTATCTATCATGCTCACCAAGATCCTTGGCATCTTCAATGATCTTAATACATACAAATGGACCTTTGTGAATCTCTTCAGTTATGTATACCCCTGATTTTGGAAGTATTCTGATCTGCTGTCAAAACTCTCCATCACCTCTTCACTCTCAAACCTGAACCCTAGTTCTGCCTGCACACAAAATGTAGGAAAGTCCTGAGCTGGACTTAGATTTTGTGGCAGTAGATGCTGCATGAAAAAAAAAAAAAAGGAAATGAGAAGAAGGTACAAAAATACCTAGTGTGTCAGTATAGTTTCTATAAATGTGTATTTTACATAGAAACTCCATAAGCAGTAAGAGACTGTGTCTTGAAAAAGCAGCTACACTTACCATGCCGTGCGAGGTATCTTGCTGCTAGGGTGATAGCCAAAAGGAAGACAACAATGATGATACTTGAAGCAGCAATGACATTATAAGGTGGAGGTACAGCAGGGGCAACGCAGTCATTCGTTTTTTCTGAGGCAGAAGAAATAAAACATAAATAAACGGCCAGACAACATATTGGCATTTTCATGTAAGAGCAGGTATGTGAATTCTGGTGGTTCTGGCCAAATTCTAACTCAGATATTCAGCCTGAAAATTCACCTATTCAATAAACAAACAAAGCTGGCACCTAAATTTCTTCCGTTCCCCCACGTTTGCTATGTGCTGAAATTTTTAACACATGCAGAGAATCTGAAATTCTGGGTCTTTGTCCAGAACAGGACAGAGACAGGCAATATTTAAACCCACATAAGCTGTTTTTAAAGAAACTGGTTAGGCTTGGTGGAAAAGTCCGAGTCCATATCTAGGAAACTTCCATTCTGAAAGGTATTCTGCAGTTTTTCTTACTGTTTTCACCAGATTTATGCCTGATTTTTTTCCTTCTGCATTCACAGGTGATGGAGAATGATGCATTAAACAGACTAGAATAGACTTTTTTCTGCATGGCAGGAAAAGAGTGTTATGGCAGAGTTCATTTTCAGTGGATCTGGAGTCTTTGGCTTTTCACCACTGGAGATGACCATTCTGCCACTTGGACATTAGAGTAGGTGACGGGCCATTCTTGTACAGTACAGGACAACCCCAATTCAACAGAAGGGACAGACTTGGTGCATGTTCATAAGTCTTTAGATTTTCATCATCTGCATCTGGCACAATTAAGCATCGTTCAAATTCTAAGGCACCAGCCTGATCCACTGCACCATCTTCCCCTCCACTGCAGGGTTTGCCTCCTATGTTTACTAGAGGCTGTATTCTGTCTGGAGCTCCGTGTTCGTGAAAGATTTGTTTGGAGGACCATTTCCCTCATACCAAAATGGGAGTGGTTCCACATCGTAAAAATAAAAAAGCGGGGGGTTTGTGACTGCTGTTGTCACTGTTGATTGCACCCTCCTCTGAGAATCTCTGTGACAACGGTGTATGACTATTATTACTTTTTTTTGTTGCTCTCCTTTTCTATGTGGTATGATATTCATAACCTTCTTCCATCACCATCTCTAGGGATATTATGCACTACATCCAGCAACCACCAATATTCATAAAGCACTAGTTTCTGGCATTTGTCCTGAAGCTGAATGGCACCTCTCCTCATGAACCCCTTTGATTTTAGTAACATTGATGAATAAGGTACAATCCCCTAGGAAAAACAGTGCTTCTCTAGCTTCCCTTGAAGGTGCCCTTATCTCTACAGTGAAAACATCGAACCCAGAGACATTTCAGAATACTTTTGGTAACAACATAAAAAAAAAAAATCCTTTTGGCTTTAATAATTTTCTTGCAAATCCCCTTCTATTGCAAACCATCTGGACTGTGGTGTGCTGCCTTCCTCATGCTGTTTCCACCTGTGCCTCAAGCTTTTCAAAGTACAGACTTATCTATTATCTTATCACTTTTAAGCCACGAACAGTGATGGAATTTTTTCTGTATGGGTTAACCCTATATTAAATATGTGTATGAAAGCAGAATTTTTTGTCTAGACCCCAGCTGACAGTTTCTGTCACTGAAGCAGGGACAAACACGCTTGTTAAATGAGGAAATTATTTTGAAGTGCAACTGGTGGCTTTTAAGGCACACACATTTCTCAAGTCCCTCCGTTCGAATACCAGGTCTGTGTCACGCCAACTGGCAGTAAGACCGTGCTGGTACAGAGGGGCACTGAATGGTGGCAACCCCAACCTGTGGGAGGCACGAAGGCTGACATCACCAGATCACAACGGGATCCAGCTGCCATGTCAGCCCAGCTGTGACTCAGGGTAGAGCGGCAGGAAGCCAGAGCCATCTTTGCTTGTCAGTCACTGTCGTAACTCTCCTCTCCTACCCCTGCTGTCTTACAGCCTTTGAAATATTTCAGTGTGCAACTCACAGGCAGGATCGTTGGGTCATCCTTGCATGAGCAGATACATGAAATCTACTGCTTTCTCAGAGGCAACTCAGCAGATTCAACAAAATGGTTTTGTAACACAAACTATTAATAAAACCTACTCAGAAGCAAACTTGTGGACTTGGCAAAGCCATTGTTTTCAATGGAGCAAGTGAATATGACATCTTCGGTCACGTTGAGCCACAGTTCACCAGTGACGTTGTACAGGCTGAGGCTGGACTCGGACACCCAGGTGACATTCCACACCACAGAGATGTTGTTGAGGGCTCCAGAGATTGTGGATTTGGGGAAACCTCCATGAGAAGAACATCTTACCACCATCTCAGTTGATTCACAAGAATTAGCGGATACTTCTGCTGTTATGTTCGGCTTACTGAAGTCAGCTGAAGCAAGAAAGATTTAGTTACCATTCTGTCAGATTACAGCGAGGGCTGCAGTCCTGATCACCCATGGCCAAAGCAAAGACTCCCTCACAGTGCATTCTTCCTCTATCATAATCTGTTTGGCCTTTCTTGTGCCTTAGCATTCTCCTCACAGCCTTGACTGGATATGGCTTTGGCCTTTGCTTCTTCTCCTCCTCCCTGGGCAGTACACAGACTTCATGACCCCACCTCTCCAATGCTGCCATTTCTCCCTACATACAGCAGTTTGTGGAACAACAGAAGGAATCATAAAACAGGTAGGAAAAATACGGGACTGAATAAACATCCGTATTAGCAGCAATGGTAGACAATTTCCTTTTCCCTCCCTCATTAGTCCCTTCCCAGAGAGAAGCTCACAGAGGGTCCATCTCTGCTGGGAAAGGAGGTGAGTCGCATGTTGGTCTCTCAGCTGGGATGCCCAGCAAGAGACTGAATTGCATTTTCTGCATGAGAGCCCCTCCAGAAGGTCCAGCTGAGAGCAAGACCAAGTTATACTAGTCATCACAAAAATGCATAGCAATACACAGGTCCTCTCAGACCATGTTCTGACTGGACTTCTTTCTCATTGCCAAAGACAGTTTTCAGAGGTTTCCCACCCACACAGCTTGTTCCATGCCTTCTCACCTGGTCAGATGTATTGCTATAAGTGTTTGTGAGGCTGCATGGTGAAATGGATGAGAGGACTAATATGAGGGAAGAAGGAGAAGAAAGGTGGTGTCCTTTTTCGCCTGCTTCCCTTTGCCAGTCTGGTTCACTGTGTTACTGTAAAGAGTTGCATTGGTACAACTGAGGATGCCCACGGGTACAGCCCAGGGTGCGGAGGAGGAGGCAAGGGTGGCAAAGAAACTATTTGAGGCAGCTCTCCCACTGGAAAAATCTCTGTGAGAGCACATCTTTAGCAAGAGAGGCACCAGTCAGAAAAAGAAACTCAGCACGTGGCTTCGTGGTGGGCGTGAGTCACACCAACACCACTGCTGCCAAAGGGACCAAATTCTCCCTCCCACCTCTGCCAGCTGTAGGCCCGTAGCTTGCCTACCTCCTCAGGCACTAGCCCCAGCTGTGGCAAGCCCAGGCAGAGAACCACAGCAGCTTGGCCAACTCATTGCCAAGCGACCTTTTTTGGAGCAGCTAAGGTTTTGTCTGTGATTGCTCCCTGCCTGACTCGCCATTTGACCATGTGGCTGCTGGGATAAGGCAGACAACCTTGCGGTCATAACTCGTCTTCCACAGCTTCTGCTGACCATGAACCCGTGGTCTAAGCTACCGAGTAACTAGTAACTAGTGAAAGACACTTGCTCAACATTGCACGGCTGAGCAGTGGCAGACAAGGAGGTACAGGGATTTCCTTCCAGGCCCACTATCTGTCGAGCAATACGGCGTTGACATCTAGTCTGGAAAGTCCCTTCAAACCTCCCAGCCGGCTTCACCGAGGTTCCCTGATCAATCACCAGGGAGTGACACCTTTCTGCCTCTCTCAGGGTAGCCGGATTCCAGCAGGGCTGAGGGGAGCTTTCCCTTTGCTAATGCCCACAATAACTGATCTCTACTTTTCCAAAGGGAGCAGAATTCTACCACAATTATTAAAACTGGCCTGTTAAGACAGCAAAGGGATTTCTGGAAGGAAAGAAATTGGAGTATTTGCAGGGAGGAAAAAGAGATCCGTCGTTTCACATTTTTCATGCAGTTAACTCCCCAGCCCTCCCAGCTACAAACGGTGCTGGCAGTACACTTCCCTTTTTTCATATCAGTTCCCAGAAATATCACTAAATTTGTCTCCTTGCACACATGCCCACCATGCTCAGACAGGCAGGCAATGGCTGAACCTCAGGAGCTTGGTTTTTTTTGCTGACAAATCTCATTCCAGATGGGGAATGCTCATTCACTGGCTTGTCTGGAATATTCCTGGAACTCTCTGCTGCTAAATGTATTCAAATGTATGTATATATTTATACGTGTTACCAGTATCTCTGCCTTTGGTTGAAACCAACCACCACAAAAACAGTGATGGAAATGGAAAATAATGTCAACGGAACTTTTTGTAGCCTCCAAGAAAAGATTCAGATTCGTTTTGAGCAAAGGAACTCGAGTTGTTTCTTTAATGTAAAAAGCCTCAAATCTCCAGCTGAGTTCAGCTTTAGGTTGTGGACCTGCAGTGTGGCCGGCAAGCTGGCCAGCCCCCCAGAGAGCCTTGGCTCCCCACGGGTTGGATGCAGGGCTGAGATGCTCCTGTGGCCACAGAGAAGCAATGCCACCCCATTCCTCTTTTGGCTTGGGTGCTTCCCGTGCACCGAGGGCTTCGTCTCTGCTTTGCCCAAAAGACAACAGGGGGCAGAGGCGTTGTAGGGCACCCACCAGTAGTGGTACCTGGGGAGGAGTCCTGGGAGGGGTCCTTGCCCAAGAAGGTGCCATCAAGTGGAGGATGGTGGGCTGGTGGTGGGAAAGGCGAATTTTCTGTACCTGGGGTAGCTTTGGAAAGGTAAGGAGGGAAGCTGCTAGAATAGAAATACAGGGGCCTTAACACACCTTCCCGTACTCTTTTAGGCTTCCTGATGAAAGTCTATCTATCTGCTACACTATGACTAAAGCTTGGAGGAGTGTCTCTTACTCCCAGAGTTTGGCAATGGAAAGCCTCAGGTGTCAGGAAGCAATCCACCTACCTGTAACAAAGAGGGTGACAGGCTCATCACACAAAACAATTGAGTTCTGTGAAAATCTGAGGTGCTGAACTACACACTGGTAAGGGCCATTGTCCAGGATTTCCACAGGGGAGATCCACAGGGTGAGGTTCCTGGTGCCCATCTCTGTCCGGTTCTCGTACCGCTTGTGCTTGCAGATCTTCTTCCCCTCTGCATAGGCAAGCACTACCTCTGTGGTGTTCTTCTGCCAGTAGACCCGGTAATTATGTAGGCTTTCCGAGCTGGGAATTTCGTGACAACAAGGCAGGCCAACGTTTTCCCCCACTTTGCTTTTGACTACTTTCTTCTCCAGTGCATAGCCTGTAGGTGGGGGGGCAAAGAAAAATCAGTGAGACAGTAGTATAGCCTCGTGCCAGGACCTGCAGCACAGAGCTCACCTCTTTTGGCTCTGTCTGCGCCCACTAATGCACCTCAGCACCCACCAAGCTGTTTACAACTCCAGCTCTTCACTGAGGGGAGGCCTGCCTTGGCATTGCCTTTTACATGATGCGCCAGTCCTACTTAGGATCCCGAGCTAGCAGGCACACAATGATTTCTGCATGGATTACTGAAATTTTGCTGGCCCCTTAAAAAAAAACACACCTCGGCGTAAAGAATTGCCATTATTCATGTTAAGGGATAAAAGCATCCATGCCAAACTGCTGCAATCTCCTCTGCTCTCCCTTTTCAGAGCTCAGTGTTTGGAAAGAGCGTGTCACCCTCCAGTGTGTTCCCTGCATGCCAAACAGGGCCAAATGGGCTGTTAGTCTGGGGGTTTGGGGGTTTTTTTTGGAAGGATTTTTTTGGTAAAAGAAAAAAAAATCTGTACTTGCAACCAGCACTGGCATTCCCCAACGCCTGCCCAGTGACCATGTCGGTGCCATACCTTGTGTGCAGGAGTGTGCCTACAATAAGCTGAGGCCCTTGCAAGAGGGACATTAGGTACAGCTTTGACCACATTAGCTGCAACCCTTCTGCTTTGCACTACGACTTCTGTGCACGCTGCTCCTGTGATCAGCCCTGCATTCCCACTCGCCTTCCTCTTTCCAGTGGGCGAGCGCTCGCAGGGGCCAGGACCTGACACGCGAGGGAGCAGTCTAGCAAGGAGCTCCTGCTGCTGCTGGAAGAGTGACCCTGTACTGACAGAATCACAGAATCACAGAATCAACCAGGTTGGAAGAGACCTCTGGGATCATCGAGTCCAACCGTTGCCCTGACACCACCCTGTCAACTAGACCATGGCACTAAGTGCCATGTCCAGTCTTTTCTTAAACACCTCCAGAGAAGGTGACTCCACCACCTCCCTGGGCAGCCCATTCCAATGTCTAATGACCCTTTCTCAAAAGAAATTCTTCCTAATGTCCAACCTGAACCTCCCCTGGCAAAGCTTGAGGCTGTGGTCCTGTGCACAGGGCAGATGGTTGGGCTTTTGCCTGGGTTTGTGCAACCTTCAGGATGATGCTTACTCCTGTGCACCCTGCTTTGTTAGTCCAGAAGGTCGGGTTGCTTTGTTTGCCCTGCTAGCCTCAGTCTCACTACCTTAGCACCCATCTCCGGTAGTGGAAGGGGGATACCAATCTGTCTGAGAGCAGAAACACAAGGAAATAGCTGGCCTCAGGACAGAGAAGATTCAAATTCCCTTTTCCTTCCCTGCAGAACAGATCTCAGTAAACGCGTCTGAGAGAGAAAGCGGGAAAGTCCTGACCGGGCAGTGTGTCACTGATGGGGAGAGTGCAGCATCAGCCGTCGGTGGAGGTGAGACCCCATGTGCAAAGCCTCAGCCTGAAGTGTGAACTAACTGAACGCTTGACAAAGCTGAGCCTAAGAACTGCCACCCACCTCCAGCAAAGTCTGGCTGATGCCGGCTCATGTGTTATTGTCACTGCTAACGCCTGACCGCAGCCACACTGTACACAGGCACAGAGTGCAGTGCTCGGGGTGTGACCGGGGTGCTGTGACATGCAGGTTCAGCTGAAGTGTCCGAAACAGCCACAAGCTTCTTGCCCGCCAAGGCTCATTTGCCCCGGCACAGCCTGATCTTGGGGCAGCACTGGGGCTACTCGATGAAGTTTAGCCCAGGCAGAGAGCCTGGGACAGAAGGTGCAATAAGTTTTCACCCCCTTCCCCTGTGACACACCTACCCCTGTCCCACCTACACACTTTTACATTAAATCCATAGGAAACACACTGAAAAATACTGGGGAAGTCCTGGCAACATTATGGAATGCTTTAACACTCATTAAATAGAAGACGTAATTAAATGAGCAACTTCTCATTTAACTGGTTTCCCTCCACTCAGCTACTTCGTTGGTCTTCCAAAGGGAAAGATTCAAACACCATTTCAACCCCCTGCACTACCTGTACTTCCCCTTATAACGCATCGCAGACGGAGCAACCAGACTGGGGCGGACCAGGAGCCCACTCAGCCCGCTGACCTGTGTCAGCCAGCAACCAGTAGCAAAATGGTAGAAAAAGCAGTTCTTCCACACCGTGTGGGATAAAAGTGCCATGTCCTGCCAACCTTTTTCAGCCAGGAATTTAGGGATTTCTTGACATCAGCAGTTTAATCACCACTGCTAGACCTACCCTTCAGGAATACTTCTTGCCCCTTCAGGAATGCACGTATATTTTTGGCTTCCACAACATCCTGTCACGATGAGTTACATGGTTTGATTACACGCTGTGTGAAAAAGCATTTCCTTCTGTTCACCTTAAAAGCAGCCCACCTCAGGCTGTGGTTCTTGAAGTTCCTCCTCCTCTATGTCTGCATGCATTTGTGTGTGTGTGTGTGTGTGTGTTTTTTCCCTCAACCACATCTTTGCTTGTTCTCACAGTTCAGCTCTTACTATTGCTGGAGGGACTCACAAGAGCAGCCAGTCAAACCTTGGGATTGTGGAGCCTGATGAAGACAAATTTTCTATTTTCTTTTGCAGCTCTAGGGGATGAGTAGGCGTACAGTAAATGTCAGGGTGACATCGTATCATGAGTTACATGAGGTTCTCCGTGCCTTGCCCCTAAGAGTCTCCTCTGCAACCAAAAGGAGAACAAAAACCTCCTCGGCAGTACATGTGCAGGGGCTGGAAACTCCTGCTGATGTCACATCTACCCTTAAAAGGCTCTGCACCCTTGAAACTGCAACCTGAATGCTGCAAGTCTGAAGGAACCAAAGTCCACGAAGAGTCATTCAGCCCCACAAAAGTCCCCTTTCACTTTAAAGCTGAACTGCAAAGCAAAAATGAAAATCCAGTTCTGTCCCATTTCTGTGCTGAATACTCTCTGTAACCAGGCTGTGGGGGAGGTATCCACCGTGGAAATACTTTTTAATGACTTTTCTAGAAAAAAAAAGATCCCTTATCTTCCCACTCCCCCTGAAGCCCAACCGCTCCCCTGCTGTGCTCCATCACTACAAGCCCGTGGTGTGTGGCGATGCTGAACCGATAGAAGGGCTGACTTTCTGTTCCCCGGGCAGAAAAACATGTTTCATTCAAACTACGCCTGTTCTGCAGATGCCCCACACGGCAGGGCTGAGGAGAACGGAAAGGTGAGTGTAAAGAAAACCCATCCTTCATTGTTCACTCTGACAGCCAGCCAGCAGGAGAGCTGTTGAGCCTGTATCCCTATTTCCTTCACTCCTCGCCCAAGTTGTGTTTCAGAAATTGAAGAGATCTTGGTTATCCTAACCACACATACAGTCAGGCAGTACAGGAGAGCAGATGGCCTCTGGGACAGACATCCTGCAGACACATTTGACTGTAACAGGCAGTAAAAGACCATGCAACCCTCTAGAGAAGCACCGTTGAACAGTTGGAAACCTTCAGATAATTCCAGGTGAACAGAAACCCCAAAGCCATTCTCTTTCCCCCGATTCCCCATTCCTCTGCCCTTCTGAACTGCTTTGCCTTTTTTTGGTCTTACCTTGTGTTACCTTACTTTGCACACAACCCACAAAGCAATGCACATGAAGGGAAAGGTCCTTCTTGGGGGGGCCTGGAGTCCTTTGCCCCTGTGTAAGCAGCAGGTAAGACAGTGGACCTACCCATTTTTTTGAGCGACAGTCCTGCAAAAAGCTCTGAGGCAAATTGTCAGTAGCCCTCCAAAACTGGGAGGGTCAAAACAGCCTTGTGTTGCTTTTTTTTCCATAAGGTTCCCTATTTATCTTTACAAGAGAAGCTGGTCTCTCTACTCTTGAATTATTGGCATCACTGACTTTGACTAGGACCATGCACCCACTCTGCCGGGGCGCCGACACCTTTCTTGCCTTCAACCTGCGTGTGGGCCGGAAAAAGGGCCTTGGGGCGGCTGTGGGAGGAGGTGCACATCATGTCGTGGTGAGGCAAGGGCACTTCTGGTAACTGGGGCTGGGCCAGCTGAGGAAAACACGTCTCATGGGGCTGCGGCTTTCTCCTGGCAGCCATCCCCTGGGGTCAGTGTGGGAATCACACCCAACAGTCCCTGGGTAATTCTGCGGCTCAGGCCCCTCATTTTCTGTGAATAGCACACGCTCCCCAAACTTGCAGGATTTATTCTTTGAGGACAACGCAGTATTTTACAGGGATTTCCGAGCAAGACAGATAATCAGTTGAAAAACTGAGAAATTTTCGAAAGCTGAGTCTTTAAAGGACTCGACACTCCCCCTTGGTCTTTTCTTTGCCCCAGGTGATTTTTACCAGTGAGGAATCAGATTCTCCCAAAGCTTTCCATGGAGTTAAAATTCAGCAAACGTCCTGTGCTACACTGGAATATGTGAAGAAACGCGTTGTATTTAAATCAGTGTTGTGACAGTCTCCTCTGAATACACTGATCACAGAAAGACCCGGCTAGATGCCCAGATAACTTCTATGCGGAGACATCATTTCAGCAGTGCATAAAAACTCTGTCTTCCTCTGTGTTTCACTGTAAAGACCCCGTGCAATGAGCAAGATGGGATGAAACAGAGAAAAGTGGGTGCTGGCAGGCCCTGCTGGCTGTCCTCTTTAGGAGGTTAATATGTGATGGCATATTAACCTATGCATGAGTGCCTGGCAGGCCTCCTAGGCTCCTTCTACCCAGAGGCCACTCCAGCAAGTAGAGGCATGCGAAGGGGGTCTCAGCACACAGAGAAAGGAGGAGCAGCCCTTTCCCCTGGCACAAGCCAGAGCCCAACCTTCCGGTCACAAACCACAGGCCTGCTGCTGCTCTAGGCTGGTCTGGCAAGGCAAAGCAGCTGCAAACCCAGATTGCTTCACCCATGCCACGGTGACCTCTTGCGAAGTCATGTTCCCTTCCTCATGCCAAATGCAGTGAGAGAGAGGAGCAGAAGAGAAGGCGACCCAAAGAAAACAGCAACGCGCTTCATTCGGCAGCAGCAGTTCCACACAGTCTCGCTTCCCCGTACCCGCTCACACTAGTCAAGCGTGCCTGCAGCAATTAAGGGACAGGATTAATCCTAGTTTACGATGATGTCATGGCAGGCCTGAGGTAGGGAAATGGTTTGAAGAGGTTTTTCTAAAAGTTCATCTCAGCTTGCTTCTGCGCCGTAACCTCTGGGCGCCCTGCTTGGACCAGTACAGCAAGGGCACGGCACCCCTTACGTGGCTTTATGCACTTCCCATCTTCACATTCCTCCTAAACAAAACAGTAACCTTGCTTTGCCCAGCTCTATACTTCTTGATTTGGCAACGACTGTCATATCCCCACGGTGTTTTGGTGCCTTCATCAGCCTTCATTCCATTTTAATGCTGTGTTGTTTCATGTGCAAAGCCTTTAGTGAAGAAATCCTTGAAGTCATGAAGCGGCTGTGGAAACCAGAGAACACCTCCCTGTGTCTATACACACCCCATCTTTGGGGGTGCGCACTAATCCTATTTTTTTCCAGCAACGTGCTGACTCGAGGCCCTATTGGTGCCAAACAAAATTATCGATATCTTATTTGCCTCCCTGAGCATACTTTGATAAGCAGTGATGGACTGTAGGTAACACTCATTTTAGAGTGGTTCACAGGGCGCTCTCAACACATGTCGGTATCTGATGTGGGCATCAGTACTCCTGCTGAAGCCCTCCTTCCATCTGTGTTTCCTTTGCAGGTTGCAGACTGAACACTCTGCTTTCTCCAGTCGTAGTCACTGCTCACCAGAAAGCAGATTTCACACCCCCTGATTGCCTTTTTGCCACGAAAGCCAGCGGGGCAACCCAGCTGAATGGAGAATGAGAGGAAGCGCCATTACTGAGTCACTACTCTGTTAAAAAAACTGGCTTCAGCGCGAAGGAAACTCCATGAATCACAAAAAAGTTCCACAATCCGCAATCAGCGACTGAGAAGACGAAAGGGAATCTGAGATACTTTGGTAAAGGGGCTTGCTGCAGCTCTGGAGCAGCTCCAGCCAGCTGGTACCTCTCCCTCTTGCTCCTGCGATGCCCAGCTCATGTTTCGGTACTTCTTGAGATAAAGATCTACTGCTTTCTGAGTCACCACTGCCCCGGCTGGGACAAGCCCACTGCCTGGGTATGTCCAGTCTGCTTTGCTTATAGCATGAGTAAGATCGCAACTCTTTGCAAGTCAGTTGGCAAATTTCTAATCTTGGCACTAGCCAAGGTCAGATCCAATCAAGGAGCTGGAGATGAGACGCCAAAGTACTTGGGGGTGGGACTGGGGACTATATCATGTCTTAAGGTCTTCCCCTTCGCTGCGGAGCCCTCCGCATAGGTGTTGCTCGGGGAGCAGAGGAAGGAGATAAGCTTGCTTATCTCCCGTGCATGGGGACAGAAGGATGTCTTTGACTTGGGGAAAGGAGTGAAGGGAAGAGTCTTTCTGAACCTTCCCTCTTTCTCTGTTCCCAGCACGTGGAGTGGGTGACCTTGGTAGAATAAAAAAGGGCAAGGGGGACGCTAAATCTGGATGTCCTCAGAGGGTTTGCATATTTTACTTCCTTTTGAGATCAAATTCCTGCAACTGGCTCAGCACTCTTACGATTTCCCAGTTTGGGGGTAGAAACTAGATGTGGCAGTTGTGTAAGACAGGACTTTGGGAGAGATTGTCGCACACAAAGACAAAAATAAATTTGGTAATTTTTTCCCCTGCAGACTCTGTCCCTTGCTGACTGGATCACTTTGCACTTCCTCTATATTTATCTCCCAGCTGAAGATGTTGTCAGACAATTTTCCGAATTCCTCCCGTACCACTGCCATGCATACTGCTGTCCTTGCAGCACAGCTTGTGAAGTTGAGGTCCTCCCCACTGCTTAAGGCTGTAGTTTTCTTCAGTGCTTGCCAAATCTCACTGCCTCTCCTGCTCCCCAAGTAGCCAGCCCACTCTTGAAACTAATAGAAGGTGAAAGTGCCCAATAAC
Organism: Nyctibius grandis; assembly: GCF_013368605.1. Classification (NCBI taxonomy): domain Eukaryota; kingdom Metazoa; phylum Chordata; class Aves; order Nyctibiiformes; family Nyctibiidae; genus Nyctibius; species Nyctibius grandis. Next base: position 5,595,691 of record NC_090659.1, on the reverse strand, counting down.
CAGGAAAATCAAGTGCGATATCTCTCACATAAGCCCACTCAAAATTACAATTGTTTTTTTTTTTCTTCTTCTAAATTACTTGCCCACAGCCATAGCAATATTCACCAGTGCAGCTAACAACACTACATGCCTGCGAGCCATCATCTCGTTATAGAAACCTGGTCCCTGCTCAGGCACTAACTCACAAACACTCTGCAGATGACAACCCTGACAACAACCCTGCAGCTGGAGGAGAGATTAAACAGCCCTATATAAGGGTGCAGCATGGCGAATGGTAATTAACTGCAGGATGACTAAGGAAACGAGACCAAAGCAATCCAGAGGTGTCTGAAAGCTATAAAAGCCGCGGAGGGAGTGAAATGAGAGACTTGGGCACGGTCTGGGCGCATCGCAGGGCAGGGTGGCGCGGGGAAGGGGCTCTCTCGGCTGGTAGGAAGCAGTGTCTGACAGCGAGGTCTGTTCAGACTGCAGCACTTCCCCCCGTGCAGGGATGAAATCCTTGTCTGCTGGGCATTTAAAACCACACCGGAGGGTACCTGCTGTGGTGAGAGCAGCCTTGGGCAGAGGGACTTGCCTTGATGGTCTTTTCTAACAACTTTTTATACGCTACGGTAGCATTCTGGGCTTGCCAAAAGGTGAATGTCTTTTAGGTGCAATGTAGCTAGAAATGCCACCTTTAGCCAGCAGTCAGCACTTTTATTTTCAGCCAGGGTGTCCCCTGAGACCAATGATATTTTAAAAGCATAACAGTGAAAAAGCAGAAGCAAAGCCTGTGGCATTTCCGTGTTGGGAAAAATTTACATATTCTCAAATGACCTCCTGAGACTCCCGATGGTGCTGTCCCTCCAAGGGGACAGAACAGCTACAATTAAACATAAAGTTCATCTATTTAAAAACAAAATTGACCTCCTTTCACCAAGCAAACAGACTTCACTGCGTTCAGCACATTTGCCTTGCCACCTCACAAAAAATACCACGTCTACATGCGTGCAGTGCTTTTAGTAGGAAACACACGTTCAAAAGGAAGGAGAGTTTCTCTGAACGTGGAAACTCTCCTCCAGCCTGGCACAACCTCAGGGTGCAGCCAGACAACAAATTGGCATTGATCTCACGCCTTCCCCACACCAGCAGAGGGAATCTGGCTCCCCTTTCCCTTCCAACCCCACGTGCTCCCACTGGTTTCCTTGCAGGGCTCTCCAGAGGCTGGTTCAATGCGCCACATTGGTGTAGAACAAGGGGAAAAAAAAGAAACTTTTTGCTAAGCTGGAAGGCAAATTAGATCATCCAGGGATCAGACACGTACCAGAAGTAGTGCAAAGGAGAGGAGGATCGCGTAGCCAGAAGCAGAGGAGAGGAGCAGGATTGAACCTTTCAGTAGCAATGACCTGTTTGGTCCCTTCAGCTGTGCAGCCCATCTCCATCCACCTCTGGAGTACAAAGAGTCAGGTGTAAAAGCAAACTGGCCCTGAAGAGAGCGGGCTGACCCCCACCAAAAGCTAACTCATCACAAGCGAGGCAGGGGGATAACTCTGTCAGTGGCAGCCTTCATTTATATATGTCAGGTTAATTACGCCCATTAAACCACACTTGTAACTCAGAATTGAGGCAGCAACGAGCAGGGAAGGTGTGAGGACATACAGGGTGGCAACTTCTGCTGGTAACAGCCCCAAACTTTGCATGTTTAAATGCAGGAATGGCTGACATTCACATTGCAAAAAGGTTACAAATGTCTCAGTGATCCAAGAAATGCAAAAAAGCTGTTGCCCTCAGAGCGATGTGAGCTCACCGGAGTTATCTGGGTTCATTCTGATCTAACTGGCAAAAGGAAACAACATGGGTGAAAGGAGTGTTCGACCGGTAGCTTTACAAGCTCAGTGTGCAGGTGTATAACTGCATTTTGACCGTGTAAGAATGTAACTTGTCTACATTTAAATTTCTGTGTTTTCTCTAAAGAACCCTTTAATTTAAAAAAACACAACAGAAGAAATACAACAGAGTCTATAAGCAAAAGCAGGAGCCTTTGGTTGGGTTTCTGTTTCTCCAGACATGCTGTTACAGCAGGTTTCGTTCTGGATAGACAGACAGACAAAAAAGCGGTCCTTAGTTCCACTGCTCTTCTTTTTTAAGCAAAAAGACATTTATTTTCTGTATGTCCGGAACAGGATGAGACAGAAACTTTTCCGAAGAAAGGAATTAAAAAACCAGCTGAAGGCAGCAAGAGCAATAAGACAGAAACTCAATTTGCATCCAGTGATCAAGTGGGCAAATCTGGTACGTAAAGAAAACTTCTGCCATCTCCACCATGAAATCTGCCCTAGGCACAGCCCATACTGGAGCTGGCATGGAAACTAGATGCAAAGCACCTAAAGCACATTGCTCGACACTTCAATATTTGGAGGTGGCCAGGAAACAAGGAATCTTGCTCATTCTCAGCCCTCTTTGTCCCTTTCTGAAACCCAGCTCGACTCCGAGCTCTTTATGGGCAGTAACATGCGAGAGGGGGTTCCCAGAGTGAGTTACTTGTGAGCCAGCGCTCGCTCGCAGTGCGGAGGGAAGTGGATATTCCCCCGGTCCCAGCTCTCCAATAACTCAGAAAAACTGCAGGGATTTTCCTCAAAACTTCCCAAAAAATTTCACTGCTGGGAGGAAACCAAGAACTGGACCTTCCCCAGTCAGATAAAAAGACTCCAGGGAAGCCAAAAAGGAATAGTCCATGGACAAAACCTACGCCACGTTTGCACGCAGGGCAGGGAAAGGTCGTACTCTGTGACTTCTAGCAACATTTTCCTAATACAACAAACTGGCACTAAGAACATCCTGATATTCATAGGTAGGTGTGAAAGTGCAATGGCAGGAGAAAAACAAGTCCATGGGGATACCAGCAATGCGTCCAGACTGTAAATAAATAAGTTTGTGCTGTAATCAAGGCTGTAATCAAGGTTGTTCTGCCACTTTTCCACTGTGCTGAGACAGCAGGGTGTTCACGCACATCAGCATCTCCAGCAGCAGATGACATCTCAGAAGCAGCTCTAAATTACACTGGCATTTCAGCGAGTCACCTCAGGTGAACCCCAGAGTCACAAAATTCAATTCAAGGGGAAACAAATGTATCTAAGTAGCTTCACATACACTATTTTCTATGAAATACAACCTTCAAATCATCCTTTTTAATTAAGACCCTCTTGAAGCCACCTTCTGCTACGATATAAAAATTCAGCCCAGCATTCCCTATTTCACTCACGTAGAGCATACAGAGAGCACCTGCTTTCATCCTAGCATGCTGCTTGACCTTTCGGAGCACTATGGCATGGAGGTGTGTGAGCAGCAGGACACGTGGGCTAAACCCGAGGATGCAAGATGTAGCCACAGGCTCTGGGTGCCAGCTTTGACTGTGCCTTGATGTGGTCATGACCAGTCCCACATGGGGTCAGTTATGTAAATCCTGACCTTGGTGACTCATTTAACAACGCGTGGGAAGCCACTGGCGGGGCCATGGCAGACACCCTTTCTGGGCTTCACCATTTTGCTACGACAAGGTCAGACGTTGGTCCTTGTGATCCCTGTGGGTGACCTAGGGAAGGCATCACCTACAAGGCCCAGTAAAGCTTTTAAAACCACTCGTTTGTAGGTACTGTAGCATGTATTTTCAAGGGTCACTAACGTAGGAATACCTCTTCTTGGAGAGAAAGGTGGCAGGGTGTGTACGCGTGCATACAGGAGAAAGAAAGCGCATCAGATGTGCTGCCCTTGTCAGCCTGCCAAGCAACCCGTTCCTGAGGCACCAGGACTTCCACAGGCTCATTGTGTGGGAAGCATCTAACAATTATACCCAAAAAGCTGATATATAATGCTTCTAAAAAAGCTTTTTTCCACTCTCTCTTCGACAGAATTAAACCCCACAAATTTGTAATCGATCAGATTTGGAGAAGTCAGTCTTCTCAGCGACAGGATGACCAAACACTCCTGGCAAATGGATTTTTGCTTTGTGTCTCCCAGCCCAGGCACGTCTCTCCATGTCTCCAAGCCCTCGGTGCCACCATGCTCCTTACAGCCCCCTCGCAGCTGCCTCCTGCCCTTTCTGTCGGCTGGGCACGAGGAGTGGCAGCGTGGGCTCCGGCTGTTTGGGTACTGCCCGTGGCTAGCCAGGGGCTTCCATGCAGCGGGCAAGGATGCCACATCTCTGTCAGCTCTGCCTCCCTGTCAAATTTGGTTGAAACTGGGCAGGAGATTAGAAAGTTATGAGCACGGGCCTAAAGGAACAGATGGAGAGATGGAAAGCAGGATAAACTATCATTCCCTTAGTAAGCCATATCAAAAAAAGTACAACTACAGGAACATCTAGTTTTCTGTTACCAAATACCTGTTTCTAGTGCTGGATATTAGCATGCATCAGCCTGTATATCCATGTATTGCCCATCCTCGGACTTGGAATCAGCATCCTTTTTAGAGAAACTACATGACTGGCTAAATACCACATGCTCATAATTACATTAATAACATACTGCAAGATCTTACAGTATGGAAATAGAAACAGTTCTGCACATGATGGATTGTTTGCCCATTGCAGTATGGGCAAAACACATCTGTGCTTGACACATACTTCACAAGCACAGAGGCAGGGGAAGGTGTGTGGGTGAAGATGGGAGACCAGAGATCTCACAAGTGGCATTTGAGGTGGTTGCTTTCTTTACAAGTGAGATCTGCAATTGAATCCCTGTTAAATTCTCTGAGTTTTGTTTTAAGATTCTGAGACTGAAACTCAAAATGAAACTCAGCATCAAATATCTCCCAGTTTCACAACACCAGCACGAAAACCTCTTAATTTTGCATCACTTGATTTTTAATCAAAGCCTCAGTTCAGCCTGGGTTTGCTCCAGAGTATCGTTAGCTGCAATGAAACACTAAAATTGCCAATAAACACAACCTATTTTGCATCCACAACGAATCCCACCTGAGAAGTGAGTTTTGTGTGGTTTCAAGGTTAACATTTCACACAGCTCAGAAGACTCAACCCAAGCCTCTTGAGGTCAGGGGGGACCCGTAGACTTCAGCAAGCTTTGCAGCAGGTCCTTGGAGAGGACAAGGGATGGTCCTTGCAGTCCTCCGACAAGCCCTTGGGGGACTTGTGTTGTTGGAGAAAGCACTCCCTGTGCGCTGCGCTGCAGAGAGCCCTACAACCCGCCACCCTGCCCTGTCTTCCCCACCACACACTCACTTTTAGCCATCCAAAAAACTGCAGAAACCGCCCCACCGCTGAAGCCGAAGCTCAATGGGCCGCACCACATGCTTGCTGTGGATGTCAGCCACCCCAAAAACACCCTCCTTGCTCACGCTCTGCCTGGGGTGGGTGACCACCTCACCCCTCTGGGAGCCGGCAGCCTGGTGCAACCAGGCTCATGGTTCCTCAGCACTCGCCACCGTGGTTAGCAAGCCAGCCACCCCCAAGCCCTGGCCAGGCCTCAGCCCTGGCAGAAGACACCAGAACGAGCACCCTGGGGGCTGCCATCCCCCAAAGACGGGCAGGCAGGCGCTGTCACCCGCTTGGGCCCAGCACATCCCCTCCCACGCTCCCACGCCAGCTGCCCCTGCTTACCTAAACTAAGGCAGAGCAGCACGACGAGCCCGAGCCCCAGCCACCTCCTCAAGGCCAGCGCCGGCAGGGCGGCGGGCAGGCACGCCATCTTCCTCTGGCTCCTGGGCTGGGAGGAGAGGGGGGCACGGTTAGGGGAATGGCGCCCGAGGAGCCACAGCACCCGCTGCCGCACCCTCCGACTTCCTGCCTGCCACCCCAAAAAACCACGAGCACAAGCCTGGCCCGCCCCGCTTCCCCAGGCGAGCGGCCCCCAGGCCACCCCCTGAGGCAGGAAGGAGGCAAGGGGGCTCAGTGCCAGGCCATGGGCGCCCGGCTCCTGCCACGGAGCCGTCGAGACGCTCACTGCCCGCCGAGGCTCAGGGGAAGGCCGGGCGGCGGGCGGGTGCTCAGCCTCATAAGTCACCCTTACACCCGCCCACGGCTTCCTCGTAGGGCGTGTGTAAGGCTGCAGCCTGTGCCGCCTCCACCGCCCCGGGACAGGGCACGGGTGCCGCCTTCGCCCCTTGGTGCCAGTTTGGCTGCACCTCCAGCAATGGGGCAGGAGGGCTTCGGGGGCAGAAAAGGGCCCTGTCTGCAACCGGCAGGCGTCGGGTGTGAGTGTCGGGCAGCACCGGCACCGGTGGGGCTTCTCAAGTTGGAGTTTAAAATGCAACTAAGTTAAACACCTGATGCTATAGAGGGAATGATCCTATAAGATTATATCTTATATATAAGATACAATATCTTACGTAAGATCCTAGAGCACAAGTCTTATGAGGGGCAGTTGAGGGAACTGGGGTTGTTTATTCTGGAGAAAAGGAGGCTCAGGGGAGACCTTATCGCTCTCTACAGCTACCTGAAAGGAGGTTGTACCAAGGCCGGTGTCGGTCTCTTCTCCCAAGTAACAAGCGATAGGACAAGAGGAAATGGCCTCAGGAAAAATTTCTTCACGGAAAGGGTTATCAAGCAGTGGAACAGGCTGCCCAGGGAAGTGGTGGAGTCACCATCCCTGGAGGTATTTAAAAGACGTGTAGATGTGGTGCTTAGGGACATGGGTTAGTGGTGGGCTTGGCAGTGTTACGGTAATGGTTGGACTTGGTGATCTTAAAGATCCTTTCCAACCAAAATATCCTATGATTCTGTATTTGAAATAATAAAAAAAATACACAGCGTCATTTCATGTCCAGCTGGATGTAATCCATCAAGTTCAGTTACATAAAGACAAGTTAAGAAAGACAGATTAAGCTGCATGTGTTGGCCATCACAGCTGAGCACCTGGGCAGGGAGCAGCCGCCAGACACACCACCAGGACCAAACGGGCTCTGGAGAGCATCCGCCACCTTGGAGGGAGAGATGGAGGCAGTGCTTGCCTTCCCAGCGCCAGGTCCTTGTCCTCCAGGAGGCACACACTGCTCGCCCCTTGCCCTGGCTCCCTGGCTGGCCCAGGCTTTGGATGGGGCAGGGCAGAGACATGGGCTGTCCTTGCTCTAAAGCTTGGAAGGGCAGAGCCCTCACAAACCCGAGAAGCCAAACAAAACCAGTCTGAAGCAAATCATAAGCAGAAAAACAAATCGCTTAGTAAATAAGAACCCAAGGGAGTAAATACACGTTAAGTGATGCAGATTTGTACAGGTAGTGCACACTCTCCTGCAAAATAAAACAAACCCTGGCATAGTGTAAGGGGTTATATTTAGTTGTAACAATCATGGCGAGAGGGTTACACACCAATAAAAACCTAATTTTCTTCAGGGGAAAAAAATAAAGTGCAAATGCAAACCAAGATTAAAATAATTTATTTAAATGCAGATTTCTGGCTTGCTGATTTGAATTACTTTGATCTAAAGCAAATTCATCCTTTTTAGCTAAATGATTTGCCACTAATTTGCTCCAGTTTTTCTTCAGTATAGCTGCCTTGGATTAGATGGAGTAGATGTACTGATGTAGAAGTGAGTTGGGCTTATTGGATCGTAATACAAATCAGAGTTTTATTTTGACATAAAGTTCTTTTTTTTTTTTTTAATGATTTCTGCCATTAGCATATTACAACTAGAACGAAACTCCAGCCTGTTACATCCACATCTGCATTTCTTGCTCGGGGTTTAACCCTGCTCTGAGATGAGCAATCCCAGAGAAAGCAAATGAGATCATCAGCTGCAAGAAAGCATCACACTCCTTCTTACCCACAGAGGAACCCAGAGCAGCTAATTGCTTCATTAAGGCTGCCTAGATTTTAGATAGACAGCTGAACTCACGGATGTTATCCTCGGTCAGAGCTCCTTCTCTTTTTCTAGGTGTCATGGCTCTTGGTATCTTCTCCTTCAGAGACTTCCCTGATTGCAAAGAGATTGCAATAACGGAGAGAGCGTAGCGGTCAAGTGCTTTGTTCTGCTTTCATCACAGGCAGAAGTCATAATTTTTCCATCACTTAAAGCTTCCCTAAGCACATATCCTTGATTCTTGGAAGCTCTCTCTTCAAGGAAAGAGGTATTATGCATCTTTAGGATGCTAACAAAGTTGAAGGACTCATACATATTGAAGTCACAGCTCAGAAGAGATTCCTTTATATGAGCACTGTAGTGGGTACTATAAGCCCACTAATTCACAGCAAAATCCCCACAGGAATAAGCTTTCTCATGCACTTTAATACGCCTTCAGCATTTCACCTCTATGTGCTCCAGAAACAGGTTTAAAGGGGTAGAAGAAGCATTGCAGCCTGAAAAGGGAAGCTTGGATTTAATAAAAAAGGCCCTTTAAATTCTGCTAAAAACAATTACTGTGGAAAAGAGGAAAGTGTGAGAGCATCACAGACAACACATTTTTCCTTTGCTTTCACACAAAACCATTAGGAAAAAGCAGAAAAGACAAGTGAAATTTTGCAGCGCATGTGCTAATGTAGAGGAAATTATTTTCACTAATCAGCACTTGTGGTAGAAATCCTTTGCACTCAAAGGGAAGGGTGTTCAAATACATCGCTGCTAGATTTCTCCTGCAGACCCACTGACATCACCAAATTTTTCCACATGGCAGAGCCACCGTTGCAGAAATGCACTTCTAGCACAGTCAAACATCATTATTTTGGACATTTAGTGACTGGTAAAAACAAAAAAAACACCAACCTCCCCTTATTTCTCAGTCGACATCTCAGGGAAATATCAGAAAGGGCAGAACTGGGTAAATACTGAAAACTGAAACACAGCACCTACTCTCCAGTGAGGATTTATAACCCTCCTACAGAACCGGGATCCCTTTTATTGGTTTTAATGTGAATGGACATTCACATCTGTGTTCATCCGAACTAAAAGTACATCTGCATGCCTTTAATACAAGAATGTCCAGGCTGAATGGGAAGTATCCAAGATGTGTTTTCAGAGATATACAACACCAAAAAGTGATTGTGCAAGTGCCCTAAAAACATCTTTGTCAGAGAAATGATCCCGCTGCAAAGCAGAGTAACATTTTTAGGAAGTTTTTTTTCTCAGCATTTGAAGGCTCCAACATCAGCATGTGGAATACGAGGTATAGGGAGTAACGAACTGAATTTAGCTGATAACACTCACCTGTTTATCAGCAGCAGTAAATGACATCTTTTCTTCTTTTCCTACAAGAGCAAGGCAGAAGGCAGCCTTACCAAAGAGGTCCCAGCGACCTGAGAAGTTAAGCCATTCCGGTCACACAAAGGCAGACTGTCTCCTACGCAATGTCAATAACAAAAGAAAAAAATTGGGGAAAGAGGAAAATCCAACAGTTTCAGGTTACAGAAAATCACTTTCATCTTACAAAGGAAAATAACAATAACAAAAACCCCACAGCTCAAGAGATTTCTTGTTCTTGTTTTTCCCCCTAGCCATCCCCAACCTTCAGACTGTAAAGCTGGTAAGATTTGAAGAAGTTAAATGCTTCATCTCAGCACAGATTAGAGCTGATTAGGAGTGATGAAGAAAGTTTAAAAAATCCTCTGAATTCTGAAACAGAGAGGGGGAAATGTGGGAAATTAATTTGAGTAAGGTAAATGCAAAATGCATCCACATTGTTTGTCAAGTGTAACGTCGTCCCCGTTACAGCGTGGATATTTGATTTTTACAGCTCAAAGCACCAGGGCTTCTTGCCAAAACCAAAGTCGGCTTAATAATTGGGGATTAACCTTCTTCAGTCACCCTTACAGCAAACTGCTGTATGGGACCCACTGGACTGCTGTACTTTGCTGTTGTGAGGCATTGCTGTGTAACTGTGCAGAAGAGCCCAGCGTGCTCACATGGTCCACGCAGGAAAGAGTGAGTGGGTCCCTGCCCCATGGCATGCAAGCTGGCACTCACAGTTGCCCTCATTCACCCCCACCACCCCAGGCTAGTTCCTGCAAGCTCTTCCCTTGCAGCAGAGGTGGTTCCTCTGCTCGTAAAGGAGAACCGGATCTCCCACGGTTTCCATTCCAGGGTGTGAAGATAGAGCAGCAGATACACTGGTTCTCCTCAACAAAGCAGGCTGTGCTGCCTGCAATGGCTGTGCCAGCCCTCCTGGCCAGGGAGTCACAGAGCTTGGCAGTAGCAGGCTGCAAAGAAGACACGGGCTGGTTTTTTTTCTTTTTTTAACATTTGCGCCATCTATTTCAGCACGCGGGTGGCTCAAACTCTGTTGCTGGATGTACTGTGCTGTAAGTTACTATTTGTGCTGGTTGCTTCACAGAATCACAGAATCAACCAGGTTGGAAGAGACCTCTGGGATCATCGAGTCCAACCATTGCCCTGACACCACCATGTCAACTAGACCATGGCACTAAGTGCCATGTCCAGGCTTTTCTTAAACACCTCCAGAGATGGTGACTCCACCACCTCCCTGGGCAGCCCCTTCCAATGGCTAATGACCCTTTCTGAAAAGAAATTCTTCCTAATGTCCAACCTGAACCTCCTCTGGCGAAGCTTGAGGCTGTGTCCTCTTGTACTATCGCTAGTTGCCCGGGAGAAGAGGCTTCGTAGGCTTCTCCTGGCTCATAAGAAGCTGAGAGCCTTGGTCCTGTTTTCACAAGCAGCTTAGGCTGCCAGGGCACGGCAACTCTGTGGGGGCATGACTGTGGCTGAGATGGCCTTGTCCTGACTATCTTCACTGTGGCCTCGGGACAGAGAGCAGGGACAACATGGCACACCAGGCGAGCAGTCAGGTAGACACTGCTGAAATGCAGCACTTGGTAGTACTTGCTGGGCTGCGTTTTTCCTTTTTTTTTTGGGCTATTACACAGAAGAGATTTAAATGCAGCAACGAGCAAGCATTGAAAAGGGACCTGCCTGACCCCAGAGGGCTGCTGTGTGGTATGCCAGGGTGCATGTATACAGCACGCTCCCTGCCCTGTTCTGTCTCAAAGGGTTGCAGGGCACCTGCGCTCCCTGCTCTGGGCATCAGCAGTGCCAGAGAGCAGCTGAGGACGGCCAGGTCCCTGGAAAGCCTGCCTAATCAGGCATTTAGCTATTTGGCACAAGTGACTGCGTCATGGGGAAGATGATTTTCAATCTGGTTCTTATCCAGACAGGCCAGTATTGCTCTGTGTTACCTGGGGAACAGAGCTTGCCCGTGCATTCAAGGGGGAAAAAAGTGTAAAGCTCTGAGTTGGCTTCAGAGTGGACCACATGGAAGCAAGGTCTGAGGACTTCAGTCCTAGAGGTTTTGCAGAGGTCCATGGAAGTTCGAGCTGTCCTAATCATAAAACCACAGTTACAATGAGAAACAGGCACAGCACAAAAGCAGGCAAGTAAATGTTTAAGCATGTGTGTCAACGTGATGACGTGTGGATATGAAAATGCACGTATAAAAGGAATGAATCAAGGTATGAAGTAGCATGTTTGAGAAGAAGCTCTTTAGATATATCTTCTACATGAGGTGTGCTGGGCATTTGTCCTGCCAGCTTCAGGAATCTGTCAATATGACTAAGGGCTGACAACCTGTAAATGGGTTGACAACCTGTAAGTGTGTTTTGCTTGTCAGAATGTTGTTTTGATTTTAGTAATCCACAGCTGATTCACATGGGGCTTGGTTTTTAAGATGCAGGATTGCAAAAATTCCAAGAATTACTTCCATATGGTTGATCAGAGAGAGGGACAAATCTCACCCTGGAACATTTATCCCTCAGTGCCCCCTTGGAATGTGGTTCAACATGCAAACCCAGCAAAGAAAATAAATAAAATAAACTTGCTTTTCCTGGCCATCTTTGTGAGTTGCATCAATTTACTGGAGCATCAGATAATCAGGGTCAGCAGCAGGATCTGGTGGGCTGAGGGCAGAGAGAAGGGACAGGTAAGCAAAAGCTGGGCATTAAATCAGCTCTGACTGTTGTATATAATTTCACCCAAACCATTGTGTTCGGACCTCTCCTGTCTGTGAGAGTGGGGTAAGGCAAATCACACCCAGTGCCCACTGAGAGCATGTAAATGAGGAGTTAATTAGAATCAATGAGCATGCTGCTACCTCGCAGCCCAGCTTCCTACCTGCAATTTCCCCATATGGACAAGCACAGTGTTTGCAAGTGTGAATACCATTCTGACACAGATTTGTATATATAATGCAACACTGATTTCAACAGGAGTCACACCTGAAGAGCAGAATTACACCCGCTGTTAAAAGCAGAGCTGAAAGCACTACCTGTAATCAGCGCTGCTAGGCATTGTTATCCTCTGCTTTCGTTGTGGGTAGGCTTAATTTTAAGGGCATTAGCTCTGCCAGGATGAAATTTTATATACCAGATATGGTTTAGACTAATCTATTAAAAAAATCCACCAAAAAAAAAAAGAAACATCTCTTTCTAAGACTAACAGTAAGAAAACAAGAAGGTTTTTTTTCCCTTGTGCTGAGGTTGTCCCTGTCTATTCTTACTGGGCTCTGTCTTGTTTCTGTGTTGGAATAAGAAATTCAATGGTCAGAAGAGCATTGTCAGGGACCCTGCTTTTCCTGACCTTATGAAAAAAATATGCCCATATGTGTGTTAAAAAGCATTAGCTGGTTTCAGTTTACGTGTGCTCAGTGGAGGGATCAGTGCAGAAAGCCTCCAAAACCTCCATCTGCAGCAAGGTTGTGCTGGCAACCTACAGGCTGGCCACTTCTCATGTTGGAGTAGTTTTCTTGCCAAACACAACATTTTTTGGCAGATTTGCTTACTTAGAGACAGCGATGTATCTGTCCTTGCTGATGCATCCACAGACGTAGCTCACTCCAGTGCACACACAAATCAGACGGCAACATGGGAGGTGCAAATTCAGGGCTTTCAGGAAGCAAAGCTCAAAAGGACTCAATTCCAGAAACCTGCCAGGTTGACATTTGAAGGTGGGAGGGGGAGTTTGGGAGAAAACAAACAAAAGCAAAAGCCCCCAAAGCCTAAAACAAGAACCAAACCTGAAAACATTTGAACCTCAAAGCTAAATGTGCTGTCCAGCTTTGGTTTGTTTCTTTTCCCTTTGGACCTGAAAAAAGAGTGATTTTCTGTAAGTGCGAGCCATGGGACTTCCCCCTTTACATGGGTATCACACTTTTTTTGATGGAAACCCTTGAACTTCTGGGGCACAGGTACCTTTTACTTGGTTGTGCCTTCCTTCAGAGGCACCATCCACTCTCTGTGAGGCTCAGGTGAGCCCATCTGTTGAATTCAGCTCCTCTGCCAAAATATCTCGTCTTCCACTTAGGGCACTGGGAGAGGGTGAAGACTGAGGAGAGGCCTGAGATCTAAACGTGCTCATGAAAAGCCATGAGAAGAGACAAAGCAATCCCAGGTGCTGTGCTTGGCCTGTTTGGCAGGTGTGCTGCCCACGCCCATATATGCACAGGTTCCCTCTCTGGCATCCCACAGCAGAGCCCTGGTTTTCAGAAGGTTGCAACCTTCAGAAGGTTGCTGCACCATGGTGAGGACCTTCAGAAGATGCTTACAAGCACTGCCAACAATGCTAGGACCACCTTTGGAAATAAGCCTGAAGCAAACAGGTCTGGAAGAGCTTTCCCAAGCACCCAGCCCTGTTCCTACTGCTGCAGGAAAGATCTGCCCCAGGGTAAGGTGACACACTGAGCAGTGGACACCCAGCATCACCAGCCCTGTTGGGTGAGTGTGCCTTTGCACTGGGCTTGCAGGGAGGCACAGGCTCAGACTTGCTGCCCCATGCCCTGGTGAGACACTGGCACCGTCCATTTTCCAGCATCAGCACTCTGCTCTCACTGCCGTGGATGTTCTCCCACCCAGCAGCCATGCCCCTGCAAACCTCTGGGAGCTGGCCATGCCAATTTGGTCTCTCCTCACACTGTGGGCTCTCCCCGCAGCCTGGCCCTCTCTGCCGTGTCCTCTGTCAGCCTGGCAGAGCTGCCCAGAGCCACCCTGCATGCCCACTGCAGGGGCCCTGCGCCTCCATAGCCACCCAAAGATGCCTTTAAACCAGCCAGAGAGATCTCATCTGTGGTCACCTTCTTCCTTTTCTCAGCTACACTATGGCGAGAACTCATCATCAATCAATTAAAACTCCCCTTCCTCTGTAATTTCCGAATGGCAGAGGACAAGCTGGGAGCAAAACATCTTACACGTACTCTCTGCATGCACAGACTTGCACTTTGTGCTGCTGACTTTCATCCTGTTTCCCCTATTTCAGTCCTTGGTGCTATCAGCTCTTCTCCTGCTGCAGCCTGAGTGATCTCTGCAGTGACTAGCCCTACCAATATGACCGAATCTGATTAGAGCTTGTTTTCCTGCTGGGTAAACAAGATCTCCCCTCTGAGGAGCATCATTAATAACCCCTTTCCATCCTGCTTGCTTCCCTTGAGGCACAACCTCCTGACATCCTTTCTTTAGGTAAACCCTTACAATGCTCACATTAATCCCCTGTTTCTCCAGCTTGATGGCTTTGCCTGTAGCATTGTAAGGACGGCCTTTCTGAAGTCCTCTGTCTACATAATCAACTATCTTACCAAAATAAACCTACTACAATAGCCTGGCATGAGATAGCCTTGGTAAACTCATTTTGCACTTTATCTCATTTCCCGTTTACCAAGGTCAGGCTAGTTGGCTGCTTGGAGATCCCAGCTCACATACCTCTCTAGCCTTGGTTTCTTAATGACAGCAATGACCTTTGCTACTCTCCTCTCTGCTCGTAGAAATTCTTACCACTGGACTGTGTTTTCACATGCAGGTTCCTGAACCTGGGGATTATGTTGCCCGTCATTTCCCCTCTACCATCACCCACACGTACAACCACCCTCTGTTCAGCAAGGAGCACAGCCAGCTCTTCTGGTTTGCTTCCTCCTGGCCATGGCACAAGGTGCCTACAGATTCCTCATACCAGCCTCGTTTATGGCTGGACACATTTGTGACTGTCCAAGCCTGGCCTCACAGGTTTCACTACGGCAGCCAAGACAACTGAAGCCACGCATGGCTAGGTTACATCAAAGCAGTTGGCATGTCAGGGATATTCAGTGGAAAAAATGAGAAGGCTCTGGAGACAGAGGCTGGGATAAGCAACATTTCACTTCTCAAGCACCAGTCCCAGTGCAAGCAGACGACTGAACAGCACGCAAAAAGATCTCACACTCCTCTGCCTCTTGCAGCTCCTCAGCTACTCCAGCACGACAGCGGCTTTGACAGACTGGAGACCAACACATTTCCCACACACAGCAAACGCCTGCTCTGACACAAAGCCTGACCCCTGAGCTCATGCTCTTGTCACATCCATGTCAAACAAGAAACAGGAGCGTCTTGCGCTCCCGTTGCTGAGGGTTTGGGGTGGAGCACAGTGAAGGGGTCTTCGATACAGAATGAAAGTGCAAGTGTTGTTTTCTCCTCTGGTCCAAGCAGAAGTGACTGCTCGGAGGTGGTGCAGAGCCACCATCCTTGGAGGCGTATGGACCACAGCAATACTGGACCTACAGTAGGGGCAGCATCCTTATTCCCATGTCTCCCTCTGTCTCCTGGAGTTGTGATTTTCTTAACTTTCAACTGACTTCTTACAACACATGGTCTGACATATATCACCAATCAAATAGGTTTGTTTTTTTCCCCAAACCAGATGCTCTTACACTGATCTCCTCCCAGATCTCAAATGCTATCTCAGTTTTAAGAGCAAGAGGTTTCACAGTTAGCAGCTTCCTTTGCCTAGCAATTGCTGTCAAGAGCTTGCCCGTCCTTTCTGCCAGACCAGGGCCATCGCAGGAACACACCAGAGGGCTAACCACAGCACAGAGGTGTCTTTGGTGGTCTCCTCCAAAGGCTTCATTCCCCTGAGAGTTTGGGTACGTGCATAGGGGGAGGGCAAAGCAGAGGCCGGCAGTTGATGTCCTTGCAACTCCTCCACACTCCTCCTTCCAGGAGGACTTCTCCATGCATCAAGGCAATGTCATCATTGAATTTCATCACACAAAGTGCGTAAGTACAGAAAGGAAGCAGGCAGATATTTTTGTCAGACCAATGGAGAAAACAGAGCATACAGTGGTCTTGTTCGTATGTTCCTCTTGTGTCACACACCAGCACTTCCCAATTCTCTGAAATCCAATTCATGAAGAATCAAATGCAGAAGTAACCTTTCAAATGTCATATTTTGCTGTCCCTAAGCCCGTTCCCACTAATTCTCATGCCCCTTAGTTCTTCTGGTATAAGGCCAAAAGTAGGAGTCATTCCCAGGAACAGCAGTGTTTTAGAGGGAGCTGGTGAACAAATAGCCCGAAGAGAAAGGCAGGAGAGAAGGCTCGGGTCACAACCCAGCACCAGAGAAATCCCTGCAGTGGAAAATAACCACCCAATCAAATAACTCAAAGCCACACAGGGCTTTTCCTAACCTATCATACCTAGGATTTTGCCTAGTCTCAGTTTAAGTCATTCAAGCTGAGGAAAGTCATCCTTCGGCCTGGCAGGTCCTGGTGCTATAAGCACTCCCTGATAAGCTAACGGGAATTTCTGAGCACCATTCCCATCTGTCTGCTTCCCCAGATCTCAGATAGTTCCTCCACCTCTTCCTCACTCAAGTTTAGCTCTCATGCCTGTACACAACCTGTGATTTCATTAGACAGCTTGAACACACTTGTAACTTGCTGGCAGAAGAAAGAGAAGACCCTACTCCCCAGCCTTGTTCCTTTCCCACCCTTCTCTCTCACCTTCACCTAACTGTTTTGGCAGGATGGAGGGCCAAAGGAGATGGATGCATGCAGCTGGGAGGAGGGAAAGCTCGAGGGAAAGAGGAGGAGCAGTAGGTTTTAGTTAACTTGCCTCTGCCGTAGTGTGGAAGCACACAACTGCTGCTGTTGCAACCCCAGGAGCCTCAGCAGAGCTATGGCTGGGACTGCGAGACGTGCTGTGCTTTCTGTCCCAGAAGGCTGAACTCCCTCTCCTGTGGCTGTTCTTCATATTCCTTGCACTTGACACATCTTTTCTACAGTGCATCCCACAACTATGTTCCCCAGACTGTGTCTTTTTACACAGAAAGGAGAAACCTGCTCTCAAAGTGGAAAGCACGTTTAACGCTTTAAACGTTGCTGCTTCTGCAACTCAGGAAGAGCATCACTGTTTCAGAACCTATAGCATGATGAAACCTCCTCTCCTCTCATCACCAAGCAGCTGCCCATGTTTAATCCACCACATCCTGCTAGGGCTTATCTTCATTGGCAAGTGCCAAGAACCTCCAAATTTAGCTTGCCAGGGGTTTAAGGTGAGTTGAGAGTAGTTGCAAGGCAGACTTGATGGGCCCCTCTGCTCGCAGGCACGACACCCCTCTGATGGGCTCCCCCAGTCCCCTCATCCTGATATGCTCAGAAAGGACACGGACACAACTGCCAGCAGCTCACGGAAAGCAAGCAGCAGAAGGGACAGCAACGCAGGCCCGCAGATGCCTTCACCCTGCAGGTGGGGAGCACAGTGCCAGCACTGGCACACAGCCGAAAATGAAAATGTCACTTGATTTACATCAAGGAGCAACGAACGGCCTGCCAGCCCTGGAGCCTCAGATCCACTGCTCGAGCCAAACCCCAGGTCCACAGGAGCCAGCTGGGATTGCTGCACTGACGTCCCCAGGCTCAAAAGCAGGACTCGCAGCCTGCTGGGGAGGTCTCTGTCCCTACACGCTCCCATTTACCAACAAGCCAACTATAAACCTAATGCAGGGGCAGGAAAGCTGAGTTTGCAGTTCCTTTTGCTAGACGTGGATGTGGGAGAAGTGATCACAGCCCTCAGCTCACCCAGGAGATGTTCCCTGTGTCACTGACCTTGCTGATTGTCCCAAGTCGGCACTGTAGTGCCTCTCTCTGTGGTAAAGCAATTATCCTGCTTATCTTCTACCCTGCAGGATTGCAGTTATTTGAGACAGTGAGACTCGGTGGGGTCTTTTTGTATATGTTAAAGAGGGCTTTTGGAAGCATCCTGAGGAGAGTGGCAGGTACCACAATGTACAGATCACACTAATTTTCCATTGTTTCATTTTTGCCCCGGGCAGCAAGCCAGACCATCTCTTGGACGGTTTGTGGAAGGACGCAAGACTGGACAGAAAGAGGCAGATATTTCTGCAGTGAAGTCTGGTTTCTCGATTAAGAGGATGAAGCCCAGTATTCCCTGAAACCAAGTTGGTCACCCAGAGGCACCTCCTCTACTGCCATCTCCAAAACTTGCTTCAGCCAAGCCCTTCAAAATGTCTCTCACTATTCCCCAAATATGCCCACGCATGATCCCATGTCCAGGCAAAAGCATCTTTGCAGCTGGCTTCCCCCCAGGCAAAGGCTGTGTTTGCAGCCAAGGCTCTCACCTTCTTTTTCATTACCACAGGCAACAAGTGAGGGTCACCACCCCAGTAGGATTAGCTCTAGAAACGGAGGCAGAAAGCACCCTGCCGTGCCTAGGGCGAAGGAAGCACAGAGCCAGAAGCACCTGCTGCCGCTGGGTGCCCATCCCCTGCTGCAAACATCCAGGCAGAGCAGGCACAGCAGCCCAGAGCACCCTGCAGCAGCGAGCGTTTCCCTCGCACGTGCATGTGGGGTCATGCACTGCTGCCTCGCCAGCAATCGCTGCCTGGGCTCCCTGCAGCGAGCCGGCCAGGTCCCAAGCAGACCTCACGTGGCATTTGCTGCCCCTGTTTCAGATGTTACAGCATATTATTATTTACTGGCCAGTGACAAAGCCAAGACATGCACCTGGGGACTGAGAATTAGGGTAAGCCCAGAAATATTCCCCACTCAAAAAAACGCCTGCTGTCATTACAGAGAAAAAGGCTCTATTAAAAGAATGAGAGACTGTTAAGAGGTCGGCATTGGTCCAAAATGAACATGCTTGAGGGCTCCAGAAGATCCCTTGGAAAGTCACCTTTGAACTTGAGAGGCAGAGAGAAGATAAATAGGAGAGGTGGAAAATGAGAATTCCAGATGTTCCCTTGCAGTCCCGTTTCAGGGACAGCTGTAGGATCTAGAACACAGGCACTGTGGTGTATAAGAGGGTGCACCGTGCATTTTTAATGTTCACCTTCTTCCAGCTCTTGGCCTGAAGGTCTCATGTAGTTCTGAGGAAATGTCCCACAGGATCTAAACCAGTACATAGTTCCAGTGCTGCAATGCTACCCTTCACAGCCCCTCCGAATAGGAGCCCTCAACCCTGGACTCATCTAGAAAGGCACTTTTTTTTTAGTCAGAAAGAATTACCCTTTTTTTCCACATGAATACGAAGGAAAATTCTGAACCTAAGCGAGTGCTAACCACAGTGTCCAACACATGTCAGGGGCATGTCAGCAAGCTGCTCCGAGTTGGTACTTTCCTGAAGGCACATCCTGGCCATTGGTCCACCGCAGCCTAAATTTTCATTAAAAAAAAAAATACAACAAAAACCCCAGAAAGGTGCAACAGGGTGAGTCTTTAACTCTTTGAGTGGCTCAGCACCAGAAGGCCATCCTTGCCAAGTGGGACCAGTTGTGCACACCTCCCCAAATATGCCCACGCATGATCCCATGTCCAGGCATGTCCACGCATGATCCCATGTGGGGTGAGTCAGGGCAACACTGCCTTGCACCATCTCGGAGCTGGAGGTGCTCCCGGGCGGAGAGCGCTTTCCCAAGGCACTTGCACAGGGAGATCCCTTTGGGATCAATGCATGCATTCGAGCCTGGAGACTGCTGCTCTCCCCACCCCAAGTTTGCAGGCTCCTGCAGCTGGTTCCTGCTGCTGGCTCATCATCCGCTGTCTGTCAGCGAGGAGCTCTCGACGTTTTTCTATGACATATCTCAGACGTCACTTAACTGCATTGCACATCTTGATTTTGGTTTTTAGGAAGCTGAAAGAGCTCAGGAACCAGGAAACAAGACCCAAAGATCTCAGTGCCGCAGGCATTTTGTGCTGATGCAGGGGCGTTCTCCCATTTTCCTGTCCCTGTGGGGAACCCTGCAACTTTCCCCTCCGCTCCTCTGCCCCTCGGGCTGCAGCAGAAGCCCTTCCTCACAGATAGCCAGCCAAAAGCGGGAGAGGTTTTCCCTCTTGCAGGCCCAAACCTTAGGAAAGAAAAACCCCGCTTTGCTTTTAAGCGCTGCGCCAACCTGAGTAAATTCAGAGCCGTTCTGTATAAAACAAAACGAAGCACAGAATCAGAAAAGGTCAGCAGGCACCGCTGGCAATGCCGAGACACCGGCAGCTGCTCTTCCCACTTCCTTTTCTGTTACTATTTTCTCTACCAGATGCTTCTCAAACTCCACGTTCGCAGCAGGGTGCAGAGGAGTAGCAGAGATGGGAATGGGCGCTGCATACCGAACCGCTGCAGCCGCCGGGGTGGGTGCTCCCGTGCAGCCCTGCGCTCTCAGCTACCTGAAATCCCCCAGGGCCCCGCTCCAGCCCCCCCGCTCGCACTTACCCCCAAATTCCCCAGGGACTCTGCTCTAACCCAGCGCTACATTCATGATTGCCCTGAAATCCCCCAGGGCTGCAGCTCAAAAACTACCACTGCTTTCTCTCATAGGTGAGGGGGGGATTCTTTTTTTCCCTTCATCTAAGAGGCGCTGGTACCTTCTGGGGTGAACCGGGGCTCTGGAGACCTGGTGTGCAGCACGTCAAGTGACTGCTGGTTGGTAAAAAGGTCTGGCCTCCACCAAATGCAGTCTGAGCCGTGCTCAATCCCATTTCTTGCTCCTGCTTCCTGCTGCTGTCCCTTACTCGCCTGTTCACTAGATGCCCTCAGCCACCATCATTAAAAATAAAGGATAAAGCAAGGCAATGGCATCATCAAGCGCCTCAACACACAATGTAAAGCAGCACCACTGGACATAGCAAAGAGCAGCCCTGGTTTGGAGGGGGCTGAGGTCACCCGGGGGCTGAGCTGGGCTGTGCTGGGGGCTGCAGGGAGGACACTGCCCCGGAACACCGAGGGGTGGACAGGTGCATAGGCAAAGACTCCCGGCAAAGGCTGGAGGCTCTGCTCAGGCTGCAGTGAATGAACACTGAAAAAGGGTGGGGAAAGAGAAACCAAGGCTGAAAAAGGATGGGGAACCCCCCCGGGCAAGGTCTCCCCGCAGCGCAGACCCTGAGCAGGGCCCACAGACCGGCCGTGCCCCCACACAGGAGGCAGCTGCCCCCGGCTGGGACTCAGCCAGGAGGAGGGGGCTCATGAAACCAGTGAACAGTTTCAGTAGAAAAAGCCGGGGAAATGGTGAAAGCGCTTTTCGTTTTTGCTTTTTGTTTTAATACAATATTTCGTTTCCATGTGTGACTTCGTTTCCATGTGGCAGCTTCATTTCCGAGTTGACTGTTGCGCTCCTGAAGGCGCCCAGAAAGAGACAACCCCCACAATGAACGAGAACACCGAGCTCCTTCCCGAGCTCCCGGGGGCACAAACCCCCCGCCCGCCCTGGGCACGGCGTGGCGTGACAAGGAGGCGGCGGGCCGGGGCGCGGCGGAGAGCTGGGGCCCGCCGAGGGAGGCCGGAGGGGCTCCGCCGGCGGCGGCTGGCGAGGAGGGGCCGCTGAGCCGGTCGCACCGCCCCGGAGGCCGCGGAGGGGGAGGGCCGGGCGGAGGCGCCTCAGGAGGCCGCGGCCGATGTCCCCGCGGAGCCGCCTGCCGCTCCCGAGGCGGGGCAGGCCCCAGCAGCCGCTGCTCGCAGGGCTGGCTGCGTAAGTACCCGCTGGGGCCGAAGAGGGGCCGCCTCACGGGGCGGCGCGGATCCCCGGCTCGGCCCCGCCGTCCTTCCCCGCTTCCGCTGTTCCCAGGCGAAGGGGCCTCGCCGTGGGGCGATTGCCGGCTCTGCCAGGCCCTGCTGAGGCGGCGGAGCTCGGCCTCACGCTGTCCGCAGGGTACGGAGGCGGCTGGGAGCTGAGCCCACCTCCTTGCCCGTGCTGCGGGCTGCACCCCGAAGGGTGGCGAACGTGGGTACGGTCGCGTAACCCGCACACGTCTGTGCAGCCCTGCCCTTGCCTGTCGGTCTTTGGCCTGGCTGTGGCACGCAGGGTCATTCTGGGCTGCTGCCACCGCCCCGGGAGGGCCGGCTGCCCCTGGCCCAAGGCTTACCACCACTTACTGGTGGGTGCACGTGGCCAGAGGTCCACAGGGAAGCACATGCTTTGAAGGAATATATCCTCTGACGGAGACGCAGGTGCTAGGCCAGGTATCCAGCCTGCTGGAGCTTAGCAGTAGAGGCTCGTACTGAACTGGGGAAGAATTAATTTCACTCTCCCTCTCTTTTTTTTTATAGTGTCTTCTGCATTGAAGCAATCCTGGGGCAAAAATTGTGTCCTAAGGCGATGGAAAACTACGTGGCGTCGATGGTGCTGAGCGCAGTTGGTGACACGCTGGGCTATTACAACGGGCACTGGGAGTTCCTGCAGAGCGGCCCAGCCATCCACAAGGAGCTGGCAGAGATGGGGGGACTTGGCAACTTCAGCATCCAAGGTTGGAAAGTCAGCGATGATACAGTGATGCACTTGGCCACGGCCGAAGCCCTGGTAGCTGCCGGGAAAAAAACAAGTTTAGCCCATCTCTATTCCCTGATTGCAAAGAACTACAAGGAGTGCATGAACGACATGGAGGGCAGAGCTCCAGGTAACCCCTCCATAATGCTGTCTGCGCAGGGCTGTCCTCTTGCTAATGCGTCTCGCTTCCCTGCAGCTCAGAGCTGAGGCTGGCCCTGGCTCTGCTTTTGGCTGTTTATACCATTAACTGTATTTCACGTAAAGGCAAAAGTTTTCCACTGAGTACCTGTTTCAGGATGAACGAAAGTGAACAGAATAAGGCAAGCTGAAGTGGTTTGGGCATCTCTGAACTATACGAAAAAGATACTGTTTTGCCCACATTTACAAAACATTCTTACGGTTTGAGGCCTGGCCTTGAACTCAGGGGAAGGATGCTGGGTTTTGCGCTGGGGATGTGTCTTTTCCTACACTCAACGGATGAAAAATGCAAATTCAGCTGTGTATAATCACAGAATCACAGAATGTTAGGGATTGGAAGGGACCTCGAACCCTGAGATGCTGTGTTAAAGCAGAGAACTAATACAGAACTTCTTGTAATAAATGCAGTAAATTACACATATAATATATTTAAAGGCATAGAGATCCTTGCTTGGAATAACTAAGTTCATTAAACACCAAGTCTCCTTTTGTCTAGCTCCATGTCTACTTGCCATGCCAGGACAGTCAGGCTGCAAGCATCGTTTCTCAACCCTGTCCTTCCATCATCTCTCTTTTCTCTGCATAGACACAATGGTGCCAAGTTTGGGTCACAGGCAGCAGGGACTGGCAGTGTGTGGCAGTGTTGAGGAAGGGTGCCATGACAGGCTGCAGTAGCCAAACCCTATGCAACGTGTTCCTGTAGTTCCTGGTTCACCCAGGCCTGCTGACCCAGCTCTTCCCCGAGGACCCCATCTCTCTCGGCGCTCATGGCCCAGCCTCTTCTGGATGCTTGAATTAAATTGGAGCTACTGAGGCTGGGCCTCTAATTTGACCAGTGCAGGCAGCGTGAAGTATCCAGGAAACACTCAAATTCAGCAATCTGATGCAAAGTTTATACATCGAACAGAAGTTGCCTAGACATGCCTATTTGGAGTGGCCAGAATATATCAAGAATGTTCTGGCTTGACATGAAACGTGGGAAAGGCCAAATCCTGCGTTGCTCTCTTAGGGTCACTGAGCGTAGCATGGCGAAGGTAAACCAGGTTGGAAACTCGAGCAGGAATTTATTCTGCTTACCTTTCCACAGTGCCTTCCTACCCTTGTGTAAAGAACTGAACTATCAGTATTCTTTAACACACTCTCAGTTGTTGGAGTAGCCTAATTAATAAAATATTTAGGAAGGGGTAACGATGCTTGCCAGGATAGCAGGCATTGGCAGGTTAAATTTCTGAGACTCACTGTTGTTTTGGCAAAGGAGCATCTTGTAGTTCCCCCAGCTGGTGGGGTCTGCCAAGGTGGACTAACCACAGCTGGCAGTGAGACAGCACCTGGAAGCTATTTTTGCCTCTGATATCTAAGCTTGGTGACTAAAAACTGAGATAAAAGGAGAAGAACCTAAAATTTAAATGCTAGTAATTAATAGCTAAGGATAATAGCACACCTGCTGCAGCCCTTCTGTGAGTATCTGAGCTGCAATGTGCCCAAAAGCAGTTCCCATTTGGAAGTGAAGGATTTTAAAGTAAATTTGCTATGGGCACTAATCAGAGTGACAAGGAAAGGTCAGGTTGTCCAGCTAAACAAAGGAATGCAACTTCTTTAGTGGGTCCATGGACACTTAAGCTTGTAAAATTTTTGGGGAAGTGGGAAAAGTAATGTGGGAAAAAATGAAAGTCTGTTGGGAATGTTCTTGCAACAGTGTTCTGGAGTGCTCCTGCTGCAGCCACAGGAAAGGTGCTCGGCTCTGAGAGCTTGTATCCTGACACGTAACGGTTTAATGCCCACTGATGTACTACCTAATCCATACCCTGAAAAGCTGTCTGCAGTCTGAAGTCTCCATGCCATATTGATAAATCCTAATAAGAGCAGTTGCATGTCAATAACTTCTTTTGGCAGATCAAAGTAAATGGATTTTAACTGAGAACATAACCCAAGGTGATGCTCTTCTGGCCAAAGTAAGTACTCAGCAGGGAATTGCAGCCCTTAAGGCTGAGAATGGAAAGTTGCTGCTGCAACCTTCACGCAACAGAGAAGAGATGCCCCTAGAACAGTGGGGGAAAGTCACATTGCTCTCCCACGCAAGGGAGTCCAGACCTGAAAACCAAAACCCACAGTAACAAAGGGATTCCCACAACGTTATTAGTCACCGGACAGCGACAGCAGGGTCCCTTGAGTATGCAGCCCCAGCAGAGTACTCACTGTCTTAATTCAATGCTGAGTTAATCCCTACATCCATTATTGCTCTCTGTGATGTGCCACAGCCCCAAATTCATTGTTCTTCGCAGATAACAAAGCCAATGAATGAAGTGACGCAAGCATGGCCATATTTCTTTTTTCATGGTACAATTACATCTGCCTCCACAGCTCTCCAGGAAACCTGCTTCAAAACTCTGTCTTTTGGTCCAGCTCCTCTCCCCGTGGAATTATTTACCATTCTGTGGTTGTTTTAACTCACCTTCTTTATGTGTATCGATCAATCCCAAACAGCTGTTACAGTCTGTGCTTGTGAAGAGTCTAAATAAGTGGAATCGAAACCTATTCCAGAAATAGCATCCAGTTGTACTTGAAACTTTTCAGGTTGTCTTCCTTCACACACTGCTTTTTGCTTGTATTTCTTCTTTCCTTAAGCCAGAACCCTCCTCAGGTTACTTTTAGTTTTGTATTTTTAGTACAAAGGATTCCTAACCAGGACTTGGTGGATTTCCAAAACAGAATTTCCCGATTCAAAAACTCCTGCAGCAGGTTTTTTTTTAAACCTGTTTTTAAAAAAAGACCTGACAACCTGATTTAAGCTTAGTCTTCCTAAATCGGCTTTCCAATATTTTAATATTTTAACTGTTTAAAAGCATGAGGATAATACTTGTAATACTTCATAAAGCACAAGACTCTCAGCTGTTGTATGCTGGTTTGTTTTACACGTATTTTTTTTCATTTGCAGGTTATCAGTAGTTATCTCTTAAAGTAATATGCACAGGTTTAAAGCTGCAAGTAAATTGTTATTGCAAAATAACCACTCTCTCCTTACAGTTTAAGCCTTCTTATCTTCCTCATTTTCTTTTGACTACAGTTAACGCAAGAACAATCTCACTTTTTATCAAGGACTCAGTTGCCTGCTCTCAACCTGCCCAAACATGTCCTGAAGAAACATCTTTCTCACAGTTCCAGCAAGATTACAGAGTTCATTTCGCTTTTGTTATGCAGATTTTGCTTGTAAGCTACCTAGTCCCTTTGCTCTCTTCCCTTCCCCTTGTCTTCCTGGCAGAAGGTCTGTTTTACCAGGAACGTAGGTACAGGGTAGTCGGCACAGCTCTTTAAAAACGTGGCTTTGTTTGACAGGTTCTTCTTAATGTCCTATTACAGGTCATAAGTGCAGTGCTTAGTATGGTTAGATTTTTGAAAAAAATGCCTCAATTTTCTGTTAATCATCATCAAGTTGGAAATTATACTGATATCCCTCTTAACGATTTTGTTACATAGCAGCCAGCACTGAATTAATAAACTACATGAAAAGCCGATTTAGAGGCCTGAGCACGTTCCCACTTTGAGGCAATACAAAAACAAACTCCCGGGCAGTTCAGTTAGAGGCTGGTGGTGATCAGTCCCAGCAGAGCCTGGTGCTACCCACACCAAATGCTCTGCCTACTGCAACACTGGTGAGGCCGCACCTTGAATCCTGTGTCCAGTTCTGGGCCCCGCACTTCAAGAAAGATCTTGAGGTGTTGGAACGAGTCCAGAGGAGGGCGACCAAGCTGGTGAAGGGTCTGGAGGGTCTGACCTATGAGGAACGGCTGAGGGAGCTGGGGTTGTTTAGCCTGGAGAAGAGGAGGCTCCGAGGTGACCTTATTGCAGTCTCCAACTACCTGAAGGGAGGTTGTAGTGAAGTGGGAGTCGGCCCCTTCTCCCGGGCAGTTAGCGCTAGGACAAGAGGACACAGCCTCAAGCTTTGCCAGGGGAGGTTCAGGTTGGACATTAGGAAGAATTTATTTTCAGAAAGGGTTATTAGCCATTGGAAGGGGCTGCCCAGGGAGGTGGTGGAGTCACCATCTCTGGAGGTGTTTAAGAAAAGACTGGACATGGCACTTAGTGCCATGGTCTAGTTGACAGGGTGGTGTCAGGGCAACGGTTGGACTCGATGATCCCAGAGGTCTCTTCCAACCTGGTTGATTCTGTGATTCTTCCAGCAGAGAAACACGGCCCAGCAACTTTCACTCTGTAAATCACCAGGAAGAAGGATGTGTGAGGAACATGTGGACTGATGCAGGGGTTGGTTGGCTGTGTGGCACCACAAAACCAGCAGCTCTTGTCTACTGGGAAGGGTGTGACAGTGGCGTCACGTGAGAGGCTGGTGTGCTGACACAGCCTGGCATGGATACGGCTGGTGGAATAGCAGGTCTGGTTTGTGCCTGGGTCACACTACGGGGAATTCACAAGAGCTGAAGTGGCCTGACACTGAGGGCTGTGCTGATCAGCAAGCCGTTTTTTCCTGTGGGGGAGACTTAGGCCATTTCCTTCCTCAAAGTTGATTTCAGTTGACAGGCTTGCAGGGCAAATTGCCCAACAGCCACAGGACCGAGCTGCCTTCTCAGTTTGAGACAACCCTTCTCAGGGAGCTGGTCCACCCGTTCACACTGCATGGACGGCTGTATCCTGTGCTCATCTAATAACTCTCTAATGTAACAACACTGTCGTAAAAGAAATACGCTGAAGACACTTAGACCAGAACTATAAAAGGATCCACGTGACTTTATTCCTGACAGCAGCCAACCGTTATTTATTTTTAGCACATGTCCAGAAGCCAGTCTTAAAGCTGTGCTTGGATGGGGAGGTATTTCGGTTACGAGGGTGCTGTAAATGCCATGTGCAGGTAAAAGAGAGACTGCCATATACCAAATCCTACTGCCAAACGTACACGTGAAAGTGCAGAAGTGACCAGCTCTGCAGAGCACTTAGTGCAGTACCTAGCTGGGATTAGCAAGCTCCCAGATCATGGTGATCGAATGGCACCAAAGGTAGTTCAGTTGTAGACGTATGTGAAGTTTCTAGACCAGGCTTCTTCCTTGCTACTCTGCACTAGGTTTGACTTTCAAAGTAACAGAGCATCTGTCCCAGTTAGGCAGCAAGTACAGGAGCAACAGTCTAATTTTGGGTGCATGAGCATGTCAACTGCTGCCGTTACCCTGTGTGTCTGAGAGAGGACTAGGTACGCTGTGGTTAGGAGAAGACTCGTCTTTTGAGTCCACTTTTGCCATTGTCCAACACATTACGACTTAAATGAAGCTGCTTGAAACCTGCTCTTGATTTCCCTTTCTGCTGGAAAAGAAGTATTTAAGATATGGCCAGAAGAGAAGACTAGGAGAAAAAGGCAAGGTAGATGAGAATCCAAGATAATTTAATGTTTCAAACCTGTTTTCTCTTCCTTGCACAGGAGCATTTGGGCTTAGCTCTCAAAACTTATTTCACAGTCTTGGCCGGGGAAGCTGGCTGGGCTCTGAAATTTGGATATGTTTGTGCAGATGGCTTTATCCTATGAATGTGCTGGACTAACAAGTGAGTTTCTGAAGCAGCAGCACTGGAAGAAGCAGAGTCATTTCTTTAAAAAGTAAATAGCAGAACAGTGAAAGAGATGGAGGTGGGCAAGGAGGAGTTACAGTGTGGCTTCCCACCAGGAGAGAGGCAAAACTGGACTAGGGCATCAGCTCGGAGCAGGAGAAAACTGAAGAAGAGGGACAAAGCATATACAGTCTTGAATAGCGTGGAGCATGGAAGTCGTTAGATCTTCTAATGTACGAGTTAGAGGGGAAGTTAAGGAAGTTGTCAAATAGCAGTTTAAAACAAAAGGAAAAGCTTTGCACAACAAAATGGCTCTGGTTACCATGCGGTGTTAAAGGAGTCTGAAGGCATGCATGGGTTCAAGCTAAGGAGACCAGTTCCTGGTGGCTAGGTCCACTGGGGGTTATTGAACACAGCATTTTGGATCCATCTTCTGCCTCAGGCAGGCTGTGCTCCTCTGTTTTGCTGGAAGCCAGGTGGGTCTTCTTGGGGAAACATTTTGCTTGCCTCATTTTTTGTAGCATTTCCATAGTTATCTGTTAGTGGGCTGGACAAACCTTTGGTCTGACCTAGAACAGTTGTTCTTCATCTTACTGAAGAGAAGTACAGTAAAGCCAGTTATGCAGCCCATGTTATGGTGAGGGATACAGAATCACAGAATCAACCAGGCTGGAAGAGCCCTCTGGGATCATCGAGTCCAACCATTGCCCTGACACCACCATGTCAACTAGACCATGGCACTAAGTGCCATGTCCAGGCTTTTCTTAAACACCTCCAGAGATGGTGACTCCACCACCTCCCTGGGCAGCCCATTCCAATGTCTAATGACCCTTTCTGAAAAGAAATTCTTCCTAATGTCCAACCTGAACCTCCCCTGGCGAAGCTTGAGGCTGTGTCCTCTTGTCCTATCGCTAGTTGCCCGGGAGAAGAGGCCGACTCCCACTTCACTACAACCTCCCTTCAGGTAGTTGTAGACTGCACTAAGGTCACCTCTGAGCCTCCTCTTCTCCAGGCTAAACAACCCCAGCTCCCTCAGCCGTTCCTCGTAGGTCAGACCCTCCAGACCCTTCACCAGCTTGGTCGCCCTCCTCTGGACTCGCTCCTTTATATTTATATATGTCTATCAAGTATCTAGATATATGTGTACATAATACACCTAATATTTATAGTATATGTTTTATAGCTAAGTTATTAAATAACATAAAATGTAAACATGAACAATGTAAATTCCATAAATCAGCAGTGGAATGTTTTTTACTCCCGTAGACTTTTAAATTGTTTTCACAAACAGGAATTACCAGCTCTGCTTGGGAATACGCAGGATGCACCAGCAGTTTAAGAAAAGCAGCGTATGTGAGCAGACAACTGATGTTTTTACAGGGAAGCCCGAATCCCTTACAGAGAGTAATGCTTCCTTCCTTGCTACCCTGCCTGTCCTCCCTCCGTTCCCCAGCGATGTGACCCTCTCACCTACTGATGCGTGTTTCTGTTTCTTTCTTTTCTTTCCTTTCTTTCTCTCTCGGGCTCTGCTGCTCCTGTCCAGGTGCCACATGTATGGAAAATGCCCTGAAGCTGGATGCGGGGCGGCCAGACGGCTGGAGGATCCCGTTCAGCCCCCAGGGGGGAGGCTGCGGGGCCGCCATGCGCTCCATGTGCATCGGGCTGCGTTTCCACCGCCCCACTGAGCTGGACACCCTGGTGCAAGTCAGCATCGAGAGCGGCCGAATGACCCACCACCATCCCACCGGCTACCTGGGGTCCCTGGCTTCAGCCCTCTTCACGGCTTTCGCGGTGAACGGCGTGTCCCCCCTGGCCTGGGGGAAGGGGCTGCTGGAGGTGCTGCCGCGGGCGAAAGCCTACGTGCGGGACGCTGGCTGCTTTGTGGAGGAGAACATGGGGCAATGGTGAGCTAAAATTGAAATAAACCTCTCCTACGAAGAGGGTGAGCTCTGTTCATACTTAAGCTTCAGTAATCCCATTATGGTACACTCCTAGAGCAGCACATGCCTGCCGTGGGATCGAATCGATTCAGAAAGTCTCTGAAGTCCCTCAAGGGAAAAATGCCTCTAACTTATCTAAAGGGAAAAAAGAAAAAGATTGTGTTTGGGTCATGTAGTTGTGACATTTTTTGGATCCAGTATGAGGCAGCTAGACTTGTCATCTCAAACCGTGATCTGATGAAAGATGGGAAGCAAGGCTGGGGAACACCACCAGGCTCAGGGCTGAGCTCAGTTTGAAAGTTATAACCAAATGTGGCTGCAGATTCAGCGTGGCTGTGTGTGCAGGGGCACACCCCGACAGGGGCAGAGGCACTCTGAGCTCGGGAGGGTGACTCAGTTCTCGCCCTGAGCCTTTGAATCCCGTGCAGCGCGACAGCAGCAGGTGCTGGGCTGCCTTCTCCCATGTGGCTGGAGGGAGGGGGAATCTAACTCACTGAAACACGTCCTTGTGCCTCTTACTGTAAATCATGGCCCTAGTTTGAGACAGGGGACACCTACCATTCTGCGAGCCATCGCTCTGGGCTCTTGACGTGGCACGTCTTCAGCAGGTGGCGAGCTTGGCTATGTGCTGCTGCTGTGGGATGTCTCTTACAGCCCCTCCATCCCACCCCTCTTTTGCAGGCATTACTTTGAAGAGCAATGGGAAAAATACCTGGCAGAGAGAGGCATATCCGACGGGGTTTCGCCGCCCACCTTCCCCCCCCAGTACGGCGTGGAAGAGAGAGACACCTTCTACACCTCCCTCAGCTACAACGGCTGGGGGGGCAGCAGCGGGCACGACGCCCCCATGATCGCTTATGACGCGCTGCTGGGCGCGGGGGACTCCTGGGCAGAGCTGGCTCACCGGGCCTTCTTCCACGGAGGCGACAGCGACTCCACCGCCGCCATCGCAGCCTGCTGGTGGGGGGCCCTGCACGGCTTCCGAGGGGTCAGCGCCTCCCTCTACGCCCACCTGGAGTACAGGGATCGCCTGGAGCGGGTGGCCAAGGACTTGTACCGCATTGCCTAGGGAGGGCGGGGGGGGGCGGCAGGGCCCCCCTGGGGCATGCTGACCCCACCTGCCACCCCTCGCTCACTCAAGGTTTTGCAAATTGGGTTTGCAGACTCGCTGGATTAAAGCACACGAGCGTAAGGCAGAGCCAAACCTGCTTTTTGTGGTTGTGTGTGTTGGCTTCGGCGGGGCGGCCGTTTGGGAACTGGCAGCTTGGGGCTTGTGGGTGAGGGAAAGCAGTTACAACGGGTTTCATGGGAGTACGCAACAGTGTGTCTGTCCCTCAAGCAGCTGAGCCCTGAGACACCCCTCCCTGTCAGCATGGGGGCTGCACGGCGTCTGGTCCTCAAGGGGAGCAGGAGCACCCGCTGCAGCATTGCTAGCAATGCTCCAGCAGCAGGACAGGCAGCACGACCCACACAAGCTGCCCCAAATTGGGGGTCCTGCCCATGCAAGCATGCCAGCGGGGTCAGGGACGCATGCCTGGCCGCAGGAGCCTCCCGGCAAACCCATGATGGCTAGCCCACGCTCACCACCCTGTACTGGTGATGGGGAGTGCCGGGGACACCACGTGCTGTCTAGCACTGAGCCATGTGTAAAGCCAAAACATCTGTTCCTTAGCACAGAGATTATAGCAGGTTCAGCCCAAGACGACCCACCAGGGGTGGGGGAGCAAACAGCTAGTTGTGCCCGGGGACAAGAGAGTTTCCTCATTCAATTATTTTAGCCGAGGATATTTTTCTATTTTAAATGAATGTGGGGGAAAAAATGAACCCCAACAGAATCACAGAATCAACCAGGTTGGAAGAGACCTCAGGGATCATCGAGTCCAACTGTTGCCCTGACACCACCATGTCAACTAGACCATGGCACTAAGTGCCATGTCCAGGCTTTTCTTAAAGACCTCCAGAGATGGTGACTCCACCACCTCCCTGGGCAGCCCATTCCAATGTCTAATAACCTGACACTTTTCACAATTTCACACACTTTTGCTATACAGGTAAGAATGTATCACGCTACTTCCCTAATTCAGTTAATGGCAGAGTTCAAGGCTACTGACCAAACCCTTACTCAAGGTCAGAGTGGTTAATGAGAAGTAAAAAGGTTGTATTTTACATCAACTTAAGCAACTTCTGTAGTGAACGATATTATTCTGTTTACATCAAGGTTACTAAAGGTTATTTGCTTAACGTTTCCCTATGGATAATTCTATAAAAAAAATACATTTTCTCTTGAAATCCAGACTATGACACAGGAAAGTACTTACTATTTTCAGAGTAATTTTGGAAACGGAGAATAAATAATTCAATAAATTCAATAAATTCAATGAATTCAATAATTCAATAAATGGGCCTGACGTGCCTCGGTTAAAGGTTATACCCTATTGTGGGATGAATTAAGGGATGTGAGGGAGAAGTATGAAGAGCCAGAGGGTGCAAGCTCCAGCCTGCAAGAGAGAGGAGATGCGCTCCCAGGGCAGGAGGAGAGTTGCTGCATCAGGGAATAGGGAGAGGCTGCCTGAAAGGGGGAGCGGGCTGAGTTCAGCACACCTTTATGCAGGGAGCGCGCATAAAGGCATAATGAAAGCCCAAATCTGACACAAACCAGCAATAGGATTCACAATTTCAACACAGTTTACTACAGCTCTCAGGTGTGTTGTATAAAACATGTTTTAGTGCAACATAGTACAAAGTTTTTGTTGTTTTTCTTTTTTAAAAAAAAAAAAAATCCCAAACATTTTTCCGCATCATGCATGGATAGAGCTCTCTTTCGTCTCGGGTTCATTACAGAAAGTTACAGCAGAGAGAGGGGTTTGAAAAACTTCATGTTAAAACTCGTTACAGGAAGAGTCTGCCTTATAAAAACTGAGAAGTCTGAGACTGGGCAACACACTGCCAGAGCAATGGAGAAACGTCACCAGCAAGGTACAACCGTGGGAGCCGCTGCCCAGGAAAGCCTGGGCTCGGTGCAGGAACCGCCACGCTGGGAAGGGACCTGTTTTGGCCAGGGGGACGGGGCCACAGGAGAACGCTGCGCTGAGGCAGACGGGCTGGAGAGGAGGAGTGTGGCTCGGACGTAGCACAGTGCTCTCCCAGGACAGAATGGCTCCCCCCGACTTCATCTCCTCCTTTTTCCTTTAAAGCTGAAAGGAGCTGCAGTTCCTGCCCGGGAGCAGTATGTACAGGAGATACTACAGTTAGGAAACAATACCCACTGGCTGCAGCTGCTGCTGTTTGCGCCTCGGTTCTTCATTTCTCTTCACTTCTCATCCCACTCCTCTCTTCACAGATGCCTTATCCAGAAAGGGAAGACAAGCGTGTGGGTGCGTGATACGTATACATCTATAGGAGTGTGATGATGTGCGTATGCAGGAGCCGGTAAGCAGTGATGTCTCGAGGAGGCAGACTTGGCAGAGGGACGAGGGAAATTTGGGCTTCCCAGCAGAAGAAACCAATGCTGTTCTGGTGGAGGAGCAGAGGTGGCTGACTGCAAATGCCCTGGCATGGGAAGGTCCGTGGCCATGTGGGTCCTCTCCCCCAGCCAGAAGAGAGGATGCGTGGTGCAGATCTCCCACCCGAGGCTTCACCACCTCTGAAACATCACGGCGTCAGGGTCTAACTGACTAGTGCTACAGAGCATCTGCTGAGGTCCCCTTCTCTTCACAAAGAGCAGTCCCACCCTCCCAAAGAGGACAACGGCTGTGGGTATGGCACCTCTCGCACATGAGGCAGTGGGGTGGGGGTTTTGTGGCTGGACCCATCCGCCCCGGTTGGCTTCAGCCATGCTGCAAAAAATAAATGGCCGGATTTGCCAGGAAGACATCAAGGAAGACAACAAAAGGCCATTTTTGGCAAACATTTTCTCCCGCCAGACATACTGCTTAGGGCGTATCGGGGAGGAGGCGGTTTCCTCCCCAGGACAGGGGAAGGGTACTTGGCATTACGGGGTATGGGAGCTCGGGTGCCCCACGCAGTGAGAGCCCTGGTTTGGTTCACGAGAGCCATATCTTTCACAGAAAGAACAGCATTTCCTGCCACAGCGAGTGCCTACAAGAGCAGGTGACTTTGCCAGGAGGGGGAGCTGATGGAGGAACGGTTTCTCCTCCTAAAGCCCAAGAAACGAAGAACAGCAGATGCACAGATGCACGCAGGGGAAGATTCCTCTTGGCCCAAGGGGACAGGGAAGCCCCCAGGGCGCTGATGCAGTGCAGGCTCCTTGCCTTGTCCAAGCACACACCGGGAAGTAGCGCAAGCTGTGGGGGAACTCGTGACACGTGGTGGTTAATTGCATGTCCCCACTGTGTGGTGTGGCTGCAACTAGGCTCCTTGGCTGAACCACCCAGGGGCCATGAACCCAACTCGTGGAGCTTCTCCTTTCCCCCTTTCTGGAGTGATTACTTTGGTCGTGTTGAAGTCTTCAGAGACTAGATCCAGCCACCTGTCCCCAGGTGACTGGGGCACAGAGGGGACCTGCCTCGTCAGAGGTGGCAGCACAGACACTAGGGAGGAGCACGACTCTGGTAAGCTGGACTGTACGAAGACCCTCTTTGCTATCAAAGTCAGGGCTTTCAGGTGTCCTCCTTCCATCCCCCACTTCAATTCCTGGAGACAAACTAAATTGCTTTTGTCCTGACTGCAAGCACGCTGAATATTCAGTCTCTTCAAGACAGGGGAACACTCCAAAAACGTGAATTGGCCCCTCCCGAGAGAACAATAAGATGGAGGCAAGAAGATGCTGAGGCTACAGCCAGTCTTTGAGATGGACCTCCCGACAGCCCAGCTAACCCCTCCAGAGGTGGACCTGGCTTTGCTTTGGAAGAGGGAGGAGCTAGCTCAGCACATCTTGGGAAAAGACCTTCTTCACCATGGCACCAAGTCTGAGGAGGAAAACCACAGTTTGTTTTAGAAAGCATATACATTTACTTCCAAAGAGATCATCCCAGGACCAAATGCCCCCTGGGAACTCCTCACTGTGTGGAGGGCGGGTGAAGCCTACAGTTCTTCAAGTGACCGAAAAAGAAATGACAACAAAAAAGTAACGGCCCAAAGGACAGCAACTGACGGGAGCAAAATTAATCCGAGAGGAACATCCACTAAGTACAGCAAGTGCAGGCACCCTCTGTCTGTCGGGGTGAGGGGGTGCGTCCCCACAGCTGCTGGAGGAAGCCCTGGACCTTCCCGTCCGTGCTGGCTGGGCGCTCTGCAGAGCTCAGCTGCCACGCCGGAGCACAGACACTGAAACAAATGAAACAACAAAATCCACTCTGTTCCTTAGGGTTCCTGGTGTGTCTCTGCTTCTCTCTCTCTCTCTGTGCATCCTCCCCAGGCATCTCTGTCACTTTAGTCTATGGTTCCTGGGTGGATGCTGAGGACTGGCGGCTCTAGGCAAGTGGGAGAGTAGTTGAGGTGAGGCTCTTTGATCCACAGCAAGGGGACCCCGTTCTTGCCCTCCGAGTTCTTGCTGGAGTTTCGGCTCTTGAACCGCACCAGGAGGATGGTGATGATCAAGATGCCGAAGATGGGGAAGGGGTAGAAGAACACAAAGTAGAAGAGGGCGTCGCTGGAGCAGATGACAGACTGCAGGGTAGAGCCTGGAAAGAGACACAGGACAGTCACATTTCACAGCTTCTCTGCAACACATGGCCTAAAAACTTCTTCAGAAACATAAGATCCAGATGCTCATTAATCGGTGTCAATGCAGGAGATGGGGCTCTAGGAAAAATACCAATATTGTACACAACAGAGCAGCAGAAGAAAGCTATTGCAGGGCATGGTTTGGTATGTTTCCCCCAGTCCCCCATGAGTGCTAGGGAGTCCTCCCTGGTGCAGATTTCCTGATGTCTTATAAAATGGAGAGCCTTGCACAGCGTCATTTCCCTCAATGGTGGTACACAGAGGAGCACCCCAGCGTATCTCCCTTAAGGGCCAAAAATCTCTCATGACCTCAGTTATCTCTGGGGCCTCTAGACCACCTGATGGCTTCCAGAGTTACTGTGAGGAGACCCCTGTGCCACAGCCTG
The DNA here is from genome assembly GCF_013368605.1 of Nyctibius grandis. Taxonomy (NCBI): domain Eukaryota; kingdom Metazoa; phylum Chordata; class Aves; order Nyctibiiformes; family Nyctibiidae; genus Nyctibius; species Nyctibius grandis. Next base: position 5,559,501 of record NC_090659.1, on the reverse strand, counting down.
TACCCTGGCACAGAGCTAAGCCAACTTCCAGGGTGTTTCTGAAAGAGAAAGGCTAAACTCCAGTGTGGGGTAATGTCCACCCCCACTGATCTGGGATACACCAGGCAGATCGGATTAATTAACGTTGTGGGACAGGCAGCCTGAGCACAGAGCTAATTGCACCGCAGGTGCTCAAGCCCAGCCAAGAGCTGGGCTACGAGCCAGCAAGCGGATCGGAAAAGCACCGGCACCACAGACTTGCCCTGGTGCAGGCCAGACCCAGCCCCATTCACTCCTTGGCCTTTGTGCCTCGGTTGAACCAAAGGTGCGGGCGATGCCGGGGCCATGCCCTCGAGAGGCTCATCGCCTCTTCTCACCTGCATCCTGCACGTGAACGGCGACCGTCCCCGACTCCTCCTCGGCCAGCCGGTACCACACGCCGTTGGGGTCCGCCAGCCACTCCTCCACGCGGCACGAGTAGTTGCCCGTGTCGGCCCCACCGGCCTGCAGCACCGTCAGCCTGAAGAGCACTGCCGAGAGCCTCTGGAAGCGCAGGCGGCCCTCCCAGCGACCCGCCTCGGGGCTGAAGATGGCGTCGGGGCCCACGCTCAGCACCGCCTCCCTCTCCTCCTCCTCCTCCTCGGCCTCCTCCGCCCGGCTGCCTGCCTCTTTGGCCCGCAGGTTGTACCACGTCACTGCGAAGTGGGACTCCGGGCTGGAGCGGGACAGGATGCTGCAGTCCAGCGGGAAGGACTCCTTCTCCTGCACCGTGAGGTTGGCGGTGGCCGTGTCCACCTGCAAGGTGGGATCTGAGATGACAAAAGGGGAGAGGTGAGCACTGAGCAGAACGCTATCATCAAAGCCACTCTGCCCCAGCACCAACTGAGTGTCACGACTCCGGTGCTGGGCGTGATGCAAGGAAAACCCAAAGGCTTGACGCAGCCTGCCAAGTCCCACAGATACCTCTGGGGTCAACCCCGCAGGCGCAGAATCCTCACCTCACCGCACACCGCCTGGCGCAGGGTCAAACAGGAGCTGGCTGCGAGCACCGTGCTACCACCCTGCCCACACAGATCCTCGTACCGACTAACGGGGGCGTGTGAGAGAGGAGAAAGCTGCTGCAGCTCACCCAGACACACCACACGAACACGTCAGGAAACACCAAGGTTTGGTGCGTGTGCCGAGGAGCAACGTACTACTACTCCCCAGCCACTGGTGCAAAGAGCACTGCAATCCATGCTTATTTTTTATTTCTTTGAGAGGGCTCAAAAGACTTGAAAATCAGTATGACAGAAGAAGAGAGGATTTTTTTCCAGCAATTTGGGAAGTTATTTAGGTAAGAGGTTTGTCCATGGAGATGTCTTCAGCACAGACACAGTAAGGACGCTTCCAAACGTCTCCCTCTCTCATTTTTTTCCTCTAGTGCTTCCTGCAAGGCTAAAGAGATGTTTTTATCTAACTGAGATACAGTGACCAGAACCCAAGATGAGTTGATTAAAGGCTGACTTCAAGAGCAATTAACATTCGGTTTAGTCATCTTGCCAGGGAACACATACTCCAGGGATCGCAATCAATCCGGGTCTAAGCTTTCATTTAAAGATTAAAAAGCCCTTTCCGACGTGGGGGCTGAGCAGGAAGGGCAAGCCGATAGCTCAGCGAAGAGAGAGGCGCTTTCTTCTCCAGCGAGGACAGCTGGGCAAGCCCTCCCTCGCGCAGAGCCCAGGCGTCCCTCCGGGAGGGGGCTGCTGTCCCCCAGCCTCCATCAGCTGCGGGGCTGCTGTACCCAGCGGGGCTTCTCATTACAGCACCTGCCCTACGCCTTTTAAATGGTCCCATAAGGAAAGATCTTCATTAAGGCCAGAGCTCTCCAGGCTGTAGGCAACACGAGTGTTTTCGGTTCATGTCTTCCCCGGAAGACTCCTGAGCAGGAACAGGAATGAGGTAACTCCTGAGATTTCGGGGACTACTCAGGTAAAAAGGAGGAAGGGACGGAATGGCTTGTCAAGACCAACACAAAGCCTCCCCCACCTCAGCACGTGAAGCAGAAAGAGGAGAACTGCAGTCTGAAAGTGCTGAGAGGTTTTTTTTCCCCCTCTGATAATGATTATAGTCCTGAAAGATGAGCACGGAGATCCTCACTAATGAGACATGAGTCACAAGTTTAGTCGTTTTGTTAAGTACTGGCTGCTATGAAAGAAAAACAGCAACAAAGCACTTTTAGAAAAAAATTATCTTGAATTAGTGCACCCCCAACTCCCTCTCTTCTTCCCACTCCATATCTTTCCACAATTCCAACCGAGCCTCGAGGATTTCCCCTCCCATTCGTCCCTCCTCCATCAGAGCTGGCAATTCTCAGCCTGGATGAAGAGCTGCACTTACAACCATGCAGGCATTCAGGGTACAGGCTGATAAGGGCTGTGCTGTCCCCCGAGGGAGCTCCTCCTTTGCAGGACAAATCTTCTCTGCCAGGAATGACCACTAGTACCTTTCCAGAATCTTACCCCTTTGCCAGCTCCCCTGCAGAATTACGAGGCTGACACCTTGCTGGTTAGCAGAGTACCCTGGGAGTCTGTTTTTGAGAGCTTAGGAGTCTCCAAGTGCCAAACAGTCTTTAAGAACCAGCTTTTAGAAGCACAGGAGCAGGCGATTCCACTGTGTCACAAGTCAAGCAAGCAGGGCAGAAGACCAGCTTGGCTGAACAGGGAACTCCTCGTGGAGCTCAAGAGGAAAAAGAACCTCTCTGATCTCTGGAAGCAAGGTCAGGCTTCGCAGGAAGATTACAGAGCTCTGGTTCGTATATACAGGGAGAAGACACGAAAGGCCAAAGCCCAATTAGAGCTGAAACTGGCCAGTGTTGTGTCACAAGAAGGGCATTTTTAAGTGTGTCAATAGTAAGAGGAGATCTAAAAAAAACATTGGACCAATACTTGTTGAAGATGGTCACCTGACTAATAGGGATGAAGAAAAAGTGGAGGCATTCAATGCTTTTTTTGCCTCAGTCCACTGATAGACCTTGGGCTGTCTGGTCCCCTGAGTCAGAGGACCACGAGTGTGGGAACAGTGACTTTCCATCTGTGGACACTGAAATTGTAAGGGACCAGCTGTACCAGCTGAATGTTCACAAGTCCATGGGGCCTGATGGGATTCATTCCAGAGTCCTGAAGGAGCTAGCAGGTGTTATGGCAGGACCCTTCTCAATCACCTACCAAAGGTCTTGGGAGCCTGGGGAGGTCCCTGCTGACTGGAAGCTAATCAGTGTTATTCCAACCTACATGAAGGGCGTGAGGGAAGACCCAGGAAACTACAGACCAGCTGGTCTAACCTCAGTTCCTGGAAAAATGATGGAGAAGATTATACTGGGTGCTATTGAAAGGCATTTAAAGAAGAATGCAATCATCAGGCACAGTCAACAAGGGTTCACAAAGGGAAAGTCCTGTTTAACTAATTTGATATTCTTCTATGATAAGGTGCAGTTCTGGGCCCCACAATTTAAGAAGGTTGTGAAGGTCCCTGAATGCACCCAGAGGAGGGCAACAAAGCTGGTGAAAGGAATGTCCTGTATGGAGCAGCTGAGGACTTTTGTTTTGTCTAGTTCTGAGAAAAGGAGGCTGAGGGGCGACCTCATGGCTCTCTGCAGCTCCCTGAGGAGGGGAAGTGGAGAAGGAGGTGCTGATCTGATCTCCCTGGGAACCAGTGATAAGGTGCGCGGGAATGGTTCAAAGCTGCACTAGGGGAAGTTTAGACTGGACATTAGGAAGCAGTTCTTTACTGAGAGGGTGACCCAACATTGGATCAGGCTTCCTAGAGAGGCGGTCGATGCCCCAAGCCTGTCAGTGTTTAAGAGACATTTGGACAATGCCCTTAACAACATGCTTTAACTTTTGGTCAGCCCTGCATTGGTCAAGCAGTTGGACTAGATGATTGTTGTAGGTCCCTTCTAATTGAAATATTCTATTCTATTCTATTCTATTCTATTCTATTCTATTCTATTCTATTCTATTCTATTCTATTCTATTCTATCCACAACCCTTTGAAACTGGAGCTTCCTCCCTGATTTGAACTTCTGTAGCACTCTTTTCCCCACTAGATCCTGGCAAGAACAAGAAGCACCCATGGTGATCCCTGATGCCTGTCTCCCTGTGTCTGGGCATGGCCAAAACAGTGGTGTTAGGCAGGTGGATCCGCCTGAACCACTATCACCAGCAAGAGGGTGGCCAGGAAGCCCATAAGTACCCCCTTGTCCATCCAGAAGCAGGCTCCTCATAGCCAACTCCTGTCCCATCAAGAAGCCGGCGCCCTTGTCCCAGCTGACAGACAAACCCTTCGAGCTGCACACCTGCATCTGCTTCTTCACCCGCAGAATGGGGAGCAGCAGCATGAGAAACTGCCTGGACATCAGCAAGGGGCTCGACCTCCTCTGCTGCCCTCTTCTCATGCAAGGACCCAGCCCCCGGGGCGCACACCTGGGAAGCACAGACAGCTTCTCCCATCTCATTCTCAATCAAAATGTGAATAAAATGGGAAGCCTGTTCTATTGAATCTGCTGTAAAAAAGTAAATTTGCAGCTGCAGTGGTGGCAAAATCCCAAGCCCATCTAGCTGTGTTTGCAGGGCTTGCTCCATGCTCCTTCCAGAAAAGCAAGAGTGCACCCAAGACGACATGCAAGAAAGCACCAGCACGGTCTGGAGCGCAGCAGTCCTGCCCTCTGCCCGGACCCACTGTCACTGACAGACAGATGGGGACTCACGCGTTCAGTCCAGGAGGGCAGGGGCAGAGAGCTGCTCAAAGCTGTTGGCATGAGATCCTCCTCACCTGGCTGCTTGACGGTGAGGGTGATGAGTCCAGAGAGGTCCTCTGCCCGCTTGTACCAGCGGTCACTGGGGTCAAGGAGCCACTCTTCCACGCGGCAGTCATAGGCCCCGCTGTCCCGCACGGTGGCATTTTGGATGGAGAGGAGGTAGAGACCTGGGGATGGGCTCTCCAGGTGCAGCCGGCTCCGCAGGTCGCCCCGTGCCGCCAGGTCCCCATACCGCAAGGTGCTCTGCCGGCTCAGCCGGGCCACCGCCTCCTTCTCCGGGTGGCCCGGCCGCCAGACGTACCACTCCACCGAGAGCTGGGACGAGGGGCTGGTCCGGCTGCTGACCAGGCACTCCAGGGTCACCCACTGGTTCTCCAGCACCGTGATGTTCTTGTGGGTCTGGTTCACCTGCAGGCGGTTATCTATGGGAAAAGGCCGTGAGAAATGCAAGGTGACCGAGGGCTGCAAGGGTCCTTTGTCTACCCACAAGCCCTTCCCGTATGGTCACAATCCTGGGGTGTGATGAAAGAAATGAGGAAGGAGAGGCAAAAAATGGGGGAAAAAAAAAAAGAGGAGGAAAAGAAAATAGGACTTGTGGTTTTCAGGGTCTTCTGAAAACCTCAAGCTAGCCCCATTCAGCACAGCTACAATCTCCCAGTAGGACCTGGAGGGTCCTAAGTGTACAGACACCTTGTGAAGGGGGGTCACACCTCAATCTTTTCCCATCCTCCTCCTGGGGCAGGGCAGTAGCTCGGTCACACCCCGACCAGTAAGCCCTCCGGCAGCGGGGAAAGGGAAAAAATCAAGGTGGAGAACGGACAGCTCATTATAGGGAACCACCACTGCAAAACGAGAAGTGGCACAAGGGCAAAGTCACACACGGTGTTCTGCTGCCCTGGGAATGTCCCTCGTTTCTGCTCCACAATTTCACTGATAACGTGGTGGGGTGACTGCAGTCAGCCCTTTCACGTGAAATGACGTGTCGTACACTCCTAACTCTTTCACGACTTCTTTCCAGGGGCAGGGTTTGGACTTCCCTGGTATGGGCACCGTACTTCCCAGAGAGAGGCAAGCGATGCAAAGGAGGGGGCAGACCACAGCTCCCAGCTCCCTGACCGCCCCACAGCCACCTTGGGGATTTGCAGACACAACTGAGGAGCTGGGACCGGCAGCAAGTGGCACACCCTGGCCTGCTGCGCTCCCTCTGTGACCAGGCAAAGCTGCACCGGGGACCATGCTCAATATCCATCCCCGTCCATAGAACCTGTGTCTAGCCAGCCAAATCCAGACAGACAAAATGCACTAAAAATCGTAGTCCAGCCCTGCTATCCAGGTCTGTCCCTCCTGCCTGAAGGGTTTTATCCTCCAGAAACAGGCACCCAGAGCAAGCAAGGCAGGCTTCCTTGTGAAGTACTGATGCTCTGCCTCAGCAGCACATACGGGGTCCAGGCTGCTCTCAAAGACGGTGCTTGCCTCCCTGCGTCCCCCCTTTGCATGAAATGAGGGCTCTGTCTGGTTAGATAGATGGGCCGAGACCAACGGCATGAGGTTCAACAAGAACAAGTGCCGGGTCTTACCCTTGGGGCACAACAACCCCCTGCAGCGCTACAGGCTGGGGGAAGAGTGGTTAGTAAGCGGCCCGGCGGAAAGAGACCTGGGGGTGCTGATCGACAGCTGGCTAAACATGAGCCAGCAGTGTGCCCAGGTGGCCAAGAAGGCCAATGGCATCCTGGCCTCTATTAGGAATAGTGTAGCCAGCCGGTCTAGGGAAGTGATCGTCCCTCTGTACTCGGCACTGGTGAGGCCACACCTTGAATCCTGTGTCCAGTTCTGGGCCCCGCACTTCAAGAAAAATGTTAAGGTGTTGGAGCGAGTCGAGAGGAGGGCGACCAAGCTGGTGAAGGGTCTGGAGGGTCTGACCTACGAGGAACGGCTGAGGGAGCTGGGGTTGTTTAGCCTGGAGAAGAGGAGGCTCAGAGGTGACCTTATTGCAGGCTACAACTGCCTGAAGGGAGGTTGTAGTGAAGTGGGAGCTGGCCTCTTCTCCCAGGCAACTAGCAATAGGACAAGAGGACACAGCCTCAGGCTTCGCCAGGGGAGGTTCAGGTTGGACATTAGGAAGAATTTCTTCTCAGAAAGGGTTATTAGACATTGGAACGGGTTGCCCAGGGAGGTGGTGGAGTCACCATCTCTGGAGGTGTTTAAGAAAAGCCTGGACATGGCACTTAGTGCCATGGTCTAGTTGACAGGGTGGTGTCAGGGCAACGGTTGGACTTGATGATCCCAGAGGTCTCTTCCAACCTGGTTGATTCTGTGATTCTGTGATTCTGTGATCACAGGGGCCATCTTTAGCTCCTCCATGAGCTTATCTTTACCAGTGATGTCTGCTGCCACGGAAACCACCAGCAGAGCAGATTTCTCCTTCCCTGGCAGCCAGCTCCTCACCTCATTAAACTCGTTACTCACATCTCATGTGCACAGCACAGTGGGAAAAGAGACAAGGCTCCCCACGCCTGCCAGGATACAGGCACAGAGTAAAATTAAACTGTGGGCAAAACATAAAAATGCTTTCCCAGGCAGGCACACGCCGGTTCTCTCTCAGTAGGTCGCTAGTCGACACTCTTGCTACGTGATGCTCTTGAGGATAAAGAAATCTGGCTGGATACAGTGGCCCTCTAGATAGCTGGGGGAGGACAATCTTCGTGTGGGGACACTGAAACGCACACTAACCCAGCCTAAATGGAGGAGGGTCACACTGAAGGGGGAAAACATCCCTCTTTGTGCAGGGACATACAGGCATGAGGATGCAAAGAGGGGGTGACAAGGCTGCAGCAGAAAGAAGAGCAGAGCATCCCTGCTGCCCCAGGAAAGCTTGGTGAGTCCACGAGCCGCGCACGAGAGCCGATGCCAAAAGGCCCTCACCGGCACGCTGTGTGGTACCTGGCTGCTTGACGGTGACCTCCGTCCGCCCCGACACCTCCTCCGCCAGCTTGTACCAGGCATGGTTGGGGCTGAGCAGCCACTCCTCCACGTGGCAGTAGTAGCTGCCGCTGTCTCGGACCTCTGCCCGCTGGACCGTCAGGCTGAAGAGCCCCCCTGACGCCGAGCGCTCAAACTGCAGCCGGCCCCGCAGCCCCTCCTCCTCTGCGTAGGTGCCGTACTCGAAGGCTGAGCTGTGGGTGGTCTTCAGGATGAGCTTGCCATCGGCGTCGGAGGGCTTGTGGACGTACCACAGCACGGCGAAGTGCGAGTCGGGGCTGGTCTGGGATTTCACCGAGCAGTTGAGGGGGATGGGCCGGTTCTCCACCAGAGTGATGCTCCGCTTCGACTTGCTCACCTGTAGCTTGGTCACTGCAAAGGAGGAATGGAAAAGGATGAGAAGAGGTGGGTCATTATCATAGGAAAGAAACTCACCTGGTATGGGGAGGACTAGAGAGTCCTCCCCCAGCTGCAGGCATGGCTGCTCTTGCTTGGGTCCACTTGCACTGGATCTTTAAGACAAAGGCGTTTAGATGTTCTCCTACCAAATCTTCTCCTTTCATCCCCGGCTCTACTCCTGGATCCTCCCACTATGTCCCTCAGCAAGAGGCTACTTATTCACAATTTGTCCTTTAAAAGATCCCCTTTCTTAATTCATTGTGGTCTAAGGCACCAAACCTAACAAGAAGGCTACATCCAAACTCAGTGAGTTTTTTCGTGGTGAAATCATACCACTTGCACCTCAGGGCAATGAGGTGTTGATCAGTTCCACAGAAACCCAGATTTCCAGGAAGAATGAATTAAACAAGACTCTACTGCTGTCACATGTGAGCCATCTCAGTGACACGTAACCCACAGACACGCAATAGCTAGGGGAGCAAACAGGGGCACAACTGGAAAAGAAGAAGAGCACCAGACTGGAAAGGATCAGTGGGGAACAAGCTCTGCTCCAGCAGCCAGGAGCTCTGGCTCCAGGTCCACCACGGACCGCACAGCCCAGACGAGCCACAGGCACGTCACCTCCCTTGGCTTCCCAAGCGCGACTGCAGTTCCCACAGGGGTACCTAAGTGGTCACACAGCATTGAGGATGACATAGCAGTATAATTAACTCCTGTCCCTGCAGGGAGAGAGACACCATGGTTTCCAATACCTTTCTTCCTGCAGGAGATAAAGCCTCCCCTGTGTGTGCTCAGGCTGTGCCTGTTGCCAGAGCCTTGACCCAGGGCATTCCCGCAGGGGAGGACATGAAGTGCCCTCCTGTGACATGTGTGCTGGAGCCCTGGCCCCGTGGAGAGGAGCAGCTCCTGGCCAGACACACCACTCCTCCCAGCAGCTCTGCCACCACCTCCCCTCCTTCGCCTCTCCTTACAGGGCAGCTTCCCTCTGAAAGGGGGCACGCTGTCTTGCGGCCAGGGGAAGGGATTCTGCTGACAACTGGTACATCTCTTTAACAAAACCTAGCAAATGCCCCAGGCACGACGCAGTGTGGCACCACAGGCACGAACTGAAGGCTGCCAGGGGAGCTGTGCCCATCTACACCCTGGAAACCCATCCCACGCATCCTGTGTGTGCAGGGAAGCGACGTTGTCTCCTCTCTCTCACCGAGGCACAGGCTCCTCTCTTTGCATCACGCTTTGCTTCCAGCTTCCCCTGGGTCTTGGATGCCTGTCAGCACAGGCAATGAGTGACAAGGCCGAGGGACAGGACGGGCACAGGCAAACAACATCAAATGGGAGGGAGGAACTCCCACCAGAACGACGCTTTCTGCTCTAACACAGCATCTGAGATAGGCATCCTGGTAACGCATTAGATGTTCCCCTGGAGCCCGGGTTGCCCGTGGCTTTAATCAGTATGCTAATAAAGATGGCTGTGTTATGGGTATGGCACACAGACACTGGAGGGAGGGAAGGAAGGAGGGAAATAGTCCCTGTTTTTCCTCCCTGGGGACTTTAACTTAATGGAGAGATTTAGCATCACCCTGTTGTATTTCGGCTGTACCCCAGACACGCTCCTTCCCCTTTGTTTCACTTCAGGACGGCAGCCTTAGCCACCCCACCCACACTCGTCCCACCTTTCTGGCTTACTGTTGGTTAAGAAAGGTTATTTCAAGCATTAATCAATCTTCCGAGTCCCTGGGAGGTGAACCAATAAAGGGGAAGGTGATTCTCAGCAGTTCCCTTTCTCCCCCAGCCCCCTTTCCAAACAGTTTATTTTTAATTGGTACTGGATTATTTTCTGCAACCGTTACTAAGGAAACCTCTGTTACTATAGCAACCGTGTATGTTAAGTCAGTGGCCCTATATCTATTAAAATGCAGTATATACACACGCTGCGTGTGGCGGGGCGGCTCGATATCAACACACACACACACGGAGCGAGCCAGGGTAGGCGCAGAGCGAGCTGCTGAGATGCAAGCACCCTCCCAGCGCTCTTCCCACATCGCAGCACCGCCAGGAGATGAAAATGAGGAGGACGGCCACGGAGTATTTTTAGGCCTTGTGTTTGGGACAACACACCTGCACCTCGTACGTGACAGATGTATTTCACTGAAGCAGCGCGGCCTTGTTCCCGGACCATAATCACGGCAATTCTCACTGTGTACAAACAACACGGACCCCTGAGGTCATCCAAGGGCTCTTGGATGCCCTCCATGAAGCTCCTCCTGCTTCCATTCAACACTTGGGAAGACGGGGCAACGGTGATGGGGAAGAAATCTTATTAACTCCAGCAAAAATGAGATCTTAAATTCCACACACACACCCCCCGCAGCCCTCCAAGGCCTCCCTCGGCAGCCGCTGCAGCCAGCATTCAGGAATTTGCCCACGCATGCACGGAGTCCCCCAAATCTTTCTACTGCTGCTACCAGCAGGGAATTACAGGTCTTCCCTTTGCTAGACTGCACAAGCTCACACAGGTTCGTAACACCACACGCGAAGCTTCGTCTAGATTAGAGGTATCGGTGATACATAATGACACCCCTGTCAATGCACTTCTCATCTAACATGACTTATTTTCCTAATGGAGGCACACCACAGAAAATGCCAGTGCAGGTTTTGTTTCCCTCCCACAGAATTAGTAAGGACGTTCTCAGTCTTTTCCAATCTGTGAACACCAAATGCTTCTCTCCTGTCCAGGCTCCTGCATAGTAAACGCACACCTACCTCTTCTTCATTACCTTTTGCAGACCCTATAGAAATAATTCATGGCTTTTACAGACCACAGGGTGAAAGCTGCTGAGCTGGAAACACTGTGGGGCACAGGTTACCTTGGGGCAGCTTCACCTTCAGGCTGCAGGCTGGTTTGCTTGCTCACGCAGGGCAGAGATCCTCTGCCCGCACTCTGGTTAAGACACGGGAAGCTTTGTGGGGCTGCTCACACTTCTGCTCTCAGAATTCACAGAATTCACAGAATCAGCCAGGTTGGAAGAGACCTCTGGGATCATCGAGTCCAACCGTTGCCCTGACACCACCCTGTCAATTAGACCATGGCACTAAGTGCCATGTCCAGTCTTTTCTTGAACACATCCAGAGATGGTGACTCCACCACCTCCCTGGGCAGCCCATTCCAATGGCTAATGACCCTTTCTGAGAAGAGTCTTCCTAATGTCTAACCTGAACCTCCCCTGGCAAAGCTTGAGACTGTGTCCTCTTGTCCTATCGCTAGTTGCCCGTGAGAAGAGGCCGACTCCCACTTCACTACAACCTCCCTTCAGGTAGTTGGAGGGGAGGAGAGGAGAGGAGGAGAGGAGAGGACCATCAGCCACCATTCACAGATATGCAAACCAATCCAAAACGCTCATCTTGCACTCGGGAACAATAATTTAAAAGAAAAAAAAACCCCAAACTAACAAATCCTGAAGTTAGGGTGCAGGGTGATGGTGATGGTACAATACAACATCAGGGAGTCCATCTCTTTCCATCCTGGTGGTAAGTCTACTCCAGCACAAAGCCAGTCTCACTATGCCCCGTGCAGCTTGCCAGATCATGTTTAACGATGCCTGCATGACACGGAAATGATTGTAGCTGCTGCTACATGAGTGCATGAGATGATTGCAAGACTGACACCACAGGCACTGAGCCAGCCAAACCTCGCCCTCCTGACGTGGGGGCAACTCCCTTTCCTGGCTCGGGGATTTGCCAGGGCAGAGTGCCAGGAAAGGGCGCAGCCTTCAAATGCTGAGTCGATCCAGCCTGCCCCAGGGGCCGGGGTTTCGGTGTGTCAGAGCGGGGCTGCTCCAGCCCTCTGCCAAGCAGGGGAGGTGGTGGGCGCAGCGATGTGAACGGGCACGGTTACATGGCGTTTCCTGCTGTGCTGTCAAGAGGCTGATGTTCTCTGAACAGCCTCCCAAACATCTGCTTAGTGAGGGAAACAGGTGCATGTGTCTAGGTGAAGTTATCGTGCATATCATCTGCAAACCATAATCCTGTTGCCACGATGTCTCCTGGCTCCCTGGAGGGTGTCAGTAAAGAGGATATCGTACCTTGACGTACTGTAATTGGCCCTACATACGCTATTAAGGCTTTCAATTTACACTGGCAACAAGTCACGGTTACAACCCTCATATTTTTTTTTAAGCTGCATCTGCTGGAGGAGCTCCGGGGCTTCAATGGGTGACGACTTGTGCTGGAGCCTGGCCAGGACACAGGGGACGTTACATGCCTCTTAGGGTGGAGCGGCTGGCAGACACTGGATGTCCACAGCAAGCCCATACACTCACTAGACACCTCACTTCACAGACCGTCCTCCAGCATCACAGCCCCTTTGCACTAATTCCCAGGCTGAGGAAAATGTCCCCGCTCATTTGCAGGGACACACGTTGTCTCAGGATACCTGCGGTACCCTCTGGTCCTCAAAGCTTGCACCTCTGGGCTGGGGGGCCAGGTCAGACACACCTTACAGTCACAGCAGGCTACGACATGGCTAGGTGCTCTACAAGCTGATATCTGTGGTAGGGGTTTTCTACACATCATCAAGCAGGCAATCAGTCTGCTCAAGCTGGACATGCGGCAAGCACAGTTATACAAGTATTTGGGGGAAGGGAAAGCAGTCATCAGAGGAGGAGGACAGAGGCAGTGACGTGATTCACAGCTTTTCTGCTGACTCGCTGCCGTGGTGAAGCCACTTGGCTCCCTCCTCTCTGTTTCCTAATCATCAAGCAGGGGTTACGACACTTACCTTTACCAAAGCACTCTGCAATCTACCTAAAAGCGCTGTGATAAAAAGATGCTCTGTCTCAGACTCCTTACATCATCTTCCCTTGTAGGCAGCAAGAAAATACAACAGCAGGAGTTCACTCCCCACCTGGGAGCCACTATTACCCAGTCCTGGGAATAGCAATGTTTAATTGCAGCTGAAGATATCCTCCCTCCAAAAAAGCCCCCCACAAAATCCCAGCGTGCTGCCCTGCAGTGAAGGAGGAGGGGGCTGCTGGCCAGGAAGGAGCCAGCTTCGTATGAGCCAGTGGCCATGGCGCAGAAGGAGTGGGCAGGAGGACGGCCACCATCAGCCCACAGAGTCCCTGGGGAGCCCTGTCACCGCAGCGGGGAGGCGGTGTCCCACTTTGGAGGCTGCTGCTCTCTGGGGAGAGCTCCTCCAGAAGACGCTCTCGCCTGGAGAGAACTGGTGAAGTGTTGCAAAAAGTTTTCCTGGGGCATGTCCTACTTTTAAAAGCCTCCATCGAGATTTCACTGTGCTGAGGTGTGTGGGGGGAGTGAGCAGAAACGAGGCCAACCCAACCCGAACCCAGACATGGTTTAACACCACACACGGGGTTTAGCAGGCTGATCAGGAGAGACTCATTTCCAGGAGCACGGCCCCAAGGCGTTGCTTCCTGCGAGGGGTCTGGAGGGTCTGACCTACGAGGAACGGCTGAGGGAGCTGGGGCTGTTTAGCCTGGAGAAGAGGAGGCTCAGAGGTGACCTTATTGCAGTCTACAACTACCTGAAGGGAGGTTGTAGTGAAGTGGGAGTCAGCCTCTTCTCCCAGGCAACTAGCGATAGGACAAGAGGACACAGCCTCAAGCTTCGCCAGGGGAGGTTCAGGTTGGACATCAGGAAGAATTTCTTTTCAGAAAGGGTCATTAGACATTGGAATGGGCTGCCCAGGGAGGTTGTGGAGTCACCATCTCTGGATGTGTTTAAGAAAAGACTGGACATGGCACTCAGTGCCATGGTCTAATTGACAGGGTGGTGTCAGGGCAATGGTTGGACTCGATGATCCCAGAGGTCTCTTCCAACCTGGTTGATTCTGTGATTCTGTGAACCCATCTCTCACCGGCACCCTCAGCATACAAGCCTGAAGGGCACCAGCTGGTCTTTTGGCACAAACTCAGCCGACCCCTCAGCCTGCGGTCACAACCCAGAGGTGCCTCATCATTTCCCTCACTAGGGCCCAAAAAGCACTCGGTGCCCAAATTCCTGCCTGGGGATGTTTGCCTGGGACTCAAGGGACCTGTGTGCAGGCCACTGCCCTGCCACAGGCTTAGACATGCACTAACGCTCGGCGCCTCTGCCAGCCCTTCTCCCTTCCACAAAGCAGGGCTGAAGACCCTCCTCCACCTCCACATACATTGCAAGGACACCCCGCGTTGATGACCGTGGGGAACTGGGGCAATGGGAGTCGAGCCTTCTGACTCAGCGTGGTGAGGGGTGGGTGACTCACGTTTACTAGGTTCACTGAAAGCAAACCAGAGTTCAAAAGGAAAAACGTGTGAGCACTTTCAGAGAAGAGGTGCCAGAGGAAAGGCGTTCGCGGAAGGGAAGATGATGAGATACTCCTAGGAGGACCTGGCTCATTAGGCTTAACCGTGGCATAGAAATCCCAGCAAAGTAAAGACAAAGACTTCCAGTGCCGGGGCAGCCTCCCCAGAGATGGCAGGAACATGGCAGCACAGCTCCCAACTCCTGTTATTCTCTTTTAACAGAACACAATTCCTCCTGAAACTGGATTAGCAAGGTTGCAAATTGCATTAGCCAACATGGGAGGCTGCTGGTGCAACAGGAGCAGGAGAAAGGGAAATAGCATTAGACTTTGCCTGCCATTATTACTGCCATTATTAACTTGTCACTTTACTGTAGTGTTCCTATAACAATGAATTATTGCCTGCAAACAGGCTGACATGATTGAATTACTAGGAGAGCTGCTCCATGGGAAGGAGAGACAAGGTTAACCCTTTCCTGAGGAAGGCTGAGCTGCTGCCCCCTCCCAGGTCGGCAGACAAAAGAGCAGAGGCTTTGACTTTGAACACCAACTTGTCATCTTGATCTTTAGCAGTGCTGGTTTCACAGCAATGCCAAAAGTTTCTACAGTCCCCAAACTGCTCAGGTCCTGGTTGCAGGTGGGCTGCTCCGGGTTGGACATGCAAACAAGAGCAGAATATATGTCTGTCTGTAGCAGCGATGAAGAGTCACAGCTGGAGCTCTCCTATCTTTGCAACCTCTCTAGCCTACTACTAAAGCTAAATCCTCGCTTTTGTATGCTGCTTCTTTCTCATGTAGAGAATGTTGGTCTCTGGCCAAGCCACCAAACTGACTGTCTGCTAGTCCAGATGGATGTGGGTCACCTTTTTTCCCCCTCCCCCCTCGCAGGGACAGTACCGTCTGCTTGTCGTCAGACAGGCTGCTAATCCGAGTCCGCTCTCCCCTGCCCGACTCCCCTGGGGGGACGGTGCAATGGCCCTTCCACAGAGGGCTACGCCAGGGCAGAGCCCCTGCACCGAGTGGGACGGAGCAGGCATGCCTTAACACACCAGGCCATGCCCCTCAGCATCACCCCGGGTGCCACCCAAATGCTACCCCCACTCCCCTGGGGTCTGAGAGGCTTGAGGCTGTCTGCCTTTGGTCTCTTCCTCCTTACACGTACTGCCCGTGGTTTGCTGAAAATCAGCTACATGACACTTCTCTCCCAAATTTACAGTTCCTTATATGAATGCTGCAAATAATGCCTCCTGCAGCACTGACTGGTGGGTGCTTCCAGCCCAGGAGCAAGCCTAAGAGCTGGCTGTGACCCACCTCCTCTCAGGGACAGAAAGAGGCCAGGAATAAACCACCAAGTGACCTGCATTTCCCATATGTTCAGCAAGTTGCCACAAAGTCCGTGGCCGAGCAGGCGCAGACGTTCCCCAGCCTCACGGCCTGCTGCTGCAGCAAGACGAGCTGGGTGCTTAAAAGTAGCTGTGCACATCCACGCTGACCATCACCAGCCCCAAAACTGAGCCCCAAGCACAGACACGTGCCCTGAAGCACACTGTACTACTGTGACTCGGTGAAGTACAGCTTGATGCACTCAAAATGCTGCCGGTGGGTGCTGTGGCGAAGCAGAACGGGCATCTCCCCTCGTGGCCTGCGGGGGACCTGCCTGCATCAGATGCTCTGCTGCACCCACACCAGCTTCAGCGTCACAGAAGGTAAGCACCACATCAGCCAAACCTCCTGACAAGCGGCCCGATGCTCCCCCTCTCCCCAAAACCAGCAAAGTCACACTGCTGACCTACCAAACACATGGGTGGTGGGTCAAGTCCATTGCTGCAGGCTTCATGCTGTGGTGGTAACAAGGACATCTGCTCAGCTAGAGGACACCCTGGGATTACCAGCCATGTCACACTGGAGCTGGTGGAGCAGCTAACAAACTAGCAGGTAACCAAGCAGGGCCTCGGGGTAGTATGCATATGTGACCCAGAAAGTCTCTTTCAAACCCAGCAGCCATACATCTGGGAGCATACATGGAGAAAGCCATGTGCGTATCTGCAGGGATGGAGAAAGCTGGGAAGCCCACAACCTCCAAGGTCCAGCCAGAGACCACCAGCTGGGACATGCCGCTGTCCTCAGAAAAGCAAGAGCTTCCCCAAGAAGCAGAAATCACATCTCTCTGAAGGACAGCAAGGACCCAAGGCCAATTTAAGAATAAACAAATATACCCCAGAGCAAAGCACCCCACAAACCTAAACCCAGAAACCTTCCTGCCAAACCCTGAAACGAATGTAAAAGTTCTTCACGAGAGAGAGGAGCGGAGGGAGGAATAAAAGATTCCCAGCATGAGTTGTGCCTGCTGTCAGAAAACAACATACAGCTCACTGATAACTTGCAAATTAAAATACGGAGATAGGATCACTGGAAGATAAATTCAGTACCAAGCTACAGCCACCGAGGACAAAGAAAGAAAAAAATAACATACTGAGATATTTCATCAACCCCTGATCAGCAAGATTTCAAACAAAGGAGTGCTCTGTCAATTAGGAAAAAACAAGTAATTAAAGGTACCTGAACAGCAAGTTGTAACACATAGAGCAGCACCGCACACAAACTCCCATGCCACTCTGGAGGCTGGCCATTAATGGCCGGATTTCCTAACAGAGTGTCAGAAAAACACTTGAGAAGTTTGTGTAGGTGCACGCTAAGTGTACGACTGCACCCTGTAGTGCATGGCTGGCTTTTGCACGCTCTGTATTTGACTTGAGCATCTTCAGTGGCTACGGCTGAGAAGCTGACTGCTATGCAGAGAAAGATGAGATGCTGAGGGTGGTATGAAATGCCATGTTCTTGCCATCCAGAGAGCAAGCTCTCCAGACAGACCTCAGGCAGGACCATGAGGTCTTTTGGATGCTGCCTGCATGAGCCCTGCCAGCCCCAGGTTGTCAGTGCTGCCCTCTGTGCAAAGATAAAGTCCCCTGAGAAGGACCAAACTGAATCCATTCGAGAGCTAGCTCACTCCACTCACCTTTAGCTATTACTTTCCACCGCGTTAATTTTCTGCAGGTTGAGGAAACTGAGCTGATGCACAGCAGGATCGATGCTGGCACAAGGAATGGGACAGGACCATGCAGCCAGCAGCACCTGTCAGGGATGAGCATCACCTCCTTCCGTGCAACCAAGTGCTACATCAGCTCCACCTGCACCCTGGACACTCACGATACTGCTGCCTCCATAAATTAACTGGCGAATCCGTCTACTGTGTGGAAGAACAACCTAATGAAACGAGCCATCTGCCATTTCTCAAGAAATTGCCTTCTTGAACTTCTTAAGGATAGAGGAAGTATTAAAGCAGGATGGGCTACAGATCCATCATTATCTGGACTCCCTGCTTCTCTGTTATATGAGACAGGGAAAAGTGTAAGAATTTTCTTTAACAGCATCCCAAAGTCCTATTTAAGCAAGTAAAATGTCCCTGGGAGCCAACTTGTTAAAATAAAAGACCCTGAGCCATAGGTTCAGCATGTCTGGAGCCTGCCATTTTGCTGTAAGGAAGCAGATCGCAGATTCAATGAACCCAAGAATTTAGTCTTCAACTGATGTCAGAACAGGTGGAAACCCCAAAATAATAAGCCCCCTATGAACCAAAGTTCTGGAAAAGCATTCAAATAAAACTTGTCCTTGTTTATTCTCTGACACAGAGATATAAAATCACCACGAGAAGAAATGGCTGGGTTTATTTTACTGAAGTTCCTTCCTGAGCATTGCTGCACCACCTGGCTATGCAGGTCACTGTCGCATTGAAGAGCAAGGACATTGTGTCCAGCCAGCTGTGTCTCACCAGAAGACAGCCCCAGACCATCAGTCGAACCAATGCTCATGAAGGCAAGAGGCAGGGGATTTACAGTAATTGGGGCTGGGCCATCTCTCTGCCTGGCTGTTCAGCACTGTTCTTCTCAAAACAGGACACAGCCTGCCTGTGCAAAGGACTGATGGGGAATATGTAGTTTCTCATCCCAGGAGAAGCATCTCACGTGATACAGAAGCTAGAAAAATGATACAGGTCCCATGCACAAGGACAGACAGCCAAAGCTGGTGCTCGGGCATGCTGGGAGGGACACCTGGGCTGGGTACTGCTCTGGCTGGAGGGCTGATAATGCAGCAAGAGAAAAATTGTGCTGCTGCAGCACTGAGCCTGATGGCCCCAAGGCCACTTACCTTGTGGAGACCAGCGGGGCAGCCGAGGGGCTGGGGCTCCATGCATGGACTGGGGAAGGAGAACGGTGGTCAACATCTGGCTGGACACCCACTCATCACCAGTGTTGTGGTGATGCCCCTGCTGACTCTGCTTTTGAAGACTTCAAGGACATGAGTGATGCACAAAGCTTCAGAGCTGGACAACGTCTAAGTACTTTTCACTGCAGAGTATTTAGTCCAAGAAGAGCAAATGGGGAATCGATGAGAAGCAAAAGTGTGTGGAGAGAAGACGTTCAAGACAACATCAAAGAAGTTGCATGTGCACAGACTGCAAACAGGCTGACACCGTGGTTCTGTATATGCATGCTGCAAACGGGAGTGGAAAACCGCTCAGGAGATATCAAAGAGAGGAGCAGAGAGTGCTTTGAAATCGAAGTGAAAAAATTGCTCCTAAAAAAGTAACCGTGAAGAGAGTTAATTTGAACAGAGCAACATATTATGAATACAGACCAGGTTTCCTGGCGTTGTCAGCCTTGTTCGGGGACTGAAAAGCAAGACTGCCCGCAGTGAGGTCAACGGGGTCCCACAGAGCAGGCCAAGCCACGTCAGGGTCCCACTAGGCACAAGGATGCACTCCCGCCCCCTTCACCCTCGTGAAATGCATCCGAGGTGCTTTATACATTTAAAATCCAACTTCTCAGGTTATGCCCTTGGGTGCATTTTCCAGGCTGAAGGCCCAAGGGAAGCCCTGAACATCACTGCAGTCAGCTGAACATGGTTGGCTCCAACCGAAACGTTTCATGGGCAAACCTGCAAAGGAGTGAAGTATCACTGCTCCCAGATGGGAAACCAAAGGCGGGGGGAGGTGAAACACAGCTCGGACCCTGCAAGGCCATTGTCAGCATCCCCAGCATGGGGTGGGGAACACTGCAGCGCATCCAGCACGAGCTCCCTCCCCTGCTGCTCATGCCGATGGGCTTGTTTCCAGGTAGCAATGTTTTTGTGGGATCAAGATGGCATCCTTGCGTGGATGCGTGCCCACGAGCGAAACCTCACCTCTAATCTGTATTTACAAATCACAGACAGTAGAAGGTATATTATGCTCCACAGCAGCAGCAAGAAGAGGGGGTTCTCAGGGGTGTGTGACAGTGACAGTACAGACAGAAGATGGGGGATGGGGATGCTGGCAGCAGGGTTTGATGGCTAAGTGTAAAGAAAAAGCACCCCAGGGTGCCAGCCTGGGATCAATAACTGTGCCAAGGAGGCGGCAACAAGTCTAAGTGGGGAAGCTGTCCCAGGGGACCTGGCAAGTGTGGGGACAGAGCCCCCCAGGGCAAATGTGCATGAACAGGAGACTACCAGGGTTATGAGGTGGAGGGCACAAACCTACCTGTGCCACTTGGAAAAGAAAAAGGGCTCTGGCTGGGTCAGCACTGGGTCACACAACACTGAACCCCTTCATTTTGCCTGTCCAGTGTGCTGGAAGCCCACAGGAAAGAGCAGCAGCTCTGAGGCAGGACAGCAGGTCTTACCCTGCTGGTGGTGAAGGGAAAGGAGTGAGTCCTTGAGCACCCAGGGGAGAGGAGTCTGCTCTGCGCCACAGTCACGGCTGCTGATGAACAGCCTCCTGTCTCTCCTGAGCACTTCTTGAACTCCTTCATCACTTCAGCAAGAGCACAACTATTTGCCAGATGGAGCAGGCAGCTGTAAAGCAGGGAAGCAGTGCTATTCTGCAGAGCAAAACCACTCTGGGATCAAGCAAGCAGCAAACTGAACTTCCCAGACTTCACTTCTGTAAGGAAGTTTCCAGCTCATTAGCTTTCCTTGTTTAACTTTATTGCTGGATGCTGCCAGCAGCAAAAAGCGTCCAGTTTTTTAAGCAGGCACTTTGTGCCCTTGAAAACACTTGTTTGAGCCTCCTTTCAAGAGTCTGGCCACTACCTCACTGGTCACCTATGGTAGAAAAGGCATCTTTCATATCCATCCAGGAGAAGATTCCTCGCACACAGACATTACTAAGAAATCAGATGGAAGAAAGGCATTAACAGTAATATCCAATTTTCATTTGTTAGGGAAAGCCTCTCCTTATACTCCACAACTGTCTTGGCAATTGTTTGAAAATCAGTCCTCCTCTCTCAGCATTAAGCGTGCCATAAAGCGGCCTGTTTTCCCAATTCTCCTCTGCTTCATCCCTCATCATCCTCCCAGCATCCCCAGCCTCCACGGTCACAACCATCCCCTGCTTGGCCACTCACTGAGTTTTCAGAGGGAAGGACAAGCGGGATACTCTCTGCAGCTGCCAGGATGGGCCTGGACAAAGAGGTAAGTGTCCTCTGCTCTCTGCTCCTTCGTTTTTTCCGGCCACCGCTACCCCCAGTGCAGCCACCACTGTCAGTGGTGGGTTCTCATGGACAGCAGGAGAGCAGCAGAGCGCTCTGCACCCACCTGGGCACAGGATTTCAGGGGAAGCAAAGCTCTGGCTCACCCCACTCTCAAAGTAAGGTTCAGGCCTCCCCCAGCTTCTCCAAGGCCAGCTTGAGAAGCCTCCACCCTCCCCCTCCATGATGGTTTCAACTTGACAGCTCCAAATAAACCAAACTTCACGAAGCAGCCCCTGGAGAGCCTCTGGAAGCTAATTAATGCTCTAATGAAGAACCTGACCGCCTTGTTTGCTCGACAGCTCCCAGGTCAATCAATCTGCTGTAGAACGGCTTGCAAAAAAGCAGCGAGGAGCCCAGCACCCCTGGTGTCTGCTCGGTTATCATCCCCCGCCACCCCTCCCCATCCCTCCTCATCCCTCCTCCCACGTTCATTACTGTCAAAAACCCAGCAGCAAGAGGGCAGATTTATAGAGGCAATTGCAGCTTCTCCCCGTGCGCCCACTCCAGGATTAGTCATGAAGGAACTGGCCAAGGGACAACGCGAGGACGGAGGGGTGGGAAGAGCACAGAGGCATGCGGAGGTGAGTGCCCTAAAGGTCTGGACAGGCTGCCACCATCTCCTACCGTTGTGAAAGCCCTGGTTTTTTATTCTGCTGTTGCCAGAGAGACTCCCCAGCGCTCAGACCCCAGGCCCTCCCAAAGCTCTGCCGCATCACCCCCGGGGTTGTGCTGCAGGGGGAAGATAAGTGCGGTGATGCACACGAGGACAATGGCAACTTAATACACCCGCACAAATCTGCTCAAGCCTCCTTGCTAGAAGACTCCTACCCAGATGTCCTAGCCTGCCCAGGTCGCAGCACAGTCCCCACAGTGCACTGTGCCGCCAGAGACTGTCTGCTGCCCTTGTCTGAGCCCTGCAGACCGCACAGATGCACGTTGCTCCCACACAGCACCTCCCGTCTCAGCTGCTCCATCGCTAAAAACCTGGCAGGGAGAAGCAAGATCCAAGGAGGAGCCAGGAACAGAGCCTGCCTGTCAGTCCTTGACTTTCCCCTTGTCCCACATGCACCTTCCTCCTCTGGGCAGGACCTGGAGCCCAGGTACTGTTCCCCTCCACGCTATGTGAGGAAGGGGGCAGAGAAGCAAGGGGGTACTGCTCAGCCAGCATCCTCACACTGACAGCTCAGCCCGAACCCAAATACTTTCAGGGTCACCTGGATTCAAAAGAAACCGCCTGCACCTCTGCCATCCCCCAAAACCTGGGAAATCTGCAAGTGACAGGGACTCACCACATCTGTCCCCTCCAAGGACAGGATGCATCTGTCCTGACTGATCTCTTGCAGATCACAGAAACATTTTGGCTGGAAAGGACCTTTAAGATCATCAAGTCCAACCGTTAACCTAACACTGCCAAGTCCACTGCTAAACCACGTCCCTCAGCACCACATCTACATGTCTTTTAAATACCTCCAGGGATGGTGACTCCACCACTTCCCTGGGCAGCCTGTTCCAAGGCTTGACAACCCTTTTGCTGAAGAAATTTTTCCTAATATCCAATCTAAACCTCCCCTGGTCAACTTGAGACCGTTTCCTCTCATCCTATTGCTTGTTACTTGAGAGAAGAGATCAACCCCCACCGCGCTACAACCTCCTCTCAGGTAGTTGTAGACAGTGATAAGGTCTCCCCTGAGCCTCCTTTTCTCCAGACTAAACAACCCCAGCTCCCTCAGCCGTTCCTCATGAGACTTGTGCTCTAGACCCTTCACCAGCTTCGTTGCCCTTCTTTGGACTCGCTCCAGCACCTTGATGTCTTTCTTGTAGTGAGGGGCCCAAAACTCAACACAGTATTTGAGATGCAGCCTCACCAGTGCCAAGTACAGGGGGACGATCACTTCCCTAGTCCTGCTGGCCACACTATATTGGATATAAGCCAGGATGCTGTTGGCCTTCTTGGCCACCTGGGCACACTGCTGGCTCATATTCAGCCGGCTGTCGATCAACACCCCCAGCTCCTTTTCCACCAGGCAGCTTTCCAGCCACTCTTCCCCAGCCTGTAGCATTGCATGGGGTTGTTGTGCCCCAAGTACAGGACCTGACACTTAGTCTTGTTGCACCTCATACCTCAGACCATTGACCCAGCCCGTCCAGATTCCTCTGCTGAGCCTGCTAAAGCTTACATGGAGGATGCTCTTCTCCACCTGGAAAAGGGCAAGTGCGCAAAGGGCAAGGAAATGGCTCTAGAAGGGAAAGGGGTGGTGAACCCTCAGGGCAAGGCCCAGCTTTTGGGGATGAAAGAACCAGGGTTCCAGAGGCAGGCCAGATACCACAGAAGATGGGGAGCCCCAAACACAAGGCTGCAGCTGGGAAGACATCTCCATCCCTACACTCGGGGCTCACTCCAAGCTCAAGCCCACGCTCCTCTGCATGGTCTCCTGCCAGCTTTGGCACACAAGCTGTGTGCCCCTACCTGTGCACAACTCTCCCTCCACTTTGCAACCCAATGCACGCCAGCTTGCGTGACAGCCAGGAGCAGGCCATGAAAGGGACAAACACTGGAGCTTCAGATCCTACTGCTGCTGCTGTTGAGTGGTCATGAACCACCAAGTGATGGACAACATACCCTTGTCACACCTAAATTCTCTGCAAGCGCTCACAAATACAGTCAGCACCCTTTAGAGGGCTCTTCCTCAAACTGCCAGTCCTTGTAACGGCTTCATGCCCAAGGAATGTCACACTCAAAGGCCAAATCTGGCTCCAGATGCTATGCAGGGCACTTCTGCCATCCCACCTCCAGACCTCCACTTCAGAGCTGGGTTAATGCTGCCATTGCCTGTCTTGTTCACTCCCTCCTTCAGGAGCTATGCGTTCCGTTTCTCAAATACTGCTTGTTTCTTCCTGGGAGCAGGAAGGGACTGGAGTGTTTCAAGCTGCTGACATTTCCTCAGCATTACCTGTTGGCCACGAGACAGCCGTAGGTGAAATTACTTCGCAGCCATGTTAATATATGCAATTCAAAACCAGTGCTGCCACCTCTGCAGTCACCACTCGGCACAGGTGACAACTACAAACACCATCCACTGCAGGAGCGCCAAGGAGAGACAGCCTGAGCACCAAAACAGCACACTGACACACGAGGAGAAGCTCCAGCACCCTGCCCCTTGAGGATGTGGCATTTCACCAAGCCAAGAGATTAATGAAGCCATCAGGCAGCCACTATTTTACCTTTCTCACCTGAACACGCTTTAAAGGCTGACATATATTGACTGCCACATCTGCACCTGGAACCTGTCAAAGAGAAAGGTCACTCTGACAAACAGGGAGCAGGGGTTTAAGAGGAAACTAGAAAGCCAGCATTAACTTACTATCTGGAAACACATGCTGCTGGCTCGATTTGCCAAAAGACCTCCAGACAAGCCTTCTTTACAGTGTCCCTTAGAGGATCAGTAGTGGAGACAGTTCACTTCAAACTTATGGGTCAAGGCAGGAACCCGTGGCTAGTGAGTGGGCAAGGGAAAGGAGAAAGCTAGGACTAAGACATCCAACAGCAGCCTGAAGTTATGTCATATTAAGGTGACTACATAGCCACAGACTTAGACTGACAGCACTCTCAGGTGTTCAGGAGTCCTGAGTGATCCCTTTAGAAGAAAACCTGGATATTAATCTGAAAACCAGTATCAGCTTCATCAGCACAGGTCTGACTGTGGGTGCACTAGGATGTTCATTCAGAGGTGACCGAGGAAGGTGCCTCCCGCATCATCCTGACTCCTCTCTGGAGATTATCCAGCCAAAGACCCAGCACCAACACAACACGACCCTCTGCAGCCTGCAAAACCAGACAGAACTACAGCAGTCACTGGTACGACTGCCAGCACTGCATTCATGGAGGACATCAACCACCCGCTCTCAGAGGCTGCCTGGGACACAGAAACAAAACAGAGAGTGCAACCATGGTGTTGGGGACACTCTGAGGAGCCCCCCTCTTCTCCTCCATCCTCTTGTGGGTCATAAAACTACAAACATTATGCAAGGCTCATCGGACTGACAGCTAAGATTTGTGTAGTGTAGTTTGTTGAGCAGCAGGGAGATAGGGAGAGGTAAAAACCACGGAGACCTACATGACTTGTTCTGTTAAGGCATCACTGGATGGTTACTGCTCCTGGAAAGATGAACCAGCTGCTAGATCATAGTATAAATGTCCTTTAAATGTCCTCCTGGCCACCCTGAGCTGTGACACAGAGGCTCTCTTCTGGAAGCTGTTATCAAGGATTTATCTTTCTCTCTCTGTCTCACACACACATGCGTGCACAGAGATGTGACATGAAGAAGTGTATTACTCCAGGGACCATATCCAGTCCATGCTGTTTCCTAGGGAAATAAGCTAAAATAGATGAACATCACCAACCTGACCTTGCGAGCAGTAAAACATGTATTACAAGGCAGGATAATCAAGATAAATGGAGAAGATTAACCTGGAGATGAGGGCAAGGAAGGAGAGAGGGATGAAAGAGGATGGAGAGCTCATGAGGCGCCTGGAGCTCACAGCATCCCCTGACTTTTCCGAAGTCACGCTAAGGGTTGGGAAGATGGAGGAGAGTATGAAAAGGGCTACTGAGGGGAAAAACACAAAACTCAATCCAGAAGACAGACCCTAGGAAGGAGTGCAAGGACTGAGCAAGGAGTGCAAGGAAGTCCCTGCAAGGACCTGAGCCAAGAGTCTTAAAGGTGGTAAAAGCCTCACTCCAAACATCAACTCCAGCCCTAAGGCCAAGACAGCAATAAACCATTCAGCTCAGTGATGGCCCAGAGCTGCCCTGACCATGCATCTTTGCACCCTTCATGGACAATAGAAGGCACCAGGAAAATGTAAGTGATAACGCCTACAGAAGGCATCTAACTCTCTCCATTGGCTGTACATGGAGCATAAGCACCTTGAAGGTTTTCTGACTCTCCCTGACAAGCCAGGTGTCTGTTGCCTAGGTGCTGCACACTGTGTGGGCACCCAAAGCCTTGGTAACTTCCAGCTGGAAAGGGCTCAGTTTCTGGTGGGGATGAAAGTCAGTCTCTTTGATCACTAGCTGCTTTTGAAGATGCCTCCAGCAGAGCGAGAGATGCAGCCAGTTACTAGACAAGAGCTGCAGCACCTCACCTATGGCACATATGCACGTGCAGGCTTTGGTGGAAGCATGTCTCTCTTTGATCCTGTTTGCCCTGTCCCTCTCCTCTGTTCCCCAGGTTAGTCTGCTCTGATGAATGGAGGTGGCAACCTGAAAGCCACCTCTGTCTCACAAGAACAGCCCAGAGACTGGAACAAGCTGCAGTCACCTCGCCTCCCAGAAGAAAACCCCATGAACAGCACACGAGGAGCAAAGAGAGGACCCAGCTCCCCAGATGTGGATATGGGAGCTCCAACACATCTGCACTCACCCGGCCGCAGGACCCTGATTTCCAGGAGGTTGGAGGTCCTGTCCACCAGCCGCGTCCAGCTGCTGTTGTAGTTCTTCCTCCAGAGCTCAGCCACGCACTGGTACTTGCCGGCCTCCGTGTCGCTGGCCCTGCTGATGCTCAGGCGCACGTTGTTGCTGGACTCAGCCTTCTCGATGGCGGTGCGGGTCCGGAAACCCACGTACCTGTCACCCCACTGGACCCCACCGTCACGTGTGAAGGTGACCAGGTCGTGAAACTCGGTGCTGCCCGCCGGCTGGAAACGCCACGTCACCGACACCGGTACCCACGACGGGTAGTGGGGCTTGATGATGCACTGGAGATCGAAGGACTCGTTGTAGGTCACCCCGGGGGTGCGGGAGATGGCTGTGACAGCAAAGCCGGCCTCTGTGGAGAGAGAGAAAAGGGCTTTGAGAGACACCTGCCTAGCAAGGCCCTGCTGTTAGCATGCAAAAGCTACAGCGTGGTCAGCCGGTCAGGGGCTTGGAATCATCAGCCACTCACGTTGTGTTGGCTGCTCGTTTGCAATTGCAAAGTGGCACGAAAAGCAGCGGCAAAAACACACTTAAGTGCCTGCACAGTGGTGACCACCTGCATGAGCCCTGGCTGCAGGATCACGCTCTATTTCTGCTCAGAGGAGCGAGACCCCCCCGAGACCCGGAGGGCGAGCAGCCAGCCTCTGCACGCTGCCAAAGCCCCGTATGAAATGCAGCAGCAAGGGAGAAGCACCAGGCAGAGCAGCTACCCGGCACCAGCCTGACTGCTCACAGACCCCGCAATTCACATCCACCGCTTGGGCAGGGGGTCCCCACCCTGTCCCCCACCCCATGTCTGCAGCTGGTTGCTGCAGGGGAAGGAAAGATGAGGAAAGCGAGAAGTAGGAGCCTTCACTCATGCATCAGAGAGGTGGCAGCGGTTACAAAATCCCAGGGTGGAGGCAACTGAGAGAGAAGCTGGTTGCTCCTGTTCTTCACCCAGCACGGCTTTTGTTCTCTTCCAGATCACAGCTCCGGGACGGCTTTATGCAGTTATCATCACACGTGCACCACTCCACATCTACTCATCTACCCCCAGCACTTTGTTGGTTCAGGGGAGTTTAAAATCAGCGTTCTATTTGTAATTTGAAGTTAACATATTCCCAGTCAACTGGCTTACATTTTGGGTCAGGGCATTTCCGTTGCTCAGTTGTTCTGAGCTGCAGAGAGAAAATATTTTCTTCTCTTCCAATCACTTCCATCCCAGCACCCAGCACAGCCACCGCCGCAGGGGAGAGCCCAGCCAGTGCCCAGTAGAAACAGGAACGTCTTCTGGATCAGCACAGAGCTTCAGCCCGCCACCAGCTTGAAATTATCGTTCAAGAGATGAGCCAGGAGTTCACCGCAACCCACAGAGCTGCTGCCACGGGCCACACTGGCCACGGCACGGACACTGCCGTGTCTGCACGCTTCCAGCAAGTGCCTCTGCAGCCCCCCGGCATCACCATGCTAGAGCTCCGGGATGTGTAATTACTGAGAAAACAGGTCAATCTTTGGGATTAAAGCCTCTTGCAATATGTTCAGTGATTACCCAGGAGGGGAGAGCGAGACCCGTGCTGTCTCCCCGGCAGGACTGCTGCATCTCATCCCCACGTAAGCCCTTTACCTTCAGACCCTGCAGCAGCCCTCCTGCCCCAGCAAGTGTGTTACTGGGCCCAGCTCATCACACCGCTGAGCCAGTGATGGCCCTAGAAAGCCAACTTATTTCACCAAGACCAGCTGACTTCCTAAAGTTTAATCTCCATTTGGCCCGGGCAAGGAAGCTTCATGAAGAGACTTCTCCCGACTGCCGTGTGAAAGCCAGGTGTGTTCCTGAGGTCCTCAACTCAAACCAACATGCTCATCGCACTTAGGTTAACACACAAAGGCCCTTCTTCCTTCGGGACTTGGTACAAAAGGAGAGAAGCCACGCATAAAAGCAGCCAGGTTCTCTGCAAGACCTCCCTACAAGAATACAGCAGCCTCCTCCCCACCCTGCCTGCCCCTCCCTCCCCAGTCAGCCAGGGACTGAAGTCCCTGCCAGGCACTCAACATCCTCAGAAGTTCAGGGACATCTGGTCTCATCCGACAGCACATCTCTCTTCAGGCTATTGCTTCTGAGCCATCCTGTAGATAGATTTATGGGTTTGAACATCATCTGTGCTGGTTCAGCTAAAGAGTTTCTTACCCTGGCAGACTGGCAAACGATTAGACCTTAACTTGAAATGTGACTGTCACTAAATTTACTACATTTTTTTTTTTACTAGCAATTTCCGTAGCCATAAACCTCTCTTGCTCTTCCTTGGGACCTTCCATTTGAGTTTCTCAGGACACTTCAAAAACATTACGCTGAACAAAACATATCAGATTCGGCAGCAATGAAACAATACTTAATATTTTCTCCACTAAATTTGCATGAGCTACTTGAGCTTTGCTGGTTATAGGAAGAGGACCTAGGAATTTCTTAGGACTTGACAGAACATGTTCAACAGCCGGTGATTTCTCTGGGACAAGGAGCAGAGGAGGAGGGACAACTACCTTTCCATCACATCTTCTGGAACTGCCTGCTGGGCAATTCCGAGCATCTTAAATTTTAACAAGAGTAAAAGTGGTGATACCTTTTAAAATCTCAACACTTAATCTCAACACTTCTACAAGTGGCAGAGTAAAGAGAAGGGCCGATACCTGGACTTAGAACAGGCCAAAAGCTGCTGACCTCATGAGGAAGACACCGTTGATGAGAATCCACCTTTAGTTCTTTACAAACTAATGTCCCTACCTGCTTTTGGAAGCTATATAGAAAAGATTTCTAGCTCCAGACAGAACAGCCTCTGGAAGAAGGTCAAAAGTGAAGGGGAGGAAAGGAGGAACAAAGCAAGATTTTAATCAGAATACAATACAAATTTGAAGTCTGGTCTCTCACACATCTTGCCAAAGCTTAAGATTAATACTGCAGAGAACCAAAAAAAAAAAAACAAACCACCCCAAAAATTCCTATCTCGACCTTTCAGTAGAGCTCCCTGATCGTTTATAGCCCAGGCATTCTGCAGATCAGTGGCTTCATAGGAGCAGTCATCCCTTCTTCAGCCTCCTGCAAAGCACTTTGGAAACTAGTCCAGGACTTAATATAGCAAGGCCTGAGCAGGACCAAAGTAATGCACAATCCACGCAAAATCCCTAATGCCCTACCTGCCCTCTCCTAAACTGATGTGGTTTCACCATGTTTGAAATGGAGGAGCTCTTTGGCAGAGCACAGTGCCAGCTGCAATGATCCCAGGTCCTAGTTCGGCTTGGTCATGGACAACGTTGTGGTTCCAGGCCAGCAGCTCAGTGCCTCCTTGCAGAGGCAGTGAGGAACATTCCTGACCCATGTCTTCTGCAGGCTTCGGATGCTGTCAGAGATGCTCGTCGTTTCTGGTGGCCAGGCCAACAGATGCCCAGGGTTTTGCTCTTCCGTCTGGCGCGTAGAGGTGAGGTTTACCCAGAGCAGACAAGGAGACTTTGATGCTCACGGGCTGCCGATGGAGCACCACCACTGCACTGCCCATACCCCAGCTCCAGTGTTGGGGGGACAAGTTATGGGACTGGCAGCTTCTCTCCTTGGAAGGACACTGGAAGCGCTGCCCTTCTCCTTAGCCACCCCCTGCTTTGCTCCTGCCACAGCCATCCCTCAGACTTTGCCCCTACACACAATGGGGCATGCAGACATTTTGCACCAACCTAGTGGGAGCTGTGGGTGGGCTGCTGGGTACCTCCATTTTGCCAGCAAGAAAGGGCAGGAGTGCCAAGAGCAGCCCCAGTTATTCGCAGGTGACCTTCTAGGGGGTATGGGCATGCAGGGAGCACACCCCCATGGCCACCACGCCTCGAGTACTCACCCAGAGCAGTGATGGACACCGGGGTGCCTGCGTGCCGCTCCCCAACCATCTGCCACTCCCCATCCAGCGTCCGTGTCCACTCGGCCACCCGGCATTCATAGTGGCCCTCGTCCGCTTTGATGCTGTTGAAGATCTCCAGGGTGAAGGAGCCGGGCCGGACCTGCTCCACCTGGATGCCCCCGTAGCTGCTGCGCTCAGCGTACGAGGGGCCTGGCTGCAGGGTGCCCTCCCGATCCAGACGCACAATTTCGCTGCGGCGGTTCAGCTTGTCCACCAGCTGCCAGGCGACGGAGAGGCGGCTTTGGGGCCCAAAGCCCGAGCGCACGTTGCAGCCAAAGCGCAGGCTCTCCCCCTCCAAGACATTGCTGGCATTGTTGATAATCTCCAAGGAGATGCTGGTCTCTAAGGAGAGAAACGCATACACACAGGGGAGATGATACACACTCACCACTTCTCGGTCTGCAAGAAAGACGCTGCTGGCCAGAGAGGCTTTCTACCAGGTGCAGGAAACTGCCCACGCATTTGGGTCCAGGCACGGCTTAACCTCATGCGTGACCACATCCAAAAACAGCTGGTGGGCAGCGAGCTGCTCCTGGTGACTTGCACACTCAAAGCAGGTGTAGGTCAAAGCTGGGAGAAATCTCTCTGTCTATGGCTCACGAGACATTGCTGCATCTTCTGGTCGCAGGTCCAGGATGGGATCTCAGTAAAACTTGAGGGAATTTGTGTTGCTACAACATGGACCTCATGCAACCGGCTCTGCCAAAAAAAAAGCTTCCAGCTGCCTGGTCTTTTCAATTCACGTCATCCTGATCACCATCTTGCCACGTCCATTCCTACAACACCTTTTGGGAGAAGCTCTCCCAAACTCCCATCGCTAGTGACACTAGAAGTAGCCATCAGTGTTTGCTAACATCAAAACAACCTGGCATCCTGAGCTCCCCAGAGATGTTAAGGCTTTACGGCTGGTTTTTCAGAGATACTGAGTGCTGATTACTCCTGTTGTCTTCCCTTGGAGTTATGGACACTTAACACCCTTGAAAAATCATCACATTTGTTCCTAGAGCTGGTGATTTATCAAATGGCAAGAAAGAAATCTGTCTGAAAGGCGGCTGTGCCTAGAAGTACTTTCGACATTTGTCCAGTGCAGGATTTCTAGCTAGAGTAATTTTCAAAGCCAAACAAATGAGACCAAATATTGGTAGGAGAAAAAAGAAATAGTTGATTTTGGAGAAATGAGAAGGGAAAAAAAGCTAGAGGAAAGGCTGCATTTCCTTACAAACCTAAGAGATAGGAAACAAACATCGCACAAAATCCTCTTGCAGCTACTCTCTGCTTGGCCAAAGCCCACTGCTAGGGTAGCCTGGGCAACATGTGCATGGTTCATCATGCCACAGCTCCCTGAGTTTCAGAGAGCAAAACAAGGAACAAGCCAGTGGATCCTCTCCTCTCACCCCGTTATTTCTGTATTTATCACGTTTGTCTGACAAGCATAAAAGGCATTCAGGCAAACCTGTGGCAGGGTTGTTTTCAACAGGGTTGGCAGACACACAGCGACCACGACAGAGCTCCATGCTGAAGAGCAAACCAGGGCTTGAGGAGCACATGAACCCTGGTTTCTCCCTGTACAGCTGTCTTGCAAGACAGCTGAACAACAGCCACTGAATGGCCTGCAGGAACCTAGCAGCTCTTAGGATAAACCAGGGCCAAGCCAGTCTCCCCCATTACGCCTGCTGAGTACTTTAGAGCACCCAGCTCCCTGCAGAGCAAGGTGAGGAGGGAGGTGTGAGGAGCAAGTCAGAGGCTGTCTCACACACCTCCAGCTCAAGGCCAAAACTGCCAGCTTGGGGCCATTACCAAGGTGGGGGCATGCTTCCCCATGTATGAACCTGACACATATACCCCCTCCTCTATCATCCTCTACCCATTAAAAAAAAGATCTTGCCAGCTGGGATTTCAAGCCTCCACAGCATGCACTCTTATCCCCTCCCTCTTCCCCACCACCGAAGTCCAGGCACATCATGGCCTCACCAGCTAGCTGCCCAGTAGAGCAATGGCCCCAGGAGGGGATGGAGAAGTCTCTACTTACTGAGCGGCAGGACAGTGATGGGGATGTTCTTTGGCCGCTTGCTCTCCTTGTCGATGAAGTCCCCTGTCACAGTCTTCTCCCGCTCAGTCACCCGGCAGTTGTACTTGCCACTGTCCTCAAGGCGGAGGCGGTAGATCTTCAGCACAAAAACACTGTCGCTCTCTTTGGCTACTTTGAGCTGGCCCAAGGCCTCACGCTGGGCAAACTCATTGTTGAGCACTGGCACAGCGTTGGGCCCCAGGCTGGCAATGAGGGAACTGTTGAAGGCCCAGGAGATGGAGAAGTAGCGGTCAGGAATGTTCTGTGCCTCCAGGA
Organism: Nyctibius grandis; assembly: GCF_013368605.1. Classification (NCBI taxonomy): domain Eukaryota; kingdom Metazoa; phylum Chordata; class Aves; order Nyctibiiformes; family Nyctibiidae; genus Nyctibius; species Nyctibius grandis. The sequence goes on along the minus strand of NC_090659.1, from coordinate 5,526,742 downwards.
TGCATCGGAACTCCACTGGCTCACCCACGATGTACGTCCGCTTCTCCGTCTCCAGCCGGACACTGAACTCCTTATCTGGGGAGAGACAGACCAACTCACGTCAGCGTGGAAAAGCTCACCGGGACAGCCAGCACACCTCGTGTACTACACACACAAAACGTGCCACTCTGTGTGTAGTCAGCATCCCTCAGACACGTGCATCCACACAGGTGGAGTGGCGAGGGGCTTGCTTTTGCTGTGAGAGCCCAGATCAGCCGTGCTGCAGGAGAGGCAGCTTGCTGCCCAGCATGCAAGAGCTGCAAGGCTTCCCCAGCCGTTACTGCTGGGAACAGCTCTGCTGTGACACCAGCATCCAGTGGCACTGCGGGATGCAAGCTGGAGCCTAGTCCTACGCGCACCCTGCTCAGCCGGGGTCGAGAGGCAGGGCCTTTGGGGATATCAGTGAGGAAGAAAGAGCTCCGTTGGGTCTTTCAGTCCTCAGCAGGAACCCGTGCTATGGGCTGGGAGAAGGATTTTGACTTGCAAATGGAGCTCATGCAATATAGAAGTGCTTGCTGGAAGTTTTCTGTTTATTTTCTGCTGTGTCACTCTTCTCACTCACCAAAATTTTCATTGCCTGTGCTAGCACCAAGGGCTTAAGATGTATGTTTTAGGTCCTGTGTCAACCCCAGATTGCTGGCCATGTCAGGAGACAGAGGCTGCCGCCCAAGCCCCCTTGCTGCCCCAGTGTCCCCTGGTTGCTATTTGCTGACATCTGCCCTGTCTGGTGGCAGCACTTGGCCTCTCCTTCATCCTGCCAGTAGCCTGCTGAACGGGGCACATGGCAAAGCAGGGAGCCAAGCCCCAGCCACCTAACAAGGCGGAGCCCCATTTTCTACCTCCTCCCACCACCCAGCTGAGCAAGAAAAGGCAGAGGAGACACTGACCGGTGGCTTGCACGTTGATGATGGCACCCTGGGAACGCTTGCGGGTCATGGCATACCAAGACTTGTCTGGGTCCTGGATCCACTCTGCTGCCTCGCAGTAAAACTCGCCCTGATCCGATGGGTGGAGGTTGTAGATGGTGAGCTTTGAGGTGGTCTCCCCCACTTTGTCCAAGCGAATGTCCCCCGTGGCCTGCCGCTGGGCGTAGGTGCTGCCGGCCCGCAGGACGAAGTCGCGGCTGAGGGAGATGACCTCCACGGGCGCCTCGCTGCCTCGCTGCCGGTACCAGGCGATGGAGACGTGGCTGTGCTGGGCTGTGCTCTTGGACACCTCGCACTTCAGCTCCAGGGAGTCGTGCTCCACTTTGTTCAGCGTCTGCGGGACCGCCGTCACTCGCAGCGAGTCGGGGATCACTGCAGCAAAGGGGGATGTGGAAACACAGCCCAAGAGTTAGCAACACCGAAACCCCGAGTCTAAAGCCCAGATGTGTTCAAGGAGAGAAGGGGAGAGGCTTCTTTTTGTGGTTGTAACTAATCATTAAGTATTTAGCAAAGCCCTTTTGGCTCACATCTATCCCCCAAAAAAGAGGAGAATCGTCCCCAAAGCCCTTGGCTGGGAAAGACCACAGCCTGCAGCACATACTCCAGTGCTGTCCTTAAATTCCTGCTCAATGGCCCCAACGACTGCACAGCATTTTCCAGCACGCTGCAGAGCAGCACAGCTTAGTCCGTCCACTTCCCATCGAGGCATTTTGTCACGGGCAGCCTCCCCTTCATCGTGTGCCCCCCAGCATGCTTCATGACCCCCCTCCTGCCCACAGCCTTCAGCCACTCCTTAGCCCTGGCACGGCCTTCGCCCCTACGTCACGGGTGGGGCCAAGCTAAACTTAGTTAGTTCCTTTCATTTTCTCTCATACAAAAGTCAAGAGATCCAATCCCCCTCTCCTTTGTTTATATCGATCGTTTCATGTTTTAATGACCCCCTCAGGCCAAACGAAGGGGTTTCTGCATTCGGAGGCAAGTGGCTCCTCTGAGGGCAGCAATGCCATTGCAGCCTGCCCCATGCCCACTCCTGGGACACAGCCATGTCAAGGCACTTGGTAATCACAGAATCACACAGAATCACAGAATCAAACAGGTTGGAAGAGACCTCTGGGATCATCGAGTCCAACCATTGCCCTGACACCACCCTGTCAACTAGACCATGGCACTAAGTGCCATGTCCAGTCTTTTCTTAAACACATCCAGAGGTGGTGACTCCACCACCTCCCTGGGCAGCCCCTTCCAATGGCTAATAACCCTTTCTGAAAAGAAATTCTTCCTAATGTCCAACCTGAACCTCCCCTGGTGAAGCTTAAGGCTGTGTCCTCTTGTCCTATCGCTAGTTGCCCAGGAGAAGAGGCCGACTCCCACTTCTAATAAAACTGCTGGCTACTTTTCCAGTTGATAACTGGAGGAAAGGAAGCACAGCCACTACAATCAGGATGAAAAAGAAATTGCAGCCCCCCAGCCCTGCTTTGTTTTAGCAAGCATCTTAATTTTAGCAAGAGGTTCTACCACCAGAAGACAAGACTTTCCTAAGTCTTTCTTGACTTTGTTGGCTCAAGAAATATCACACGGAGAGAAGAATGCAAACCTTCTCCCCAGCTCTGCAGACAAGGCAGCGTTAGTGAGCCTGCTAATGCCCACAGTTTCGCTGTGTACCGGTGGAATATAATTAACATATCTCAGTTCAGTTTCATTGACAGCACTGGAAGGTTTGATGAAATTAGCTGAGCTGCTGAAAGCTGCATCTGTTTCGTTCAGGCACGGCTACAGAAAGCAATGAGCTGCAGTGAAGACAACCACTGGGATTATTTATGGCAGAAAAGACAAAAGCAGAAGAGGGGAAAGAAAGCAAGCCACGAGATAGAGTAAATGAGGGAAATCTCCCCACATTCAGCCCGGATGGGAGCATTTGCTTTCACCACACATTCACTACCTAGGGAATTTACTGTCCCTGACAGGGAAAGTACCTGGTAAGGCCATTTACATGGCAGGCCATTGCGCCTGTCCCTGCAGCCACATCTCCTCCCTCCCTTCCCCTCACCTTCCTCGCCAGGGCCCCCGTCCCCTGCCCATCGCCCTAGCCTCTGGCAGACCGCAGCCAGGAGCCCACATTGCTTCACCTTTCGCCCTTCCCTCCAACTCCCAGCAAAGCCGCAGTGACAGCGGCAGCTAACCTTGCTGGTTCACGCTGCCTGCACGATGAGATTTAAATTTCTCATTTCAAACCTTCCTGAATAATTTCCAGAGCTGCGCAGCTCCGTTCTCTTTGCCCTCCAGCCGTGGGCTCTTACAACTTTTCTTATGTTATTTAAATAAATTAAACCTGATCATCATCTTGCTGGAGTTCCCTTTCCTGCTGAGTTGCTTCAAAGGCAGAGCTCCTTGCTTACACCGCCCTCCACACGACAGCTTATGGGGTGAAAGCGGGTGTCCGTGAAGAAAACCTGCTCATCCTCCTTCCCTCAATTTGAGAGCCCTGGGTATCCCACCGGGTGCCTATGTGCCCCCCAGCCCTGCTCAGCAGCCTGCTCCCTGGAGGTAACGCCTAGAAGCCTGTCTGAAGGCCGGGTCTCAAGCAAGCGCTTGCCACGCAGTTCCCCAAGCAGGTTAGAGGCTGGCACAGGCACCATTTCACCAGCTGGAACCGTGACCTCGTATTTCCAGGCCATAACCCAGCTGGAGGGTTAGCATGTTTCACACCATGTGGGCAAGCTATTGCAAAACGCCTTCCCAGAGAAAAACGAGGAGGCAGCGGCGTCGGTGTGCTGTTGAAGGGTGTAATTTAACCGTGGTAACGCCTGACATGCTGTGCTGCATTCCTCCTGCTCTTTTGGTTAAAAAGGCCAACCAGAACTTCCAGTTAGAGGAATTGGTAAGACTTTTTGGGTTGCATGCAGCCTTGAGGCCATCGTCTTGAATGAGCCCAGCATCAGGACACGTTCAGTCAGTGTCACCTTCCTAGCCAGGAGGACTAGAGACCCACTTGCTAAATGAAAGCCCAGTTTCCAAAGGATCAGATGTTGGGAGGGACAGACAAGAGCCCCGAGCTGGCCAGGCTGGTGGGAAGGCTCTGCGCTTCGCACCACCGCTCTCGCGCTTGGCCAGCGATGCACAAACAACTTTTTTAGTTACACTGCAAGATGCACCTCGGGTACCAGGCCTGGGGTTGGGGGAAGCATGTAGGAGAAAGGGGAAAACGCTGTTCTCAAGAGGCAGCCGAACGCGGCAGATCACAGCTCATTTCAGAAGCCTGACGAGCATCTCATTCTGAGTGCTGTGGAGCACCGGGGACTCCCGCAGCAGGGCCACAGGTCTGCTGGGGCTCACGCACTACCCCAAGGCACAGACCTCGCCGGCCTGTGCCGACAAGAGGGCTACAGGCACGGCTTAGCCCAGCACGCTGGAGCAGATCAGGCCTGGAAGTAATGGAAAGAAAAGCAAGCAGGGAATGCTGTGAAGGTGCTCTCCAGGGCATGACGGCACATGCAGGGAGGTGCGTTATCAGATGAGAAGTTCCTCCCAAGCTAGTTGCCCTGTTCAGGCTTCAAAGACATCAGCTTGTGTATCAGGACACGACTAACTCTTTGCATGGTGTTCACCCAGGAGCCCTGGCCCTGCTGCCAGCCATCACGCTGCCCAGCTGCCACCATGGGAAGCACCAGGGTTTCTGGGGGCACTCTGCCAGCTGAGCTCCACTTGAAAGCAAGGGTAAGCTTAGATGAGAGTCATTGCTGTGTGAAGGGGAGCGGGGCCACACCTGAATCAGAGCTGAGATGGATGCTGCAGGACACATCCTCTTGCCCGCTCTCTCTCACCTAGCTCCTGCCTATTTCTCCCCTGTTTTCAACATGCCATCCAGGCATCCTGCCTTGCACTTCTCCCAGTGTCCACCCTTGCCTCCTCCTTGTGCCCCAACACAAGTGCACCCCTGCAGCTGTCATGACCCTCTGGAGGTGCCAGCAGAGCTCCCTTCTCTCCAGCATCAAGGTTAGGTTTGGCAGCAAGTGGCTGGACAGGGAGATGAGTGGCTGAAAAGCACTTCCCGGGAGCAAACCTATTGCACTACTGCCATCCCTGAGCCAGTCTGCTGAGTCTGGCCACAGCTGACAGCACTGATCTTGTACTTACAGCACTGAAAAAAAAGCAAGAAATAGAGCATTTCCTATCAGTCCTCAAGCCACAGGTTATTGAAGAGGGCACTGGGATAGGTAGTCGGCGGTGGGTGGGCTGCTAAGCACAGGGTGCTCACAACCCCTGCCAAGTTTTGAAAGCTCCTGAAATATTAAATGTAAATATTGCCACTAGAGGGTGTCAGGGACCCAGCCAGGGAGAGTCCCAGGGCCCTTCGGCCAGGACAGAGGAGGACAGAGCCCAGAGATGCTCCCCTCTCCCCCAGGGTGGTGCCCATAGGCATCCCTTCTCAGGAAGCCTGCACACACAGCTCCAGACAAACCCACCTCAAATGCACACACCTCAATAACGTGCAATCAATGAACACTTGGTGAGCTAATTAAGGCTAACTTTAGGAGAAGGAATTGGCTTACAGTTTCCCAGAGAACAACTGGGGAGCAGAGACTGGAGTTCCTGGGTCTGGACTTGGTGCGCACCTCAACACGCTCTCCTCCAAGCCCCAGGACCAGCTCCCTTTCCAGCAGCTCCCAGCGCCGTGCTGAACTCTGCCTCAGGTGGACAAAGACAACCCACCGTCTCCCTTTTCCCCAGGCTGGCTCTGGTTTGTCCTTGGGTACCCAAAACCCCAACCACCTCCAAGGCATAGGCTATCAAAGCTTTTATGTGCCAGACACAAACCAGAGAGCTACCAATATTTAATCTACTTGCAGGCAAGGCAACAAACCTGCCTGAGATGCTGTTTCCTCATTAAGCGATTCAGTAGGAGTGACAGGTTGGGAGCCAGAGGCTCCCTAGCTCGAGCTGGTAAAACAACACTATGAAAATCACTTAGCACCACAAGCAGCCTTACGCTAGAGGCTCTTCAGGAGTAAAGCAACTTACACAGGCTACCCAGCACAGTGGGACCATCTCAGGGCCACTGTAGGACAAGTAAAACCCAGCAGCCTCTTCTTCCCTTGGATTTCATTATAGCTTTTACCACCGTATCGTGCTATCTTGTGTCCCCAACTGCCCACTTCATACTATCTGGACAGAGCTAAGCTTGCCAAGTGTCAGATGTGAGCTATTTAGGCAGAACAAATACATGTACTCCCTACTCCTAGGGAGCTGCTTCTGGCTGAGAAATACTGCTCTGGATTTTGCAGGGAATTAGTGCGAGAGTTATGTTTCCATCTGCCCCGTGACATCTTGTTTCCCCGCAGGGATCCCAGCTCAGCGGCACAAATGTCCTTCCCCAGCCCCTCTGGTTGTGCATGCGAGGCAGAAACAAGCTGCTCAAGAGGAACAGCAATGCCAGTGCCACCAGTCCAGAGGTGAGCGCTGGCAGGCACCGCACGGCACCACAAACAGCAACGCGGGCGGGAGCGTGAGGTGTGGGGACACAGCGTTTTGTTTTTACTCTCTGCGATGAGCTAAACCTCCTGTGGCCATCGATGCCATCCCAGGGAGGGAGGGAGGGTCTGCCACCAGAGCCACCCCGATGCCACAGAAACAGCTGGAAGGGACTTGTCCTCTCCCAGCCACTGCAAGCTCTCAGGGAGCCACGCTCCTTATATCCTTCCCCCACACCATTGATTTCCATTCCTTACACGATCCAAATGCGTGTCCATGCGTGTGGCAGGAGGAAGGGGGTGGTGATAAGGCAGGAAAGATACCTAGATCAGCAATGTAATCCTCTCAAGCCCTCGTGCCTGGCAATTAGCTGTACATGCCGATCCATACCTGCTGCAGCACACCGCTCCTCGTCATCCATCAAAAGCTCATGCAATGCCTTCAGCATGGAGGAAAACACATGCTGTGCTATGCTGCAAAACCGCTGAAGACCCTCAAATGTGACCTTGGCAAGCGGACAAAACCGAGCAGATCATGCTGCTGGCAGTGTCCTTTGCTTGCCTTACTTTTAAGTCCCAACTAGAAACTCGCAGGTGGCCTGGGGCGGGTAGAGGAAAGATTTGTTCCTCTTGTTGCTGCTTATAAGTTTCTCCCACCGCCCCAGGTCCTACCTGAGGACAGAATTTGAGGAGGCAAAGCTACCACCCCAGGACGTACTTTCACTGTGACTGAGGGTGTGGGATTTCCATGAAAAACTTTCCCTCTTCTCCTCCTTGCCTACCAACACACAGCAACAGGCTCCTGGTACCACGGGGAAAACGTAAAGCAAGTGTTAATAATCTGGTTGGTTTGGGCATTACTTCCATTTGTTAAAGCCCCACCTGCACTGAGAAATAAGGATTGTTAAAGACAGGTTTACATGAAAGGCAGCTAAAAGACTACTAATTGTTTAACTAAATTAAAAAAGAAGTCATACGCTTTTCTGAATTAGTCAGTGAATTCACTTCAAGCTCCTGAAGGGGTGAGCAGAACTTCGCTGTGGTCTAAAGAAAAGCAGTCAGAATATACTTCTCGTCTCTGTGCAAATATCTAAGCCTTATTTTAAATGAGAAGTTGAACTATGAAGTCACTTTCAGTTGCTGCACAATCAAGAAATACAGGGTGAAGCACTGCAGTCACCTGCAATTATATCACTGCAACGTTCTGTGGTAAGAGCAGGAAAATAAAATAAAATAAAACACCAGATCCCCACTTTGCATGCTTGCAGCTTTTTAAAAGGGCAGTTGGTTACTGATTCAGCTGCTGGCAGAAGGCAAGAGGGGAGCTGAAGAGTTAAGTAAGATGGCATGGCAGTTATTTCACAGCAGCAGCAATAAATCCTCCGATTACAATAGTATCCTTGTTGGTATATTAACGACTGGCTGGAATGATCGTGCCAATAGAAGTGCATCTCCCAAAGCAACTGGGTGAGTTCAAGCAGCCAGTGGGAAAGGGCATGGGAAAAAAAAAAGTAACTAATGCAGAAAAGCAAAATGAGAATCAGACAGAAGACACAAAAACTGGAAATTAGGTCAGCTTTCCGACTCCGGGCTTGAATTTCTCCTTGCTTGCTGCAGGCTCCGTTAGTCGCACGCCAGCCTGCCCCGCACGGCCGTTTCGAGGCTGTCACTACGCTCCCTCCCAGGCAACGGCAGAGGATCCTGTTGCACAACCTGCTCCTGCTCCACAATGCACCTTGCAAGAGGAGGTCCCGGCCAAAGCCACACGCCCAAGCTGTGCGGGACCCCCTAGCCAGATGGTGCGGTCACAAGCCAGTGCACCCACCGCGGGCACACGGGGCAGCGATGCTCTCCTGCAGCTTCCCAAGCCCCACACGAACCCACAGGGCTTGGCAGCAGGTGCCCCATGGCCTCACCAGCAACCCCTTCCCTGTGCGGGCGTGTAAGGGGAGCAGATGTGCTCAGCCCCGGCTCCAGCTTGTCCTTGATGGACCCAGGGGGCCTACAGCTTTCCCAGCTGCTCGCGAGTGCTTCAGCTCCAGGAGAAAGGATGCTCACCCTCCCATTTCCCCCGGGGCTTTACTCTGGGGCTCCAGCCCTGCCAGCACAACGCTGTTCAGAGCAGTTCTCCGAGCCTCCTCCCGCTGGCGAGTGGCGGATGTTCCTCCAAAATTGCTGGTCCCCTTCCCTCGACTGCTTCGGATGCAGTGAGGTAGGTGCTGGGAGCACATTCACACCCGCTGCCCCTGTTTCTTTGTGCCCCATCGCCCCTCTGCCTTCAGCTAAAGCCGCTTCGGGAAGCAGGGGAAGGCAGGCTCCTGCTAACAAGCTCCTTCTCCTCTCTCCACCCACCCTGTCCCAAAGCACCCCAAGGAGCATCTGGTTATTAGGACAGCTAATTTAGGTGGAGAAGTTCAAGTGACCTCATTAAAAGAAAAAAAAAAAGGAGGAGAAACCAGAAAGGGGTGGTAAAAGGACAGAGAGGCACCCAGCAGTGAGAGTCACCGTTTGTACATAAAGCAAAAATTAGCTGGAGCATCGGTGGAGCAAACCCTGAGAACAGGGACGCTGGGGATGCGGAGGCACTCCAAGAGCACTGTAAGCTTGGTGAGTGGTGGGGGCAGAGAGCACAGGCCTCATGTCCGCCTCCATCTCCCAGGCACAACAGAAGGGAAAAACCTTTCCTCCCTTGCACACGCACACGTTTTTTGCAATCCTGCTCAGCGAGGCAGATGCTCTCAGTAAGGAGGAGCGTACAAATCGGCCTGCAAGTAAAAAAAGGCACGAGTTGGTTGACAGAGATGACATCCAAAGGGACAGGGGTTTTCCCTTCCCTGAAACGGGGAAATTCGTGCTTCGTGACAGCCTGGATGTCCCTGCTCTGCTACCCAACACCTGACCAGACCCGGTTCCTCGGTGGGCTCTGTACCTGGGCTCTGTGGTCACAGCGCACCCCATTCACCATGCAGGCACTCCAGGCAGACCTGGACGAGGTTCAGGCACGCCGCAGCACTGCCCTGCTCCTGCAGCTCTGCTGAGGGTGATGCTCGCATGCTGACCTCTGCCTGGCGCGTCCCCAGCCGGGGGACCTCCCTGTGCCCCAGCTGCATTGGGAATTTGCTTTGGTTTAAACCAGCAAAGGGCAACCTGCTAAGCCACAGCCTCCTGGAGCCCACAGGATAGCCAGAGAAAGCCAAAAAACATCCCAGCAAACACGGAGGCAAGCAGCTGAGGCAGCCTGGGCTCCTCTGAAGCTGCGCATGCAACGCTATCTTCATGTTTTACACCTCTGAAGCTCAAGTTAAGAAATGATAGAAATGCAAAGCTTAGAAAATCCTCTTTTCTGCAATTTTTTAAAAGCCTTATTTTCATTCAACCTAGTGCACTTAGGCAGGCAGGCAATACAAACAGCTGAACAGTCATGTACCTCTTATCGCTGTCTACAAGTACCTGAAAGGAGGTTGCAGCGAGGTGGGTGTCGGTCTCTTCTCCCAGGTAACAAGTGACAGGACGAGAGGAAACAGCCTCAAGTTGCACCAGGATATCAAGAATTGGATATCAGGAAAAAACTCTTCACCGAAAGGCTTATCAAGGATTGGAACAAGCTGCCCAGGGAAGTGGAGTCACCATCCCCGGAGGTATTTAAAAGACGTGTAGATGTGGTGCTTAGGGACATGGGTTAGTGGTGGGCTTGGCAGTGCTGGGTTAACGGTTGGACTTTATGATCTTAAAGGTCCTTTCCAACCAAAACGATTCTATGATTCTCTGTAGTATCGTTACAAAACAATCAAAATGCATCTCAGGCCATATTTCCCCTGGACTATAATAATGTTTGTGGTGCTTTATAGTCAGGTGAGTCGCCCTTCTCAAAAATCAATTTTCAAGGAGGACTCTCTTCTTCAACTATACAAGTAAGACCAGGAGCAACACTGGAGATAAGAGTGCAAGAGCTGCTTTCAGAGATTAGTGTTCTTGCTTCAAGAGCTCAGCAGAGATCACTCAGGAGGTCAAGCCATGCACGTGAGAGCTGTTTTTCCTTCATTTATGCAATAATGAAGGTTTTGAGACCTTGAAAGCCCCTTTCTCCCATCTGTCTTCAGCGACCTGACCTGTCCCAAGAGCTGCAAAGCCCAGGACCAGAGCTTCCAACGACCCCTTCTGGCCAGTCACTCCTTAAGCTCAGCAGCAATGATTTATTTTTGCCTCCGGGGCAAGATGACACAGATCAAGACACACTTGGGAGACGATTTCTGCAACAGCAGTTTTTAAACTAAGGATGTGTTTAAGAAAACACTGGACATGGCACTTAGTGCCATGGTCTAGTTGACAGGGTGGTGTCAGGGCAACGGTTGGACTCGATGATCCCAGAGGGCTCTTCCAACCTGGTTGATTCTGTGATTCTGTGACTCTAAAGGCCCCCAAACCAAGAATCTGAGTCCGTCCCCTCCAAAACCCACCTTCGGGCTGAACTCACAAGAACGGAGGATTTCAGCACTCACAAGCAAAGCACTGAAGGAAGCACAGAATTAGGCTTTATTCTCTATTACAGCCCAAATTTCTGTCCAGCCCAGGTCTGGATCTTAAGTTCCCATGGGAAGACAAAGTGAAAATGCTGGCATCCTGATGCACAGACAGGGAAGCAGAGGCCAGAATAGCATCTTCTTCACATACAGATTACTAAGAGACACAGGGTGGCTAATAAGTAGCTGAGGAAAAGTTTTGAAATCTAAGAACAAAAAAATCCCCCACAGAAACTAAGACAGTGGAACTCTTTTCTTTCTCTACCTGTCCTATTTAAAGAATAGAAATTGTTCATAACGTATTACACAAACATACATCTCCACCAGACAACAACCATCTACTGAGCCACGAAGTCAGCGTGAGCTGGAGGGATTTTTGGGAGCTGGAATGAAGGTTGTTGGTTCTTTTGGATATTTCCAAGCTACTTCCCTCCAACAAGGTTTTAGCAGCTCAGAACCATTATTCTGAAGCTGGCACTCTTGTGATGAATGAAAGGCACAGTCTGGCTCTTGCAGGATGGAGTCCAAGTGCTCCAACCATGAGGACCACCTGCTCTCCTCCTGCACTAGAGACTGTGGAAAGCAGAATTAAGGCGAGTAATGCAAATTCAGCCAAACAGTTGACAGACTTCTGTCATCTGACCAAGGTATCATAGAAAAACCATGTAACATCCACTTCTGCAAATCTATTTTCCTGATGACTTTTTTTTTCTACTGTACTTCTGCAATTTTCCCTCTTACGCACGTGGCTATGGTTATCTCTCCTCTTTAACCTCTTCATGCTCCAAACTTCTTCTAGTTCAGGTGGTGGTGATTTAGGGGACAGAGGATAAGAAGAGGGGAGGTGAAATGGTGTGCTTGGAAGGGCTTTTGAGACTGTGCAAAAAAGTGTTTTCTTGCTCGAGTGCAGCAATCAGCTGGTCTGGAAAAGCTAGTCTGGCACACACAACCAGTTGACTTCTGCATGAGCATGCTTGGCACCTTTATATTGAAATCTTTTAATAAATGTATTTATTTTTATATTCATCGATCTGGACATTTCAAAGCACACATTGCCCTTCCTTTCTCCCCCTTCTGCCATTCCACCTTCTCTCAGATTTCTGTGAACCTCTCTGGTTATCACCCCAATGACAGACGGCCACCATCAAGTAGCTCTCCCTGCAAAAGGGCACTGTCTGCAAGGCTTGAGCAGCATCCCCACACACAGCTACAGAAGGGGACATCACTTTTCCCTACAAATTGTGCTATATTTGAAGGAGATGAGGAACATGACAGGGCATGTCAAGGCAGTGGGAAGAGCTGTGAACAAGGATCAGTTGATGGAAATAATGACAGCTGTCATGAAGTTCTGCACTGCCTTGGCAAGGCACGTGAAGAAACCCTTTTGTTCACCACCTCTAAGGCAGCAGCTCCCCTTTTGTTCACCACCTCTAAGGCAGCAGCTCCTAAACCAGACAGACAGGCAGAAAAGATTCACTTAACAGTTAGTTCCTGCCCCAGACCCTTCTTATGAGGAAGGGGTGCGACAACTATCCAGGGGAAACTTTGCTCTTCCCCAGCAGTGTGTGCTCCACACAACCTCAACGAACTGACAGCAGAGTTAGCCACAGAGAAACCACCAGGTGGTCTTCCACGACACAAGCTGAGTGCTGAATGGCAGCATAATTTCAGAAAGAGATGGACACTTTCTCCAGCTTTACAGCCACTGGTTGCTTGTCCTGCCCACCAAGTGACCCCCACAAGGCGATCAGCCCCATAGGAAGATGGCTCACTCAGAGCCAGCAGCACAAATACACACCACTGATGGTTACAGTCAGAAGGGAAAGGTCTGAGACTTGCAAAATACAGGTAGGTCTTCTAGGGCGCAGTGCCCCAAGTGTTCCAGGATACCCCAAACCCTTTGCAGGAGCCAGTGGGCATTTAAAAATAAGCGTTCAGGAAATATATCTCACATTAAAATACGGAGAAGATGCTTTTGGTGCATCTATCATTAACCCAAAGGCACACGCTGTATCAAAGTAGTGCATTAAAAAACCCACTCAAAACAGTAAAGAAAATAAGTCACGAAATAAACTAGTAAATAGGAAGTTTTCATGATGTCTCCAGTGCGGGATCAATATCACCGACTCCAGCAGAATCCAGGGTTTTATTTATAGCACTTCCAGCCTTGTACTGGTGAAGCCTCTGAGTGAGAGCCAAGCACAGCAGACACACTGCTGTCCCAGGTCTCCAGACAGCTCCAGTTCTCCCAGTCAGTGCTTGTTTCACCATGGCATCTGAGTGCAAAAGGCTCTGCAAGCTGCCAGCTTCCCAGCTGCTATCCGCCACCCTGTAGGTAAATGGCAAAATGACCAGCATGAAGCATTTCACTTGTGCTGCTGCTTCTTGGGAATGCCCTCGGCGGAGGTAGGCTCTGGAGGTTAACTGGCTGAGACACCAAGAGAGACATGCCCAGGAACAGCAGCAGATACTCTGCTGGTTGCTGTCTGCTCAGCAGATTGAGGAAAGCACAGTGTAATGGAAATATCACCAACCCACATCAGCCTGAAAAGACTCTTGAGCAGAAGGAGGGAGAGGGAAGCTTTTCTCAGCAGTTACAAGAGTGGATCTCTAAATGTCCTGGACTCCTCTGGAAGAAAAATAAGGGAGCAAGACTCAAGGACAATGCTTTTAAGACTGCTGAAAGACAGGAGTCTTCAGGACGGGCTTCTCAGCACCAGCAGTATCTTTGGACAGTATCTTCTTGCATCTCTACCTTTTGTATCAGCCTCTAGTTGGTAGGTATTCTCAGGTTAACCTCTTCCTACAGATGCGTAGGCTTCCTGAGGAGACAACAACAGGAAAGATTTTCCTGTACTGTTTCAGTCACCTGTGTTTCACATCCAGAGTCACCACCAGCTCTGCCTGATCTGCACCTCTGGCTTAATCTGCTCAGGGCCCATTTCACCTTCTCCTGCACAAAGGTAACGGCTTATCTCACAAGCACCTGTAAAGTTTGAAAGCCCAAGATCTCTCATGCAGATGAGCTATGGTATGCAAATAAAGACCATCTTGTGATCCTGACAAGATACTTATTTCTTGCATCATCCTCGCTCTGTACTGTCTGTAGGGGGAATAAACTTCTGACAACTATCTGATCCAAGTGGCTTTTTTACAAGCCAGTGGAACTGGAAATCAAGATGGGTCGATCTACAGAATTATGTCTAATCTGTCAATGTGAGCGATCACTGCATTACCAAAAGCGGAGCACACCAATGGCAAATGGTCAGAGCAGATTAATTATTTAACTTAGGGCAGGTGCACAGGCCCACAACCCATTTAATAGCTTTTCTCCTGCCACACGAAAGGAGACCAAGTAGGAGACTGGCTGATGCCCTCTTAGTACCGCCGTGTGGACTGTGAGTCTGCTGTAACACAGTCCCTGTGCACAGCTTAGCACCCAGGTGATGTGGCTGTTCAGGCTGCACGCTCTGCAGAAGCATCACCCTTCCGCCTCAGCTGAAGGACAGCAGGAGACGGTGTGTGCCCCACTGAGGACATGAGAGTATGTAATTACAGAGCAGTTGTGTGTGCCTACCTAACTTCAGCAAGCGGCTATTGCTTTGAGAGTGGCTAAAGCTCTCAAACAAATACTGAGAGATGGAGAGCAGTCTCAGAATAAGTTTCACAGGTTTCATGAAATAGCTAGAGAAGTAGAGGAGATACCCAACACATATTAATATTTCTCTGTGTGGAACAATGCAATGTTTGGTCAACCCTTAGACACCAAAGAAGTCACCTGGAAGACAAACATGGGGATAGCCCAATCAAGGAAAAGCAATGACTGTACTTTATTAGATACCTAGGAATCCAACCATGAAGCAAAACCCACAGGAAACCAAGCTTCACTAGTTTCTCTGCTCACATTTATTCTTCTTTTGTAAAAAAAAAAATCTCCAAACTCAGCACTGTTATCTGCACGCTATCCTGTCTAAAACGGGGGACCCACTCAAACAAAAAAACCCACCAAGGGAGTCTTGCTTTGTGGCATAGCTAGGACATGTCCTCCCTCCTTGCCTATCAATATATTTTGTTCCCTGTCACGTAGACATACAAAGCAGGACAGTTTTAAAGGCTATCATACTTCAGATCACAGCGAAATTCCTGTAAACACGACTTTCAAAAAGGAAGAAGAGAAGCCTGTTCCTTTCTCTGTTATGTTAAAATAGCAAGAGATTTTTTTTTTTCCCCCCTTAATTATTCTGTCTTTTTTCCAAAACCCTTGCTTGAGCACATTAAGTATTCAGGTCTCCTGTGCTCTGGCAGACTCAAGGGTGACTGAAGAACTAGTGGCATCACGACAGCACAGAAGGGACAGTGGGGAAATCAATAAGGGAAGGGAGCTTCAGTCGGACTCCTACAGCTCCCAAGTCCTGGCTCGTTCCTATGAACTGGCACACTGGGGAAAAAACCTCCTTGGGAAAGACTCGCTACCTGCAGCCCACTGGTAGAGACGGGAGAAGACTCTGCTCGCACCTGAGGCTCCAAACAGCTCTTCTAGGCAGGTTCTTCCAAATGCCACCACTCTATAGTAACATGAATTATACAGCAACACTGCAGACTACTCCCCCAAAATAAATAAGCAGGGAAATGATTTAAAAAAGAAAAAAACGAACACCCTTGTTTAAGAAAAATGTTCATTCTTCCAGCCATCACTGAAAAAAAACCCCAACATAAAAGAGACAGAAAGCTATTTCCCCTTAAAATTCATTGCAAGTTTATTTGAGTACTCGATCATCCTCAGACATTCTGGATCTATTAAGGACTGGTTTGTGCCATAAAAATCCATGCAAAGTGATTTCATGATTAAATTAATGCAGCCTCTTATACTTGCCTGTTAAAATAGTTTTGTCACAGACTTTAACCTGTGCAGTTTACTTTGATAATTTAAGGAATTTAAGGGTGTCCACACAGCGTGGGGGTAATAAGATTGTGGAAGCGACACACAGGTCAAATGCAAAACTCACTACCTCACATGTTGCAAGTGAAAAGCCAATTCCTTTCATGCCACCAATGCAAATTCAACCCCCAAGAGTGCCCAAAAACAATATGAGAAAAATGTGAAGATTAAATTCCTAGGAGGCTGACAAATGCTCCTCCTTTACCAGTAGAGCTGCTGAGGTGCACACCACCATGCTGAGAACATTGAGAGCATGGCCTTCTATCTGCTTCACTTAAGTCTGATGCAGGAGCCCTTTCCCATGATGAGCGAGATGTTTGCACCCTGGAAACATCATAGGCTGAGACTGGGGAAGAGGCAGCCACGTCCCTGACCAATGTACCACGTTCACCTTGACCACAGCCGTGGAGCTGGGGGGGACGGAAGTGCAGCCCAACAGGGGCTAACAGTGATGTCTGGCTTGCTGAGTTTCACCTCCACCAGTCTCCTACTTTCTTTTTTTAATTTTAAGCTATGGTCAATAAGGTCCCTGTGATTCAACCTTTTTCCTTTAAGGAAAAGAGTCATATATCTGCTTTCCACCTCTAGAGTTCATGGCATCTGCAGTGGTCTTACCCTGGGCATCGACCAATACAGTGTTCAGACAGGTTTTGAGACAGAACTTTCCACTAAACTACGCAGCACTGGCTCCCTCCTGAAAACGTTATCTCGGTGGAGGAACTGACACAGGCAGCCCCATCCATGCATGCAGCGTGGATGGCAGCAAGACTGTCCATGGTGGGAGTTGGGCACACCGTAAAGAAACTCCTCCACTGGGAGAGCAGGAACGGCGAGGTCAGTGAACTGAGCCTTTCCCCATTCTGCTGTGCACAGCTACTCACGGAGCTGGTCAGCGCTGAAGATGTCAGGCAGGCTTGGAGCAACCATACTCTTCTACCTGCCTGCCTATGCGTTAGACCCGACCACCCACAAACGCAAGCAACATCACACCTCCTGAGAGCAGAGCCTGACGTCTTCATCTATCAGAGCCACATCCCACCAAGCCAAGAAACTCCCCACAGTGCCAAGGACCAAACTAGTGACAAGAGGTGACTATCTTACAAATCCTCCCAGTAGCCCAACGGGAGGCTGGGCTCCTTCGCAAGCAGGGCACCACGTCCCCTCCTTCCCAAAACCCCCAACCACCTCCACTGGGACACAGCAGAACAGACCAAACCGTGACAAACAGCACCCCGCAGCCCAACACTTGGGTGGAGAGCAGCAGCGTTTTCCCAAGGTAAGACCAAAGTCCCTTTCCTTCGCTGCCTGGTGGGGAGCCCCTTGCTGGCTGTGCAGCCTCAGGCAAGCACTGACCCGCTGCCTCTCCAGTGTCCCCACATCTGGAACGAAAGCCAGCGGTGCCCAGGGAGAGGCTGTGCTTATTGTCAGCAGCAGCAGCTCCTGGTGGATAGTCCCCCGGGAAGGAAATCTGGATGGTAACCCACAGCCGGGGAGACCCGCAAAAGGACGACGCCGTCAGCTTTGCATGCTGAGGAAACTTCACCTCACTGAAAAAATAATTGCAAGGTTTGGGCTTTGTTTGTTTTTACAAAGCCCCCAGTACCCGTCACATTATTAGAGGAGATTACGGAGCATCTCTGCTGACATGCTCAACAGCATACACCTGCAAAAACCTCTCATTTTCCTTTTAAATATCTCCCTCCTGTCTTCCACTTTTTTTTTTTTTTATTATTTTCATTGTTTCTTTGCAGGCTCCTCATTTATCTTCAGACTCAGCCATTTAAATTTTAATAAGAGGCTTCACTGTCTATCCCCTTTTTCTTCAAAGGCCCTGCTTTATTTTTCTACCTCTTCTCGGTCCCCCCAGCCTAATTGTTGTTATTATTTTTAACCTTCAGTAGTTTAATTTGCTTTTTTCTCCATTCTAATCCCTCCCTGCTCCCTTTTCCCCCCTCTGTACTAAGTCCCTTTCATCCCTCACCTCCAGCCAAGCATCCAAATACACGTGGAACAAGCGTAACCGAGCATAAATATGAAAGGGATCATCCAATTTCAGCAAAACGCTTGCCCCTACCTATTCAACTATTGGACTTGTAATGATGAAGTCCAAGAAGATCATAACATTTTTTTTTATAGAGCTCTGCAGGTCTTTAATAAATCTCAGCCTCCGCCTCGACGGCAGCCAGGCCTGCAGCTGCTGAGCTGTCTCCTATGCATTACAGCAGATTTGCTCCAAGGTAAGCGAGAGGGACACCGGAGCGGAGAGCTTGAATCATAACCAAGGAGATTTCATTCCACAGTTGCTGGTTGATTGAAATTCAATGCCTCCCTCTCACCTGCCGCTTTGTTATGCTAACCTCTTCTGGCTAGCCTAAAATTTCCAGTCCATGGCACAGGCAAGCCGCTGCACTCCAGTCAGATCCGGGGAACTGCACCCTGCAGCGAGACCTCCTAAAGGGGTGTAGATATGGGGGTGTCACTAAAGGCTGGTCTCAGTGCCAGGGGACACCGGGAGATGGTCACACTGTGCACCAGCTGATGAGAAGGGCCGCGGGGGGCTCCTCTCGCCTCAGGGGGGACCCACCAGGGTTTTGAAGCCCTTGCAAAGAGCCCTCGCCAGGGTCTTGTGCTTTCATTGCACGCAACCTCACTTCCCTCCAAGCAGTACCAAGGACCGTTTCACCCCCGAGGAAGTCACCTCCTGCTGGCAAGGCACAGCTCCCACCAGATTTCCACCTTTCACAACGCACACAGGCTCGCGATCCTCAGAGCCCACAGAGCAGCCGAGCTGGAGGAGCTCCAGGCAGCACACCCAGCTAGTAGCTGGGACGTCAGCTCCCCCCAGCCCAACTCTCCCCAGAGCCCCATGTCACACACTGACACCCGACAAGAAAGATTAAACCCGCACACAGCTCACAGTGCCCCGGGATAAGCACGTGCAGGAGCCACCAGCCTCTTTCGCTGCTCCTCCCGGTCAAAACCGCAGAGGCACGAGGAGGTCAAAGCATGGCCCATGCCAGCCTGGCACATGGCGCAGGGAGGGCACAGCGAGGATGCAGACAAGGAAACCACACCTGGAGTGTAACAGAGCCCTTGCTGGAGAGTCTTACTGCGCTTCGCAAACGTTTCATTAAAAGTAAGCCCTCCTGAAGGGAAGAAAATAGCATTTTCCTTTTCCAGAATATGGGAAAACAGGCAAAAACTGAATCGTACATGCCCCTGGGTGAGGCAGTAAGACAGAGCCCATCCTACAAATGCCCACCAAGGAGTATAATGGTTTTGACATAGCACTGCCACAGCATCAGCAAAAGTACTGTTTGCAAAGAGTGGAATGGGACTGGAGTACAAAGTCATCTCCTAACTCTTTGTGCCGTCTCCCCATTTCTAGAGGGGACAGAAGGCTGCTGCAAATGGTATTGAAGACTTCACTTCTTGCCAACCTGGGTGCGCAAACCTGGCTGAAAAAGAAAACAGAATATATCTATTTCTTTTTTATTGATATTTTGATTTAATTCCCATTCACTTAGGTTTAAAACTGGCTGTTTGCACCCGCCCTCAGCCACGGAGATGCCCTCAGTAACCCGGAAAGCCTTGGGTGAAGATTTGCTAGAGCAAGCCTACCTCACCCCTCCAGATGCTGCTGCCCCATGCCAGCGCTGGAAAGGGCCCACGCCTGCCCTGTGCACATCCATGGCTCAGAGGTGCTCACGTTTAGTGTCCTGCAGGAAAAGCAGGTCTTGCCAGTACAACCAGTCCCGCAGCAGCTGGCTGTAAGCTCTGCAGAGGGAAAGCTTTTCAAAACACCCCAAATTCCCCAGCATCCCCCGGGCTGCTTTCCCACAGGGCAGACCTCAGACCAGCCTCTCACCAGGAGGAAATAAATAAATAAAATAAAATACACCCGAGTGTGTGGGCTCATGCAATTTTAATCAAACTAATGTCTGCAAAAAGGGGGCATAGAGGGGCGGGGGCAGGGAGGGATTACAGTGCCACTTCTTCAAAGTGCTCCCATTTATTCCACAT
Source organism: Nyctibius grandis (assembly GCF_013368605.1). Lineage (NCBI taxonomy): Eukaryota > Metazoa > Chordata > Aves > Nyctibiiformes > Nyctibiidae > Nyctibius > Nyctibius grandis. Next base: position 5,506,827 of record NC_090659.1, on the reverse strand, counting down.
CTGCGATCCCTTCTGAGCTCCCAACGGCAGCGAGGAGCAGAGATGTACAAAGCGAGCGTGTGGCGCGCACCGAGCTGTCTCTTTGTTTTAGTCACCGTCTGCTGCGAATGTCAGCGAGAGAGCGCTCCGGGGACCGACGCCTCGGTGCCGCGCCAGCTAATTACACACCGACCAAAGCACCCGGAGGGGGCAAAACGAAAACGCGAGGAAACAGAGTATCCTAAAAAACAATGGATAACTAACCAGGGGGGAGCGAGGAGCTAGGGAGACCAGACCTGCTTGCCATGGCGCTGACGGAGAAAGGGTGACGCATGGAAGGGATAGAGAGCACCCTGAGCTCCACCAGGAGTGGTCTTGCCGCACAGCAGCAAGGGTGCTGGAAGAGGGGAAGGGGACAGCGTGACAGCCATGCCCAGGCAGCAATGCAACGGGGTGGCAGAGGAACGCTGAAAAGGCAATTGAGAGCTTCTCCAGGCAGAAGGGGACAGCAGCAACATGGAGAACCAGCATGAAAAGTTTTGGGGACTGTTTCCTCCAAAGAGCTGGAGCTGCAGGACGGGAGAGAAGCCAGTGGTTTGCAGGGCTATAGCGATGTTTGTGCCAGCTGTGTCAACAGCTGGCGTGTTTCAGAGGTTTAGAAGAGAAGCTCACGGCAGGAGCAGAAGGGGAGCTCTGTCCCTCGCCCGATCACACAGCCCTGCGAGCCCCCAGCCCTGTCTCTCAGCTGGCAATAGTGATGCTACCCGGCTGTGCAGAGAACACAAACCACTTAATGACGGCTTGGGAAGTGGTCCCTTCACTACACCACCTCCCTCGGAGATACCTGAGAGCCACCCGCCGTGGGGAGAGGTAGAGGGAACAGAGCTGCTCAGGAGCGGGTTCCTGTGGGGGCTCAGGTATTAACCTGGCCCCTGGGACCTGGCCACAGCTCCCAGACGGGGATTAAAGTCAGCAAAATGAGAATTACAAACACGCATCCAGCAAACCCATGTGCATTCCCTGCAGCGGCAAGTGATCAGGTGCCAAGAAGGATATTAACCCTGTGGGACTGGAGGAAACAAAGGCATAAGAGCTGGTCTGTTTAAGGAGCTGCTGCTGCTTCTCACAGACGAACACAAATCGGAGCAGCAGGAACGAGGGCAGTGCCTGCGTGAGAAACACTGATTGCTAGGAAATATCAGCCTCTGATTTTATGCAGATCCACAACAAGCAGCACAAAGATCCCTGCAATAGCTATCACGGCAGAGGTCGTGAGCCAGGTAGGCTCCTCCCCAGGCCGTACCATGGGATGCATTGCTTTAGAGTTTATTTTAGCTAACGGTGAGCAGGCCACAGGGCCCCGTGCACCAGCCCCTGCTCCGCCAGCTGCCAGACCTGCAGCAGGCAGCACGCAGCACCCTCGGGCACCGACTGCCATGCCCTGACACACCGGCAACAGCTCCTCGCTTGGGACCAAAGCAACGCAGGCTACTGACGGAGCAGCGGGGGAACGGGGCTGTCCTTTGCAGGTCGCGGGGCCTGATTGTTTTGGCGGTGGAAGCACACCAGTCAAGCTGGAGGGGCTGCTGTACCTGCAGAGGTGGAGGAGATGTGTCCTGGCCAGCGTTTGCTTGTTCAGGGGACCACCCGTTCAAAGCTGAGATGGGGCATCACCCAGCACAGAACGAGGGGTTGCTCCTCTTTTGGGAGGAGGCTCTTCCTGCACGCTGCTGGCAGGCTAACAACTGCAGGAGACTTCCACGTGCTCCCTGCTCAATGGTTAGATGTGTGTCCTGACAGGCTTCAAGTGACACCCCAACGCTCGTGCTGCTGCAGCGGGAACACGGTTCCCAGCCAAGCAGCCTCCAGCAATACCATCTTGGACTGTGATCTTGTCAAGTTTCATAAGCTTAATCAGGCTCTACTCTGGCTGGCGTACAGGGGTTTCACCGGCAGGCTGGCTGTCCTGCTGCTCCAGACAGCATCCCTGAATGCTCAACAGCAGTGCTGCATCCTGGCAGTCAACAGGAGGATCTGCATTTCGGTCTTGACAACTTCAACCTGCAGATAATAAGGCATCAGCTTGGTGGACCACTAATAGGACTGGGACTGTGGTGGCTGGCTCAAACCCATTACACTTTAGCAGCAATGGAAAGCAGCTTCTAGCCTTTTAGGGAGAGGTCCAAGGAGCAGAGGGTTCTGGGGTGGTTCCTGGGGCACACATGTCATCTAAAACATCTTATTAGTGCAAACTGTCCACAGTTATCCAGCTTGACTTAGCCCTACCAGAGCATCCTGTGGCCTGAACATACCACAGGAGATGTCAAGTCCATCTTCCTGTATTGATGGTCTGTGACAGGGCTGCCTGCAGAAACTCATCCCCCTGCTGCCATGGGGTAGCTCAGCACCCATGCAGCACCCTGAGCAGGTGCTGCGCTTATCTACAACAACACGCTCTGGCTAAGCCTGACCCCGTGGACATGATCAAAGCCACTACACTGCCACCCAGCCCAGCATGCCTCTGGTGTCCTGGTTCCTCCTCTCTTCCTTCCACCCACATCAGACTCTCAGCAGGAGCCCCTCAAAACAGATGAGATCTGAGAAGCCCGTGTCTCCGAGGATGGGCACGCAGCATGTGCTGCTCTGGACACAGACACAAGGGAGCTGAAATGATCTGAGAGTGCTGGGTGCCAGCATCTCATTCCCCACCACTTGCCAGCCTCTGTGACTCACAAAGTCACTTCAAAAGGAGCTCCTCAAAGCGCCATCGCTGCCTCTGACTTCCCAGTCACAAGGGAAGTGGAAGAAAGGGTAGGAGGTGGCAGCGCAAAGGTAATTACTGCATCCCAACAGCCCTGACGGAACACAGCACTGAAACCCCCACTGCCTGCTCTGGAGAGCCTGAAACAGCATGTAGGGCACTTGAAGGACACATGGAAAGTGTGGAGGAACAGTCCCCCCTCAAGGCCCCTGCAGAAGCCAGGACCCATGTCTCTGGCAGCTGTGGGGCCTCCTCCCATTGCAGGAGGGAGCCAGGATGCTCCTTCCACCCCAGCCACAGACCCTCACCGGTCATCCCCATGTGCAGCTCTCCCTGCTCCAGGATGCCACCCTCCTACATGCCCCACTGCTCTTCACAAGAACTCCTGTCCAAGGTCTTCCCACCTGCCACTTCCACACTTCCTCCTCCTCTTGCCTTCCCAGTGCTGCTGTTCCTGCTTTCTTTCTTGCTCCCTTTTCAGCCCTCTTTCTTTTTTTCCCCACCTTTTACTTGATTTTAACTCCCTCACCTCCAGCCTCCTTCAGCCTGCTCACTCTCTGCCTTGCACGCCACCCCTTCACATTGCCCAGTCCAGCACTGGGGTGACCACAGCCTTCCCCTTCCCCAGCAAGAGCAGGAGCCCCTTGATTCCCCCTGACCACACCACAGCCAAAGGGCTCTGTCTTTGGCTCAGCTTATCCTGCACCCCAGGACCTGGCTTGGAGGCAGGAGTCCCTCATGCAAAGGGATGCTCATCCTCCAGGGCCATGTGTGCCAGCCACTGTGTCTTCTGGATATGCTCATACACTCAGAGGGCTGCCCCTCTCAGGGTGGCCTTTCTGGCCAGCACCCGCAGCCAGGGAGCTCCTCAGAAGCACAGAGTCTCTCCAAATGAACGGCTCATGCCTCTGGCAACCCCACCGCTCCACCAGCTCCCCCTTCCCCGCAGGCTAGCATTGCTGCGCCAGCGCTCCCACCTCCCAGCTGCAGTGCCAGGTGGACCAGCCGTCGCACACGACCATCACCTGCAGTCCTGCAAGGAGTCCTATCTGCGGACAGGTGGCATCACTACACCTGAGACAGCTCAAAAGGTGACAACAGACAGCCAGAGCGCCTGTGGTCATCTGTGGCACACTGATGCAATTCTTCAGCGGACAAGGCTCAAGAGCCTCACATTAACCCTCTGATCAGTAACCTGCTGCTTTGGGATTTCTTCATTTCCATGCAGCAGCACAACGCCATAAAAAACCTGGTTTCTTTAATAAATCTTCTCACCCTCAGTAAGTTGGGCATTACAAGTTACAGTCGTGAAATGCTTTTGGTAAGGAATGGCTGTATAAAAATCTTGCTCTCCTCAACAGACAGCCAAAAACGAAGAACGACAGGATCTGAGAAAGTGAAGTGCTCAGAGCACATCGTCCCTAGGACAGAGGCATCCCTCTCTGGAAAACCCTGCCCACCATGACACGCTTCCCCAAGGCCCCCATCCCTAGTTACAACATTTCTTTACAGAGCCGTAAATTATCTTTTTAACTACTACACAGTAAGGAATAAAGCCCTAAAGGGCGCAATATGTTGAAAAACAGTGTCAGGGAACCAGAGCAGGACAGAGCAGGGACACTGAAGGGCATCTATACCATTAGTACCAACTCAGCCAACAACGAACCCTTAAGGCTCATTCACATTTTAAACGGGGAGCAGAGCAGCCCCGCCTCTTGCCTCCGTAGGACCAGAGGGTAAAATCACGCTTCTCTCCGCATTCAAAAGCACTTTTGTTCAGGTTCGCCCCGTTGGCTCTGGCTTTGCTCTTTGTAGGCTCTCCAGAAACGTCTCTTGTTGATGGCAAGGGCAAGTGGGGCGGCTAATCCCATCCCATTAGTGTCCTCTGAAATACTCTAAGGACCATGGATGCTGTCCGGGTGCAGGTGGCCAGAAGGCGGCTCTCTCTAAGCCAGCACGACTTCTGGATGCGTGCACACACATCCAGCCCCGGGGCCGTCCGCTGTCAACAAAGCCTGCTGGAGAGGGGGAGAGGATAAAGAAACAGCCTGCACATGGCTCAAAAGGAGACTTTTCTCCTACAGGCACAGCTTTCCCAATGCCAAGGGTTGCCACTGCTCTTCTTTGCTGAAGGTGGCATGAAAACCTTAAACTGGGGGGAACACGTTAGTGTAAACCTGACTGAGCACCATCCCACAAGGGCTGGGGGCTGCAGCAGCACAGCCTCTGGTAGTCCCAGGGGGCAGACACATCGCTGACAGAAGCCACCCGCTCCTCAGATGATGAGCTGGTGCTGCCTGCAGCACTCTCACATTCCTTGCAGCTCTCCTTCCCATTACATCGCCTATTTACAAACAGCTGTTTGGCACTATTACTAATCAGTGCAGTGTGGAATAATGTTACGTTTCCCTCAACATTACTATTTTATCTTCTCTCCTCCCCACCTCCAGCTGCTGCTTTCCTTCCACCACCCCCAGCCTGGAAAGCAACAATACATTTCTTCATTTTATCCAAGCTCTACTTCTCTGATAATGTAAACAATTTACTTACAACCCATACAAAAAAAAAAAAAATTAAATACTGTTAAACCCACTTAAAATAAATACTTGCTGAAGGAATATCAGCTGGAGACTGCTCTCTGACTTCTAATAATCCCACTGCGCCCAGGGAAATCCTCTTAAACCTATATCAGATAAAGGATGTAAAACTGTTATAGGTCTAACGTGACAGGGCAGCCACAGAATCAAGATGGAAAATTTCTCCTCCCAGCTTCTCCCTACCGAGGGGCAGCTCTGTCCCAGTGCACGTCAGGCTTCCTTCTCAGCACATGAAGCAAAACCCTGCACCGCCTGGCAGGAGCTGGAGGGAGGGGGAAAGGCCAGTCCTGCCAGGGCTTTGGGCTGAAGGGGGATAGGGACCTGCACAGAAGCAGACTGGCTCAGCAACGGGCACTGCGCTCCCCCTCTGCTACAGGGAGACTCGATCATTCACCACCAGACCTAATTGTTCTCCAAGACGACCCAAGAACAGCATCGGCATCAAGGGCAGAAACAGCTGCCCCTGCCTCTCAGGGCAGCAGAGCGACAGAAATGCAGAGCGAGCACGTCTAAGGGGCTGGAACTAAAGAATGAATAAAGCAACCCTCCAGGGGAAAGGAATTTAAAAAAAAAAAAAGGAGTGGAAGGAGCGAGCATAGCAAAAACCTCCCCAGGGAGGCAGCAGGAAAAATAGGCAATGTGGAACGTGAAATTTTCACTGGTAATCAAATAACGGGCTGCTCCATCGTGGGACTTCTCAGCGTTGCAGCTGGCTGGAGCCACGGGGACCGTATTCCACTTTCAGAGTTCGCTGAGCAATTGCTAAGGCAGGGGACGAGTGCCATATGTTACCAGCTGCGCTCTCAGCTACTGCTCTCCCTGTTTAACACCGAGAGACTGTGTGGAGGCACAGAAGTAGGGAAACCTGCACACTACATGCCTCTCCCCCGCCACCCGGTAGTCCGGCAAAGCTGCCAGAAATGCCAACAGGCTCTGCCGGCGAGTCCGGGAGCAGGTGCCCATGCCAAGGAGTCGCCAGGCTGTGCTGGCTGCTCAGCCCCACCAGTACCCATCACAAGTGGAAGAGATGGGTGCCCCTCAGCCACCCTCCAGCAAGGCGGTGGATATGGCCAGAGGCAGCCCCTGGAAAGACGCCGATCGCGCAGGAGGCAAGAGGCAGGTACCAGGCTCTGCCCATCCCACGTTACAGCCCGCTGCCTCCAACAGCTGCTCGCCCGACCCAGCCTGGCTCCTTCTGGCTCTCTATTTGTGCTCTGTACTTTTTTTTCATCTGCCACAGCTTCTCTCAGTGGTGCATGTAGTGAAAAAGTAATCATTTGGGGAAAAAAAAAAGAGGTTGGGAGCTGCCCGGAGCACATTGAGAGGAAATGTTAAATTCAGGATGGGAGGTGGCACCAGACCGTTTCTAACACCAGACAACCTTTTGCTTCCCATGATTAGCAAGCAGAGCCCGACCTGAAAGAGCTCCCTCACTTTGTGCTGAGTTCACTTTCTCGGAAAGGGTTAGGGCGAGCCCAAGATTCAAATTTAGGGTCCCAAGTAACCCACTTGTGGTAGAGCTGGCCTTCAAATGCACCAGGAGCTCTGGCTAAAGATTTTTCTATCCCAGTTAAAAACCTTTGCATCCTTTACCTCCTATTGGCATGTAACACCCAGACGTTATGGCAACATACACAAACAGCCTATACCACCTATCACTCTTCTCAGAGGGACAAACTGAGAGGCATCCTATAAATCACAGAATCACAGAATCAACCAGGTTGGAAGAGACCACTGGGATCATCGAGTCCAACCGTTGCCCTGACACCACCATGTCAACTAGACCATGGCACTAAGTGCCATGTCCAGGCTTTTCTTAAACACATCCAGAGATGGTGACTCCACCACCTCCCTGGGCAGCCCATTCCAATGTCTAATAACCCTTTCTGAGAAGAAATTCTTCCTAATGTCCAACCTGAACCTCCCCTGGCAAAGCTTGAAGCTGTGTCCTCTTGTCCTATCGCTGGTTGTCTGGGAGAAGAGGCCGACTCCCACTTCACTACAACCTCCCTTCAGGTAGTTGTAGACTGCAATAAGGTCACCTCTGAGCCTCCTCTTCTCCAGGTTAAACAACCCCAGCTCCCTCAGCCGTTCCTCGTAGGTAAGACATTTAGGATTAACAAATACCTCATTTTACCAGGAACTGGCAAAGCATATGAGAAGAGTCGGCAGGACAAGCGAAAGGGGCACGTGGGCTGAGCAGAGTGTTGCATTTGCAGCAGCTCCTTTCAGGGCGGCAGAGGACGCCCAGCCTTGCAGCTCGGACGCTGAAGAGGCAAAGGGCTCGGTGGAAGAGGAGGTGCCGCCGTCCCGTCAACCTGAGAGATGCCCGAGTGGAGCCAAGCGTGGCTGGAGTCGGCGAGAGAGCAGACTAGAGGGCAAGACTCCGAGCCTTCAGAAAAGAGGCTTTTGCAGGGAAGATTGCTTTAGTTTTCAAAGATCATTTTAACTGACGGGTCTGATTTTACTATTCAGGCTCAGCGCTGCACAGAAACCTACCCAAGCAAAACACTGCCGTTCCTTACAGTCAGCGTTTGGGCTTCTGCGCCTCTCATCCTGACACTCAAGAGACATAGAAAGTCTGGAAGCAAAAGGGTTCATTTTAAAGACCAGCCTAGATTCGTGAGCAGAGGGCTGTGCAATTGCCTTAGGCTGTACTCATCTACATTTTTAGAAATATATTTTAGAATACATTTTATTTACAATGTATGGGTACAAGTGTACAGACACTCATAAAAAAAAGGACACATATTCTTATTGTAAACCTCCTCCACATGCTAGCTAAATTTAAAAAAGTACCTCTACCTCAAAAGGGACAATGTAGAAAAAACATATGGAATACAGTGATGTGCCCCAAATGTGTCTAATGCCAGTTTTTTGAGAAATGGGTAGGTGGACACGGGAAAAAAAGGAAAGAATTAGTTCCACAACTGAGAGCCCCCCCTGCAAAGCATGTCACGCCACCAGGTCGCCTGCAGTTTTGAGGGACAGGGCAGGAAGGCAAGGGAGGAAAATCACCAACAGCTAAGAAGGGAGAGAATGGATACAACAGAGGGATCTGGACAGGTTAGATAGATGGGCCGAGACCAACGGCATGAGGTTCAACAAGAACAAGTGCCGGGTCTTACACTTGGGCCACAACAACCCCCTGCAGCACTACAGGCTGGGGGAAGAGTGGTTAGAGAGCGGCCCGGAGGAAAGAGACCTGGGGGTGCTGATCGACAGGCGGCTAAACATGAGGCAGCAGTGTGCCCAGGTGGCCAAGAAGGCCAATGGCATCCTGGCCTCTATTAGGAATAGTGTAGCCAGCCGGTCTGGGGAAGTGATCGTCCCTCTGTACTCGGCACTGGTGAGGCCGCACCTTGAATACTGTGTCCAGTTCTGGGCCCTTCACCTCAAGAGAGATGCTGAGGTGTTGGAGCGAGTCCAGAGGAGGGCAACCAAGCTGGTGAAGAGTCTGGAGGGTCTGACCTACGAGGAACGGCTGAGGGAGCTGGGGCTGTTTAGCCTGGAGAAGAGGAAGCTCAGAGGTGACCTTATTGCAGTCTACAACTACCGGAAGGGAGGTTGTAGTGGAGTGGGAGTCGGCCTCTTCTCCCGGGCAACTAGCAATAGGACAAGAGGACACAGCCTCAAGCTTCGCCAGGGGAGGTTCAGGTTGGACATTAGGAAGAATTTCTTTTCAGAAAGGGTTATTAGACTTTGGAATGGGCTGCCCAGGGAGGTGGTGGAGTCACCATCTCTGGATGTGTTTAAGAAAAGACTGGACATGGCACTTAGTGCCATGGTCTAGTTGACAGGGTGGTGTCAGGGCAACGGTTGGACTCAATGATCCCAGAGGGCTCTTCCAACCTGGTTGATTCTGTGATTCTGTGACGCAGCCCCTCCTGCCAGCCCCAGAGCCGCTGGCCGGCCGCAGGGTTGCCTACACTGGGCTCCCATGCACCTGCTCATGGCACCGTGGACCACCGTCCACCTCAGTCCAGCAGCGCCTATAGCCTCGTGGCTTCTGCAAGGGCAAGACTGGGTGAGCTTAAGCAGCTATGCTTTCCAGACATCAGAAATGACTAAGCAAGGCTGGAGATGAATCCTATTCAGCATCATTACCAGGCAGAGCTGAAATATAAGCCTCTGTTTCTAACTCCCACTATCTGAGGAGCTCAAAGCACTTCACAATTATTTAGCTCAGACTTTGTGAAAGGCTTGTATGCTATTATCCCTAATTTTACCAGATGGACAATGGTAAGGTAGACGGAGAGCGCCGTACCCTGGGACACACAGAGAGTCGGCAGCATGACAGGACCCAACGCCTGCAGCCCCGCACTGCTCCGCAGCATCAGCAACTGGGTACTCTGGTTTGCTGGTGCAACTCCCCAGGCTGTGCCCACAGAAACTGCCAGAGGTAAATATGTTTACCCCTCCTAATTCCTCCCCCTTTAACAGACAAACACTCCCTTTCCACCCATAGCAGGAACAGAAAGAAAAAGCAGAGCTGCATAGGTCCAATTTTTTTCAAGGCTACTACAGAGAGATTTAGGCATGTAAAGGAGGACAGTAAGAATGAAATACCCTCTGTCTAGCTGAAAAGGACCACCTAGGAGAAGGTATTTGATTTTTTTTTTTTTAATGTCAGCTAAAGGGTAATTTCAAAGTGAAGGACATTTTACTCCTCTGGGGAGCTAATTACTGCAACAAGCACAGCCCAAACAGGCAAAGATGAATGTAACTCACAAAGCAGGAATTTCAACACCACCAATCCTAGAACTCACTTTGGTTAACTGAGGGCTTGGCCAAATAAAGCATACACATGCTTCACGGAGGTAGCAAAGCCGCCGAGACGGCCTCAAAGAGATTATGACATCTGAGCTTAGGAACTCCAAATTCTACCTTTGTACACCAGAGCAAAGCAATAGAGACAGACTCCTGCAACCTCTCTAAAGAAATAAGAAACACACGAAATAAAAAAAATATGCCAGAAAAAAAGAATTTGGGGATGTACAATGGGTCCTTGCTGTTCTCACCTGGTTGAGATCACCAATGTTATGCCATTATTTAGTACTGACATCACCACTATATACTAATTTATGCCTTTCTTTAAACACCCTCCCTCCAAACTGCTGCCTAACAGTGGTTCTTACTGCACAGCAGCCAAGTGGTTCATCACAGCGTCACAGGACAACTCAGGGTGGAAGGGACCTCGGGGGGGTCTGTAGCACAACTACAGGGTCAAGCAGGGTCAGCTATAAGGTCAGACCACGCTGCTGAGAGCTTGATCCTGTCAGGTCTTTAAACCCTCCAGAGATGGAGCCTGTGCAACCTCTCAGGGCAGTCTGACCTGCTCTTGTTTCGATTTTTGCCTGTAGTTGCTCATCTGCAAAAAGCCTGGCCTCCCCAGGACACAAGCTGCTTGCTGATGTACAGTGACAAACACTTTCCCCTGCCTCTCAGGAGAAGAAAAAGGCAGCACAGAAAGAAGAGCCCCCAAAGACTTCTATCAAAACCAGTAGATCCTCGTCTGCAAGACTCCATCTCTCTCTTCAACACCTCCTTCAAGCAAAGCCACCTTCAACCCAGTTGATGGCTGGAATAAACTAGCAGTCACTGAGGTCCATGTGCCCCACGTGAGCAGAAGTGGCTGCTCTCGCCCTGTGTCCCCCCAGGTTCCCAGGAGCAGACGGTGTTCTCCCAAACACGCAACATGACTTTCTCCCTCCACTCTGCGCACAGACAGATCGCGTACGGCAGCACTGGACGAAGAAGAGGAGAAGTTGCCGGCAATAAGCAGCAGCAGCTGGTTCTGGCTAATAAAAGTTAATTTTTTTTCTTTTTTTTTGCGTGCTACATGCCCTTTTGCTCTCCACAGAGGTATTATGGAGATTTTTGGTTGCAACTTCAACAAAAGGGACCAAAAGAACGCTTGTCTTGAGACACATGCAGCTCCTGTCTTTCCAGTGCCAAGTGTCTGGCCTGCATAAATCTTTCTTCCACCTCCCGTGCCACCAAAGCCTCTCAGATACACCCTACAGCTATCCTTCCCGTCCCAGCCATGGGCTTGCAGCTGGCCACACAGTTACATGTCACAGTTCAAGGGCACTGAGGACCCCTACAAGAAACACTCCTAACGGCATGGTCAAAGTACCCATGGACTGAGTTCTGGTCTGCAGAGAGCTGCAAGTGACTCAGGCAGCGGAGCACTTGGACATGAGATCCCACCAAGCATAGCCACAGCCAGCACTGACCTCTGGCTTTCTGTGCCACCAGTGCCCTTGCCCACCACTTGATGCCCAAGCCTGGCACGATGCTGAAACTTCACCACAATGGGGCTGCCAGCCAAAAAACCACACCCAGCCCCTGGGAGCCGTCACAGCCAGGCAGGACCCAGGGGAATGGGGCAGAGATCAAGGCACCAGCGTACCCAGGCAGGGCGAGACCAGTGAGAAATAGCAGTGAGCAGAAGCGTGTCCGGGCTGAGAGGGTGGACACGGGAGCCACTGAATAGCACCTAGCTAGCATGAATCCTCTCTGCCCCCCTTTCACCTAAGCCTGGCAGGAAGGAGACGCCGATGACTGTCCCTGCAGGCACTACCAGCTCCACAGCAGCTCCTGCCCGCTGTCAAGACAGCTGTGTCTGAGTGCTGCTTGTTTCTCAAGTCTGCACTGAAATTGCTCCTTCCCACTCTGCGGTACTGTGGAGGTTGCAGTCTCTCCCTGCCCCATCCAAACTGCTTTCATTTTTTTGCTTTAACTTGTTTAGGATTGATGCTGTACATCTGCTTCCCCCAAAATAAAGAGTACAAAAGCTGCCACCTCCTCAAGTGCTTTGAAACCTTTTCTCCTGCTCTGTCACTACCTGTTTAAGAAAAATGTCAAAGCTTGATTTCTTCCCTCAAATCACTTTGAAAAAGCGCTCAACGTCTTTGGAAGCACCAATAAAAAAACCACTGAGATAAAAGTGTGAAGCTTCTGAAGAGGTTAGACCTGGGCTTCTTTGCTGTTATCTAAGTAAGGGTACAGGCACACAAACAACTCATTGCAGAGATATAGTGGAGTACAAATTTGCAGTGACTCACGCACTCTGAAGTAATGCCATGTGCTTACTTCTACCCCACAGCAAAACACAAGTTTATTTACCCACCAACATAAGACAAGAAGCACAAACCAGGATCTCAGATTGCACATCACCCCTGCAGCCTCACCACCTAAATTACTGCACAGAAACCTCCCCTTCCATCCCTATTTCAAGAGTTATTAAGACAAGGGATAATTCCAATGACAATCTGGAAAATACTGCTGTCCTGCCAGTGGTGACACTATGTTACTGGGATGCTGCTTTCCTTCACCTGCAGATTCTTTGCTGTCCTTAACAACTTCAAAAAGCAAAGGAGCAGCCCACGTACTTCTCACAGCCAGGAACAAGCAAGCCAGGACCCTGATACAATTGTCACTCAGGTGTACATGGTCCCTAGATTCCCCATTTAATTGATCCAGTTTCATAACTCTCCTCTTCAGTATGCCCAAGTGTCTTCCCAATTCAACCACAAAGCCAAGATTTCCATTAGTTGCTTAGGACCCTCGTGGGGGAAGTTTCCAAAAGCAGCCAAGTCTTCAGCCACGACTGGAAGAACTAATTTCACTCAACACCAGCTGCCTAGCCCAAGTCTAACATCTGGGCTCTCTCTTTAGTCAACTTAGAGAAGGATGAATTTAATTTAAACAAAGATGGGTTGCTCTCCAGATTTGTCCCTCTCTGTCCTCTGATGGCAGATATGGCCTCAACATCTACCTTGGGCAATGTGCCTGGTGTCAGATGAGTGGGAGGCCATTCGTGCAATCTTCTAAAAATCTTTTCCCCCCATTCTGAGTAAAAGAGCACGAACTAGCCTCAGCAATTTCGTGTCTGCCTCAGGGAACTGAACTCTGAAGGCAAACACTGGAGTTGAAGACTTTGTACATGGCCTAATCCTTTCTTATAAATCAATCACAAGGCCATGGTTCCACAACATTCTGAAGAGCTGCACCCTTTTTTTTTTTTAGCAACTCAGTCTGAGATGTTGCACCTGCAACTCAGTCTGAGATGTCCTAAATTCTTCCTCCTAAAGTATCTCACAGCCCAGGTATAACTCCTACTTCCGAATGACATAGCTCAAGAGGAGATGAGAAGAGGAGTAGCAAGATACAGAAAGACTTATTTTTGAAGCAACTGAAGACTGGTGAAAAAGGTTAAGCCTTGACAGACATTTCCCCGTGGCAGAAGGCCCTTGAACCACATTACTGGCCTCATTCCTAGCTTCAGTGAGATTAGCACTTGCACTGCATGCTAAATTCAGACAAGAGTCCCACAAAGTGCCTGGGGAGCACTTCTTACTCCAGGCCATCAGAGCCATCAGGTCCCCAGAGTGGTACTATATCCTGGCCAAGATCTCCATGAATGAAAAGGAACCTCGAGTGGGGACACCAAAGACGGGAGAGATACAACTAACCATGCTTGCTGTCCATGAAGTGGACAGAAGTGTACTTTCAAGCCCAACCAGCGCATCTTTGAAGCTGACAAGACTTTTTTAGCAGCTGAAGAGCCCTGGACACTTAGTCCTCAATGCTGCTCAGCTGGCAGGAGCAAAGATGCATCCCAGCTGCTCCACTGCAAGTTGAGATGTCCCGGTGCAGACAGCAGCCCCATGTGCTGCACCACCACTGTCCCATCCAGCTCCCCCAAAACTCCCAGCTCCCCCATCTTAGGACTGTATCGCCTAGGTGAAAAAGGGAGAAACTCTTCCTTCACCTCTTCCCTCAAACCACAGGACACAACAACTCAAATCTCCCACAGCAGCCAGTCTAAAATCAACACTGCTCCAAACCCACCCATTTCACACGTAAACAGAGAGAACAGAGATGCTAACAAACCTGTCTCCCTCCAGGCTTTGCTGCTGCCAAAAAAGAGCCACTCAATCTAATGAGTCAATTAAAAATTCATAACCGGATGAAAGACAAAAAAAAGTTTGGTTCTGTTTCTGACAAAATGAGAACAATAACTCTCATTTAGCTCTCGTGTACCTCTTCTTGCATATCGTCTGAAGCAACAAAGCCAGCCTGAAAACCCACGACCTGTAGCCGAGAGCTAAAATGACAGGGAAAAAAAAGGGTGTGTGCTCTGCCCAGCCCTGCAGAGAGAAGCCCATTTCCCCAGCAGGACTTCAGGGTCTGACAGGGCTGAAGTCAGCACCAGTTCATGTGAAGTGAAGCCAGAGGGGAAGCCCTCCATAAAGGCTTGTTGTCTACAGGTCATCGCAGGGGGCACTCTGGAAAATTCAGTTTCTGTCAGAGGCTGGTTAAACCACAGAAAACACCTACGCAGATACACACGTTCAAAACGCAAGTGACCCTAAGTCACTTCTGAAGTGACTTTTCAGAAATGAATTAAGCTAAACCAAATTAGGGCCCCAAATTCTGAGCGCAAGCATCCATGAAGGGGAATAATGTGATTTAACTAATCCACTAAAAGTTACTTTAGATCAATTTTTTTGAGCATTCGACACACGTAAGCCCTGAAGTCAATGTCCTCAAAGCACTATTCACGGGTGTCTACGGAGTCCCGAATCTTATGTGCCTTGTACCTGTGGCAAAAGTAGGACAGAGCAAAAGCATAGAGCTCAGCAAGCCCTTGGCTGGCCACCTAAGCAGCTGCTGAGCTATGGTTAAAACCAGGTGGGCACTGTCTCCCCAGCCCCCAGGGAGAGCAGCGGAGGGACCCCAGCTCACGGGCTGGTTACTACTTACTACGGGGTGCAGCTCCCTGGCAGAGCAACCCAGCTGCAAACTCTGACTGCCACAACCCCACCCTGCCCCCAGGCACTTTTTTTCACTGGGTGTTGGTTTTCAACGGGCTTCACTCCCTGAGGTGACCTTACAGCAGCAGCACTGACTCAGTGTTGTTTAAACTAAAGGGGAAACCGCAAACCTGGACTCCCGAAGCAAATCATGGAACTACAAAAAAAAATAGAAAAGAGTATTCAGGCGTCCACCTCCTGACTGCTCCCGGACATCAGATGGGAAAGGAGGCACCTAAATAAGCGCTTGCCCCCAAGCCACGGGCCTTCAGCTGGGAGAGTGTCTGGGCTGGCACCTCTGAAGGGAAGGAGCCAAGGTGCACACAAGCTGGAGGCAAGAAGCACAACCCAACGGAGGGCTATTGTGTGACTTAAATTCACACCTCGGCTCCTTTCACAATGGGTTTCCTGTGTCAACATGGCCTGAACTGGCAACACCCTGACTGGCTAGCACGTCTGGATAATGCCAAAGTGGTTTCCAAACCAGAGACCTGCAGGCTCATGAACGTCTCATACGGAAAGCAAGCCTGCTATCTGTGGGCTTACACTTGCTAGAGGGGTGTCTCTGCTGCAGAGGAGCTCTTCTAGGAGTTCTTCAGCCAAACAGTTTGATGGAAGCTATTTGACTGCTGTTAGCTGAGTTAAAGACTTCAAATCCAATCCCATTTTGAGATACAGAAAGCAAGTTGAGGCTTGAAAAGGTCAAATCAGCTAGTCAGAGAGGTGCCATGGAAATACTCCAGATTTTAAAGAACCTGTTTTCGTTTTTTCTAACTCAGACAAAAAAAATCCCACCCAAACCAACTCCCCCATGTTCATCTACAGACAGCTCAATTTGATCGGTGTGCCGGCTTCAGGGCGCATTCAGCACTGCCCTCTGTCAAGAGCCTCTCCTGTTCCCTTTATGTGCCGCTCATCATCACTCCTCTCTTCCCAGCTCCGCTATTTCACCACCTTTGGCACACAACTCTCTCCGCTGCAGCTTGTGCCATCTGGAGCAGCCTCCCTACCCCTCTCTCTCTCTGCCTAAGTAAATCAGTTCCACGTCCCTCTCACTTTCAGCCACGGCTTCAAATGTTCCTCTCCCCAGCTATGCTGCCTGGTGTCTCTTCTTTATAAGGGCCTTATTACTAGAGAAAGCTTGATATCTCCTGCGTGCCTATACAGTGATTTCCTGCAATTCACACCACCACGCTGCCTGCTCTCTGCCCATATTCTCCCCCACTGGTGTTTTTTCTGACAGCTTATTGGACTACATTGCACACGGGGGTTCATGGGTTTGTGCCACACACCGGCTGGGAGACGCCGCATTGCCCCAGCCACGCCGTTCGCAGGACAGCTTACCCACGAGGTTCATCTTGGCGCTGTAACTCCCGAAGTACCTCTCGTCGGTGTTGGGCGTGTGGCACTCGTACTCCCCGGCGTCCCGGTCCTGCAGCTCGGTGATGTGCAGCAGGACGGCGTCCCCCTGCACCCGCTCCACGTAGATCCCCCGGCTGCGCACCCGCTGGGTGTAGATGGCGTAGGGGAAGGAGGGGTCGACGGTGCTGACGATCTGCACCTCCCGCTCGGGGGCCGAGGGCAGGTAGATGGACCACTGGAAGTTCTGCTCCGCCGGGCCCTGGTAGCCGCTCACCTTGCACCACAGCGTGACGTGGGACCCCTCGGTGCGGTAGAGGGGCCCTTCCTGCACCGCCACTTGCCGCTGGGCCAAGGCCATGCCTGCGGGAGGAGAGGAGCCCAGCATTACTTCTCAGCAGGCAGCCCCCACACCTCCCCCAGGACGTACCAGTCCTACCCCTTCCACGGCTGCGCTAAGCAAGGCAAGCCCTCACGCCCCATTTTAAAACTGGCACAGAATCACAGAATCAACCAGGTTGGAAGAGACCTCTGGGATCATCGAGTCCAACCGTTGCCCTGACACCACCATGTCAACTAGACCATGGCACTAAGTGCCATGTCCAGGCTTTTCTTAAACACATCCAGCGACTCCCCAGCACCTCCCTGCTGCGTTGCAGCTTTCTTGCTGACTCAAGGGAAGTGTTTTATAAAACATTCCATGGAAAAAAGTGGTGCTGAGATAACGTAAACCCTTTCTTTGGCAGCGATAAGAATCCAGGCACAAAAAGGTACTGCGCCACATGGCAACAAACCACAAACTCAAGCTGACAGGGCTTTGTTTTCAGTACTACTCTTACTTTCCAACCCCACCAGTCAGGGATCCCAGGCACAGGTTGCTGCCAGAGGGCACTAGGAGCTGGCACATGGCTGCTCTGCAGCACCCCAGTGCCACTGGTGGGGCTCCTTGGTTCAGCAGTGACTCCCTCTTCTCCTGGCACAGCCAACCGAGACCGTCTCCCATGGGGAGCGAGAGACAGGAGGCTACGCTCCCTCCTTGGGTTTCCAGGCTGGAGGCTTCACCTGGTACAAAATCCCATTCTTTTTCCCCCCCAAACCCAGCACACCTTCTCCAGTCTCTCCATTAGGCTTGTAGAGGCATACGGGGAAATACCACGTTTCCAGCACTGCCTTTCCAAGTCTATTTGAAAGGAGTATATTAAGTACATAACAAAAACAATTAAAGGTAATGGAGGGAGTGGGCATATTACACGAAGACTTACTGCCCCTGGCTGCTGGAAATCAAGCCCCAGTACCGTGCGCTGTACACACGCAAACTCGTGCGGCACAGAACAAAGACAACCCCGCAGCACGGCGACTGCGATCTGCTGTATTTTTACACAGATTATGGACGGCTGGCCCTTGGGCTCATGGCACATTACCAGCACAGCCCTCCAGGGGCCAGATAAATTACAGCAATCTATCTTGTTTGTTGCTACATCAAAGGCTCGAGGTCTGGAGACCACGGTGGGTGTTCATCGGTTATTGAGTTACCAGCAGCATGCGCACATGGCGAGGCCAACCACCCTGGCTTCTGGGACTGCTTGCTTGCCATCATAAACCAGCAATAAGCTGATTTAAAGCAGGTCCTGCATAATCACGTTTGCAAATTTCATCCTCTGTGCGTGCGTGCACGTTTGGGTTTCGCTCCCACCGCCTCTAATTTTCGCCAACAACGTTCAAGTCCAGAGAAGACTTTAACCTTTCAAAAACTAGCAACTTGCAGGTGGAAGAGGCAGCCTGGCATCTGGGGATTACTGACTCGATCCCACCCTCTGGACACGGATGTCAGAAATGAAGTTTTTTTCCAGAGCCAGCCTGGACCAGAGCCAGGAGAGATGGTTCTTACCAGCTTAAAACAAATTGTGAAAAATGGGTTGAGCACATCCATCAGGCCATGCAGCTGAACAGATGGAGTGCAATTCAAACTATTAACTTGGGCTCCGCTCGCTGCTGCTCCAAATTATGTTTCTTTTTACTCTTTATGAAATAATGTGATTTAAGGGGAGGATGGGGAAAGCTAACATGTTCAAAATAAATATGGAGAGGAACAACAGAGGCAAACACTCCCCCACTGTTTGCTGTACCAATCTCTTCATCCTGAGGAAAGATACCGCTAGAGACAACCAACACATCTAAGGTGCAGACAGCCTCTTCTCTCACCCCGTAAAGGCCAAAGGCCAAAGCAAATACTACAGCCTTTGAAGTGAACTGGTTTTACAACAGCAGGAAGGGTTAAGATCTTTATTGCACGCCTAAAGACAGCCCATAATACAATTTTTGGATGCACATGTAGCCTTGCTACAGCAGACAGATACCCTGCATGCAATGATACAATTAAAATTGCGCCACAAGGCAAACGTGCAGCAGTAGGAATTAAAAGTTGCACACACAACACGCATTCAGGTGTTTCTCAGCTGAGTGCATGACCTTGTTTTGCAGGCTTTTAATGCAGTGCTATTTTTTTTTACATAGGAATTCTTTAAAGAGTTTTCCAACAATCCAGTTGAAAAACATTTTATCAGAGACATGGATTAGCCCTTCCAATGCTCGCTGGCAAGATCATGACCTCGGGGACCCACAGTGCAGATCTCTGCACCCTGATGTGCACAGCCTTTTGGTAGATGTCAAATCCCACCGCCCTCATGGCCAGCACTAACGTGGGCTTCCTTCTTCCCATGCCATTGGTTTTTGGGACCTTGCATGTAACCCTACAACCTGGAGCCTTACTCCAGGTTTGGAAGAGACCCACTTTCTACGTTCCTCCTCTCCTACTCCCTCTTGCACTCTATTGCTGCACCTTCCTGATCCAGACAAAAGCAAGAGAGGTAACAGCCGAAGAGCCCCCTGCTTCCTCTTCTGGCTCCAGGAGCCCAAGCTCCTGAAGGACAGGAGAAGCCAGTGCAGGAAAAGCCCTGCCTAGCTCCAGTGTGGAAGGAAGACAGAACAGTAAGCATTTTGCTACAACTTGCAGCACGTTGCTGTTCAGCCTCTGAGGTGTGAGACACAAAGACTGAGAAGTTGGTTGAACGGGGCGGATCTCCAGAGGGGCAGGGAATGGCACATCTGCAGTGCTCTTCCCCCTGCCTGGCCACAAACCACTGCTCCAACACAGATAGCAACAAATGCTTTTCAACACTTAAAAAACCCCACACAGCAGAAGCAGAGATACTTCTCCAATAAATAATTTAAATTGAGAAAGGGAAGGAGAAAAACATATAGCCTAAAACAGACATCCACCACTACAAGTTGTCTCCTCAAATGGTTAACTTTCTGCACAGGGAACGGTGTTTGGCAGTTTTCAAGCTCTGGGAATTGCTGCATCCACGAACACGCAGTACCAAGAAAAGAACTGCATTTCTTAGCGAGCAAGTGTTCTAATTAACAAAAATAATGTGCCTGAGATCCCATTTTAAACTCTTATCTTTCCCTCTCGAAGTGAGAGAAGAGCTCACTGGAGGAGGAGCTGTGTGCTCCACACCTCCCCTAGGACGCCCAGGAGACAGTTATGGTGGCATTTGGCTGGTACTTCACTGGCACAGCTGGCTTTTAATTGCAAACCCAATATAATTTACTGACAATGCAAGGGCTGATATCGAGGAGGTAGAGAGCCAAGAGCTACTTTAAAATTAATAAGAAATGATAGGTTTGTGCATCTGTTTTTTCCCCCAGAAGGCAGTAAATCCCTTGCGATAAGGAGGAAGCACTCCCTGATCCTTATACCCTACAGATGAGGGCTATTGTAGGGTATTTTGAGCATTTTGAGCTAAGAGCAAGCAAAACAGCCAGGCAGCTCTCAACATTTCTGCTGGCTTATCCATCTCCCAGGCCCTGTTTGGGATACAGGAGGTGCGTGGAGGAAAGAGAAGGAGGCAGCGGCAAGAGGGGATGTTGCAGCCAGCCGATCAGACTCGAGGTCATGCAGCAAGGGGACCATGCAGGACCCAGGCACCAGCAGATGCCTGGTCCCTGCACCTCCCCTACACCAGCCTGGCCAGCAAGCTCCAGGGCCACGGCCAATGTCATGCAAAGCAGCTCTGAAAGGCAGGTGAAAGGCAAGGGAGAAATGCAATGTCCAAGTCACCTGGCCATTCGTGTCTCCCTTGTATTACAGCCAGGACTTCAATGCCTCTCCATTCAATCTACGGGCAAGAAAGGAGCACTAGGCATCCCTGACAGCCAGGCATCTGACCCAGAAGCGCTGTAGCTCAGCTTCTGAGCTCACTTTGTCTCTGCAAAACCTGCACCCTCCCAGCAACGTCAGCTGACTATGGCAAGATCTGACCTTTCCACGGGGAGACATGCAGAGCTCAGAGCTCAGGTTTTCCAGACATGACTGGTCATTTCAGGTGCCTGATTTGAAATACTTTGAAGATGCCTCATTTCATAAAGTGCCGAACGCTTACTCTTTGGGAAGGGAGGGGACCTTCAGGTCCCTTTCAGAAGAACAGGCATACAAAATAGCATCTGAGAACATTGATTCAAGGCTTATCGCAAGGGATAGGCGAGTATAATGAAACAAAGGACAGCTGTGCACACAGAAACTCTGCCACAGCATTGACACACCAAAAGAATGAATAAAAATTAGGGACGGAACAACCAAGAACCTCTTGCACAAACACTCTCCCCATCTCTAAGAGTGCGGGTTATGCCTGCACCACACCCAAAGACACCACAGCAAGTTGCATCAAGGTACCTTAGATATCAATAATCACTGCCAGTAGACGTTTAATCTAAAAGAGAAACTTGAGCTCTTAGAAGGAGTATTATCCTGACTCTCTAATCATTAGAGAGCAATTAAAAGAAAAGTCTTTATATTTTCCATATCTTCCAGAAGCGTAGGACTGACAGTGCTGAACATCAAACAGATTACATACCTTGACGGGATTTTTCTACCCCTGCAGCTTTACAGCATTTTCCTTCACTTAGAAGCTCTAAAGCAGTATTTGTCAATAACCGATAATGCTGATCCTAAATTTCCTTTTAAAAATTACTTTGTGCCTTTGACTACAATTATTAGACAGAAAACACTTCCAAAGAGATCCCTCTATCCTCCTCTCCCCGTCCCTTGTGCAAACACACAGCGCACATTTGGTTTTTTTGTTGTGGCTATTGTTTGTTCAATTTGTAAGTGCTCCTGAAAAAGTGTCAGAGAAGAGCAACAATGATGATAAACACCAGGGAATGGCTTCTACATAAGAAATAATGGAGCAGGTGAGGACTCTGGCTTGGAAAAAAAGATGACTTTAAGAGGATCTGGTAAGGGTCTATACAAATATGTATGCCATCGAGAGGACGGTCAAGAATTGACCATTTACCATCTCTTCCAGTTTAAAAACCAAGGGCCATCAACCAAAACTGGTCAGATCCAGTTTTATAACAAGTGAGGCAGTTCTTGCAGCTGCACATAGCAGACCTGGGGATGTCCTTGCTGAAGGATGCTGTGGATATGGAAAGTTTACATGGGTTGAAATGTGGGTGGGACAAGTACTTTAAAGAGGACTACCAAACAGGTAGATCACATCAGGTTTGGGATTTCACAGCTGTCTGCCTACAGCATTTTTGAGATGTGATGCTGAGCTAGATGGAGGAGCCTGAGTCTGAACTGGTACAGCTGTCCTCAGGCCCCTTCACAACCTATGTCATTGCAGGCTATACTCTTCAGCCATACAGGTCACATCTGGTCTGCAGACTATGCATTGGCTATACTGCAACAGCAGCTAAAAAAGGCACCATTTCAGCTTTTCTCTGGAAGCGTGGCTATCTCTGCTCTGAACATGGCCAACCGAACTGGTTCCCCCCAAAACACCCTCAGAACTGAAGCGGGAGCCTGTGCCTGTGTGCAGGGAAGGGAAGGGGAGCATGCATAAATCCTATTTGGCTATGATAAATTAGCATCTGCAGTAGACCACAGGACCTGGCAGAAAGTACCCCGTAATGAAGACAATTCAGACACAAGTGCTAAAGAGCAGTTATGCTAAAGCGTCTACTTCCTAGCTTGAGAGATGCTCCGGGCACACACAGCCCAAGAGCAGGTGCGAGCACCAAGTGCATCACAGGCCGTGGCAACTGCTGCCCTCCCGCAGGCCCGAGGCTCGCTCAGGCGAGAGCAATGCGGGAGCCCAGGCTCGCCACCCGGCCGGCCCTTGCTCTCCAACGCATGGCACGGTGTGTTTTGAGACGAGGCAAGTGCCAGCAGACTCTTCCTCCGGCTGTACTTGGCGCCTTCAGCCCTGGCCCAACGCCACGGGAGGCAGCAGGCATACCTGCACGCTGCTCCGACCGCCGGGCGAGGAAAGGATGCGTGCCCACAGCAAGGAAACAGTTTCCATCCAGTCCAAGAGCGCTGTTACTTTATTAGCAGTGTTGTTAATTAGTTGCTCGCCTCCCGCCTCCCATACACTCATAGCCCACCACAAACAGGGAAGGCAGCACTGTGGGGCCGTGCCACAGCCTGCAGCCCACGGGCAGCAGGCCACAGGGAACAGCGGGCAGGCAGAAGCAGCTCTGAGCTGCAGCAGTTGTAGCACTGGTCGCTTTCACAAAGCCACGGGGCACACGTGGTTCGTTGTAGCCCAGCAAGGAGCACTCCCCTGCAACTCACTCCTCCTCAGCCTTTCCATTCCTCTGCCCCAAAACAGGAGCATCATGCCCTGCACAGGCCTTTGCTTCCAGCAAGTTGCTCAGGGACAGTTAGCATCCTCCAAGTTCACCTTCCCTCCTAATTCAGATTATTTTTTCAGTCTCCCTTAGGCGTGATGCTTCCCAGGGGACCGCCCTTCCTCTCTCCCTTCTGTCCTCCAGGGAGGACACAGACGGCTCTTGCCAAGACCAACCCTCTACTTAGCCCTGCTGTGGAGTCCAGAGAAAAAGCAGGGACTGATACCCACAAAACCATGTTTCGTTTCAAGAAAGCTCTTCCAAGCTCACCGTTGTCTGGCCACTGAGAACACTTCCCCAAGCAGCCATCTTATTTTTCATCAGCTGGAGACTAATGTAATCTCTATGGGAGACCCTGCCCCAACAGGCAACACCAAGCCAGAGACAATCTTCCAGCAACACGCACCTGCTATTCTGTGAAGCCTCCTGTTAACGTGCACTTTATTTGTGACTCCCTAATTTTTATTTAATTAGGCTCGAGCTTAATTTTTGCATAAGCGAGTCACAGCAGGGACAATCTCTGTACACTGCAACCTGCTGCCAGATGGAAAAAACACAATGCTATCAGAAGAAAACATGTGGTAACCTCCCCTTATTACTGTAAAGCCTCATTCTGGGAAAATACAGTATTTTGCTTCATGTATTTTTTTGTCATGCCAAGAGAGTTCACTGTACTGAAAGGCTGGCTGGAGCCACCTGCAGAATAACTCCACCCTTTTGCTTTGATGTTTAAATCGTGCTACCAAGGGTGCCTGATCCCCTGTCCTCCTCCCCCACTCCTGCCACCATCCCACCACTCCCAGCACATGGACCATCTCTCCCGAATGGACTCAAAAAGCTATTTATTCCTCATTCAAATTCCTCCCACTGCTGAGCCAACTAAGGATGGCTAAGTAGAGAGGTCAGCCAGGAACAATTTATACAATAATTGGTATGGAAATATCACAATCAGTGGGGAAATATCAAAGCACGGGCAAACGAGACAGGAGCCGCCAATGAAGCTCTTTGTTCTTCCAACACAACTGCTTTCACTCATCTCTGCTAGCTGCTCCGTCTCATAGCCGCTCACTTCCACAGCAGATGTTTACTGTCTTTTAAGAAAAATGTTTTCAATAAATATGAAAGAGGTGACATTTCTTTTAATCATCATAGATTGTTCTGGCCCGTGACTGGCTTCCCAAGTTCTGACTGCAAAAGAGGTCTTGTACCTCTGTTATAATTATGCATCCAGTCAGACATCCAACCCCCTCGCCAAGATCAGAGCCGTTTTTCATCCTTTGGTTCTTCTCAGATCTGGTCCTTATATTGACAGATGACTTCCTTACTTTCCCCAGTACAGCATTGGTATTCTACAGCTGCACAGTGTTAAATGTAATCTGCCCTTGTGATTTTTTTTCTTTTTTTTAAGCAAACCTCATACTATATGGATGTCACATTCCTCTGACTGCTCTTTCTCTGTATCTACAATTAGGCATGTTAAAATACGCTAGTTTTAGCTCTGCCTTAGAATAGCATATTCTTGAGCCACGGATCATCTGTTACTACAACCTTTAAACTTTTAAAAATGCTGGAAGGAGGAAGGAATAATTCACTACCTACGTTGGACACTGGGAAGACAATGAACAATAGGATTGGACTTGAACAGCAGAGATTGAGGTTGGACACGAGGGCTAGGCATATTTTTAACTTTTCAGCAGCAAGGAAAGTGAGGCACCAGAAAGACTGCCTTGTGAGACTGAAATGTCTCACACTACAGTTCCCCCTGACAGACATTCATCTTCAGGAATATCATAGGTGGAGATGAACCTGCCCTGCGGGATGCACGACACAAGATCTTCCTGCTCTTACAGTTCTACCATTCTCAATCATCCCATCAGAAAGTAGATTTAAAGTTACTTGGCTGCACTAAATTCTGAAACTACTCTTCAATCTAGTATAGGTTTACTTTGAAAAGTCACAGAGCCAAGTGTCCAGAAGTCAGCCAGCCACATTTAGGGTCAGAGAAAAGAATGATACCCCATATTAACAAAAGGAGAAGGATGGCAGGGCAGCCGTTCTGCACACAGGTCCCTGAGCTCAGCAGCTCGTGATGCTCAGCCTCCTTTACTTCATACGGGCTTCAAGGCTGGTGGATCAAGGTCTACCTCATGTAAAAAGTGAATAACAACGTGCTGATGTACGAGGGAAAGACTGAGCTGACTGTCCTGCTGCTTCAGATTCATAATGGTGAACGACTGTTGGGGGCTCAAATATCTTTGTGCAACACACCTACTGCTTATTATAGTTTGACTATTTTCCCGCAAAGGTGTTGAGAAAGAGTCCCTTACAATCTGCAATCCTTGTATTCCCCAAAGGAGATACCAGTTTTGACTAACCCCACAGAACGGCAGAGAGCTCCAGTAGCACTATAGGCTCTTTTCTGTACTTAAGGTAGAGCCCGTCCCATGAATCTATTTAATCAACTATTTCTCTTCCTCCAAGGTCAGAACAGAACCATCCCAGCCCTTTCCCAACTCTCAGATCAGCATGTTCTTCATGTATCACACCATTGTTCCCCTTATCATTATGGGAAAAACACGCAAGCAGAAGCTCCCTGGCAGATTACACTTATACTGGAATATGCAGGCAGGAAGCACTGGTTTGCCGACGCACTGCTTCCAACTTGCACTGCTCCTTGTGTCTTATCCTCAGGAGCTTCTTTCCTACAGCCCACTGAACGTATGTCCTACTGACTTCTACCACTACTGCTGGTTCCAGGTCTGGTTAAGTGCTACGATACACAGCAGCATTTACACTGGCCTGTTGGAATGCCCAAGGCAATGCCTACTTTTATATTTTCCAATGAAAAGCAGTGATGGCTTCATTACTGCCTTCCCAGCCTAAGCTTTGAAGCTATAACCACAGGTACTCACTGCCAGATTTAGTGTAGACCTACACAAAAAGTGAAGTCTCCCAAGATTCCTATGTGTGTTTTCCCTTCTGTTCTTTTAGCTCTTAAAATACATGTAAGGACACACCATTTACCCTGGCGTCTCTAGTACTGCTCCCAGACCTCTAAAAGATTCAGCACTGTCGTGCTAGTACCAAAGCTATGAAGCGTCAACACGCATTTCAGATTGCTGAACTCTTAGCTGGTATGTGTTCCCAACCTATCAGGAGGAGGGAGGGAAGTGAAATTGTTCGAGTGACAAAGCTAGGCAGGAAATTTCTGACATAGTTCATTATGCCCTGCAGCCTCTGTATTTCTTTTTATTACCATTCTTTAGTCTTCAGGTCCTACATGTTCAACAGCGAGGGTCACTCTTAGAATTGTCAGACATTATTCCCTGCACGATCACTCACTCTCAGACAATAAGAAACTTCATTTTGTTTCACAGTCAATAATGTTTTAATGTCACTTCTTTTTTCATTTTCCTGCATGCTCTGCAATTCCTCCCAATATTAAACAACTGAATGCCCCTAGTGTTGCTGTAATTCACCTGATAACATTCCAGATGCTTAAAATACTCTCCCAGGAGAGAAGAGTGTGGAGTCCCAAATCTCACCTTCACATTCATCCTTGCCAAAAGGAAATAGCATTTACTAGCTGGTCTTTCATTAAAGGAATTCCCTCTCTTTCATGAAGAAGTGTCTCAAAATACTTCTGATCCACTCAGAGCTTGGTTCCTTACCTTCCCTCAAATTTGCTTTTCCTGAAGAAAAGCAAAGCTTCTTGCTCTGTTCATGGAAGTGGCTTATTTGGCTCCCTTCCCCTACCCTTGCTCTGAGTGACTCTAGGTTTTCTGTTACTTTGGTGAGGATGACATTTAGGAGTTCAGCACCCTGACTTTCTCTAGGACCTTTACTTGCATGCTTGTTCTTCTGGGCTAGGGCCTAAGCATCTGCTTTCCAAACTCCAAATCGGCTCCCTCAATTAGCCATTTATGAATCGCTCAACCCCGAATCATTCGCCTTGTAAGAAGAGAGACTTAACAATAACCTGTTCGATACGGGCAGGTTTGAAGAGCTGATGACAAACCGCACTGCTGCACACCCTCCCTTCCCAAGGCACACCGTTCCTCCAACACACCAGCTCTATCCTTAGGCACAGGTTTGCATCTGCTCCCCGCCTCTTTTCAAGCACACAGTTCTGTAGAAGTCCCACTGCAAAAAGTTATTCAGTGTAATATCCAGAAATGAATGCAGCCACAAGCAATCTCTCCTGCTACCTTCTGGCATGCTGAAGAAACATTTGTGCCCCTCAGCCATGGCCATTAGCATGAGAGAAGATCCAATTTGCAAGGCAAAGGTGCCACCTTGTACATCTTCTTCAGCAGAAAGAGCTTTCAGGTAAACAACAAATTAAGTTATCCCCAAAGTCAAGTATATTGGCTAAAAGCATGCATTTCTCTAAAACAATTTTCCCACCCTACCATAAAAGATGACAAAAATACAAAGCATGGCCGCACAACAGCAGACAGTTTCCATTCCCTCCCCAACTTCTTCTGGTTTCTTCTCTGTTCTCTAAGCACCAGCAAGATGCTGCCTCTCAAAACCTCTGCGATTCAGTTAGACATCATCCCTGAAAGAAAGACAGATCCGTGGAGATTCTTCAGCTACCTGCCGCCTCTTTTTGCTAATGAAGATGTCAGAACTCTTCAGCTCCTTACACTGTAATTTATTAGTTCAACATGCTACAGAAACTATAAGCAGTTGTCACCAAATTACCAAGGCTCCCATTTCAAATTGGAGGATAGGTGCTTTCTGGTATTTGGAAAGAAAAAAAACAAGAGAGATATGCGAAACATTTATGTTACTATTGCTTCCAGCCTGGGAGAAATGTACAATCATTCCCTCTATGCACATTCATAACACAATACTACTACCAACAAAGTAGTAAGGAGAAGCAGATGCGATTCTCCTCCCTGGGGAGGAACAACCCCATGCACCAAGGGGGACTGGGCAGCTGGAACGCACAAGAAAACACTTGTTTTTTTAAAATTTGTTTTCTAAAAAACTGTGAGGGGTGACTGAGCACTGGCATGGGTTGCCCAGGGAGGTTGTAAAGCTTCCATCCCTGGAGATATTCAAAAGCTGTCTGGACATGATCCTGGGTAACCTGCTGTAGGTGGTCCTGCTTGAGCAGGGAGCTTGGACCAGATGACCTCCAGAAATCCCTGCTAACCTCAACCATTCTGTGAAGCACACTCCAACAGGATTGCATTGCCACTGCTTTAGGCTCTTATTTACCTTCACTCAGCACCAAGCACCTACTCAGAGCAGCCTCACTGTGCCAACTCCCCTACAGAGAAACAGCAGCAGAAACATGCTCATCCCAGGAAATTCAGTTTAGAAAAGCGGTTTCACAATGCAGTTAAGCTGATCTAGGTACCAGCTGCCATGGAAATAAAGCAATCTTGCTTTCTCACTCGCTTTATTCCTAGCAACATACACAGTCCTCTCCCCATGCTTGATCCCCATAGTGAGCTGAAAGAAGAATGACCCAAGGAAAGAGTTATTTGTTTCCATTAAGACAGCAAGAACACTTTTTTCTTTAGGGGTCGGGGACAGGGACAAACAATCCTGTTCGTTAGCAGCTGGGATATTCCACCAGTTCAGCTGTACTGTGAAACAGCACTTTCAGACAGGCAGCAGATGGGTCAAGAGAGGCCGGGGAGCAGGAGAGGGCGAGGCAGTGTGTGGGGGAGTGCCGTGGTCTCTCTCCACTGGGAGACCCTGATGGCAGGTCTCTTAACAGGCCTTGTGGCAAAGGATCAGGTGAAACAGTGCTGCAGGTGCTTGCTGTAAGCTACTCCCAAGCACATGGAAGAAAATAAAAGGGCTCCAAGCCACAGTTTTTAGCAGACAGCCCTAAGAGCAAGGGACTTAATGAAGCCTAGCTTCCTATGCCATCAGGAGGGAGGCTGTCTCTGAGACTAATGATTTGACTGGAAGCTTCAGCTGGAGCTTTTCCTACAGTCAGCACAGTCATTCGGAGGCACTGCTAGAGCCCTTGAAGAAAAGGGGTCTCCTTCAACCCCTGCCACCCCCCCGACTCGGCTACCTGCTCCTCACAAGACTTGCAGGAACTCATTTATCTCCAAGCTCTCTACTCCCGTCAAATTTGCGTGAAATTGGCCAAAAGGCTGCCAGGTTATCCGGGAAAGGGCGGCAGACGAGGCAGCATGACCAGATAAGCCATCTTTCTCTGAGAACCCAGCCTGAGGAAACCCAACGAGAAGCAAAGGCTGGGAATCGAAAACCACACAGAGGGAAGAAACGCTAGAAAAGACAAGATAGAACAAGGCTAAGAAGGGCTTTTAAAGGGAAGACAAGCATCTTGCATTTGGCAGGGCAGAGGAGGAGGAACTAATTTGAGAGTTCAGGGGAATGAGCAGACAATCAAAAAAGCTGAACAAATTTCAGAGGCAGAGATGGACACGAAATGCTGCGGCTTACAGGTCTTAAACAGAAAGACTCAGGCGCATGCACGTACAGTATGTGCCAGAGACAGAGGTCAAGATTTTAATCTGAACAGAAATATAAACTTGTAACATCAGCGGAGAGAGGCCAGTCCAATTTTTATTAGTGGATAAAATTACCAAGAGGCAAGGACTGTAGGAAGAGGTGGACAGCATCGCAGAATAGGCCCCTTACAGCCACAAAAACCACGAAGCTGGGCAGGACGTACTCATAAGGACCTAAGAAAAGCTCCGTCAGAAAGGCAGGAAAAGGCAAAGACAGCAGGACTCGGAGGAAACTGTTCCAGAAAGAGACCAAAACTGGTTATCGCAAGGGCAATTGCTAAGTCAAGGAAGTTAATGCTGGATCATGACTGAGATGTAGAGCAGCGGGGGCTATTAAGAAAACCCTTGCAAAGTAAATCATGGAGACAGACTAAACTGGCAGAGAGCTGGGAGGCAACAGCTCCAGACAGAGCATCCCATGGGGCTTGCAGAGGACAGAGCAGCTGCTGAAGGAGGAGGGGACAAAGCAGCTTTGCATCGAGTGAGAGAGGCTATGAGTAGCAAAGCGAATGACAGAGACAAGGAAAAATGAGCTGTGACCCTTAAGGCAAGTAAAAGGGTTAGAAAACCTACCTTTGTGAAAAGCATGGAGAAGGAGGGGAGCACTGGGCAAACCCCCAGGTAAAGGCAGGCCCTTATTTGTATGCCAGTCCTCTTTGTAAAGTCCCTAAGGTTTGCCGAGCAAATCTGAAGGTGCAGAAGGGGCTGTCCAGGCTGAGGGGGGAAAGCATCATTAGCGGCATTCAGTAAAGCAGGAGAAGTGTTTATGAGGAACAAGGCAGAGAGAAGGAGCTGAGTGCTCTCCAAGACAGGCAGGCTGGCACAGACAGTGGACTCATGCCGGCAGCGTGCCACTGCACAACAGCAGGAGCAGAGGCAGCAGATGGTGGGGCCAGGAGATGGGAGAGAGGGTAGAAAAAGTGTCCCGGAGGGTGGTGGCAGATGCCAGTGTGTCAGTGGTGTAAAAACAGCTATGGGACACAAATACTGACAAAAGAAGAGAGGTGGGGGGAAATCCAAGTCCAGGGTGCAAGTAGAAAGGTGGCACCAGGGGTGGCACGGGAGAGGGAAAGCAGAAAGACCCTGAAGAAAGAGAGTAGCGTTCACTGAAAACCAAGACAAGTAAAAGCCTGGTTGGCAAGTCAGGTAACTCATTACGGCAAGGATGATTTAGGCCAAGGGAGGAAGGACCCTGGACTAACCAACAGCACTTGCTGAACGAGATGGGGCCCATCCTCCAGCACCACAACAAGAACTACACGAGAGATACAACGGAGAAAGCGACATGCCCTTAACGACCGCAAGTCTCGCTCGATGTATGGAGTCTGGAAAAACCTGCAAGTGGGATTTTTTCAGGATTACAGCATTGGCTCAGCAACACCACACCTCGGGCACAAGCCCAACCACCCTCCTGCCTTCCAGAGCAACGCGTCTCGGCCCCCATGTGATGAGACAGTGCAGCGCTGCCCGAGAGATGCTCCAAAGGGGATACACCCCGACTTCAGCAAGAGCAGACTTGCCCCTTTCATAGGGCTGCAGGTTTATCTGAAGGTCTGGAAGAAAGTACAATCCCAGTTTCTAGACACAGAATACGTGTCTGAGGGTGACTAAACAGCACTTGTCACTAAACAAAAAATCTTTTCCCATCAACTGAGAAAAGGGAGGTGGGGAAGAGGCAAACCCTTCCTCTGCCAATATACCACACTGAGTGTCCTCCTGCCTACACTCCCCAATGAGCAGATAGACGCAGAAGTTTTGATCTTCAGCTGTTTACTTAGCAGAGCCTAGTCCCCTCTGATCAGGGAGTTAAGGAAAGGCTTACATAGCTACCAGGGAGGGAGGCTTTTTATTTATCTGATTTCAACATGCCCAAGTTATCAGACTCTAGAGGAATTCAATTAATGAGAATAAAACTCGTTTGATGCAAGTCTGGAAGGGTGGGTTTGGTTTTTTTTTTTTCTGTAAATAGCTGCACCCCGGAGATTTTACGCTGATTATAAGCCTTAATAGCGACTGACTGATGCAAGTTGAACAGATACAGCAACCGCACCAAAAAGTCATGCAAGCTCCAGACCTGTTGGGGACTGACAGAGCTGGAGGAGATCAGTGCAAAGATGGGGAGAAGAGAGGGAGGGAAAGGGAGGCAGGGTCAGGAAGCTGGGAAGAGCAAGCCCAAAGGAGCTGCTGATGCCATCCCCCCTCAGTTTGCTGCAGCGGACTGCAAGCGGTGAGGTTGACACCGGTTGCATTTAAGCACCCACTAGCACAGCTTCGTGAGTGCCTGCTTGCAGCAGCTATGAAATACTGCCTCCAATCACAGAGGCAAAATCAAATGCCCCGCACAAGCTTGCAAGGCAAGGCCAGGGCACTGCTGGTGCGTGGCTGCTCCTGGTAAACGTCCCACAGCACGCAAAAGCCACCCCTGGTGCCCAAAGCTGCAGCCACCCCAGGCTGAGGAGGTGCCCCCAGGCCCACCACAGCCACCTGCTCCCCGCCAGGCCCCAGGGCACCCAGCGCCCACTCCTGCCTGGGCCTCCTGCCACCATGGCATCCCCTGGGTCTCCCCATGAGGAGGGAGGACAACCCAAGGGGGCAGCAGGAGTGAAGGGACCATGGCACACGTCACCCCAGATTTCCTTCCCAGGCCAGGCCACGAAGGGGAAGGCACCAAGTTTTCTCCACTTGGGACAGAGTACCGCCATGAGGGTGAGGGGCGCTGGTGGCCCTGACACAGCTCCCACCCTTTCTGCAGGGAGGGGCTGGGCCCAGGAGGGGACATGGCACAGTGTGCCACCACTGCCCACATCTAAGCAGGAAGGGGCCACAGCCATGGCAGGGGGGCCATGCACACACCCCGTGACAGCGGCAGCCCCCTCCTCAGACCCTGCCCTGGGCTGAGGGCTGCCTTCCCCAAACAGCTCTGGGCCCCATGGGGGTGATGTACACCCAGAGACAGCAGCACTGAAATAAGTTTTGCAGCCTGCGTTTTGCAGCCATGATGGCGTAATGAAGTCAGACGCCTGCTCTGCCATGCCCAGGCTAAAAGGATGACCCTGTGCCAGGTGCTGGCAGCTGTGCTGCTGCAGGTGCCAACCAGCAGGGTGGGGGGCTGGTGGCCTCGCTGCGAGGGTCTGCCCAAGCAGGCAGGGCTGCGGGGACATAGGGGACAAGCATGTCACAGGGCGAGACGAAACAGAGCCACCAAGACCACTCCTGACACAGAGATGGGGGCTGGGTGTTTGGGGTTTCTTTTTAAAAACAAACTTTTCCCGTACCACTAAAACGCACAAAAAGCATAGCCCCCCATCCCTCCCCAAGCTCTCTGCTGGAGCCAAACAGGAGAAAATTCCAACAGCGCCTGCCCGAAGCGGTGCCTGCGCAGAGGAGGGCAGGCTGCCTCGCTGCGGCTGCTCCGGCCTCGTGTGGCGGCTGCTGGGCCCGCTTGCCCACCGCTGCCCGGTGAAGCTACGTGGATCAGGCACAGCCCGGCTCCTGAGGCGGGACTGAGGGGCTCCGGCAAGCCCCGGGGATGACCCCAGCACACGGTTACAGCAACAGGTCATGCCTGGGCCCGGGTCAGCTGCTGGCACTGTGGGAGTGGAGGAAAGAAGGCACTCTGATGGCAGTATAGGCTGTAGAGAATTTTACTCTGATAATCCTCTCCCAAGGTCGGCCGGCTAGCTTTAAAGGGAACACAAGGAAGAACATCACAAATCACTGAACCAACAGGAACGAAACACAGGGTGCAAAACTCTTCTCATACAAACATTTTTTTTTTAATTCTGCCACAAAGATAAGCATGGCTCCGGACACCAGCTTCCAGGCAGTGCTCGTCCTAGGAGATTTATCCAATGTTTATTCAATGCACATTTCACTAAAACTCGCATCCTTACATCCAGCCAAGAGACCAAACAAACATCCATAATTTCCTCTGACACCTCCTAGCTACACTGCTCTGACAAAAGCAACCAAAGGCATTCAGTATTATTACATGCCAAAGAAAAAAGAAACTCTAGCTCCCTTACTAAACCCCTTCAACACAGCGAGTGCGTGAGAGGGAGGAATTACAGGCTGAACTAGCCAGAATCCATCAGCTGGTTAGGACAGCACCAAGAATACCTCCTGGCTGTATACTTGGGAAGGACACGTAGGTATTTCTATAGCCTACTTACACAGAAACCCCAGGAACTCTTCCTCCTCTTCCCTAAGGGAGATTCAAGACATTTGAGGTTTAACAGCTGCAACAAACAGTCTCCTCTTACAAGAGAAAATATTCAGGAACAAGATAACGAGAGACACAGTTACTGAAACAGGATGAAAACACGGAAAAAGCCTCTGGGGTCTAAGCACTGCCCTAATGACTGCAGACTGCTACTCAGAAAATCTGAATTTGAGTATACAGCTCTCATCAGCACTTGCAGATCAAATACGAATGGCAAGATGCAAATCTTGCTGCCTGCAAGAGAGGTAATCTAAGCTACCATTTGTGAGCAATCTGCTAGCAATGCCACAGTCCCTGCAAGCACACAGAAATAAAAATCTGCAAATGCCCTTGATCTTGCATTCATTCCCCAGCAGATTACTGTGCTTAACCCAAACATCACTGTTTTTCTGTTTTGGGGAGTTGAGGGCACAGTCTTTATTACACTTGAAATGGCAAGGGAATATATTCTCTATTCAAATTTGATTGCAGACGTGGGAGATGTGTTAAAAAAAAAAGGTTTAGAAGGGAAATAATGCCAGCTATGCTCCTTTAAAATAGTTTTAAGAACAGTATTTTACTTATTTCATGGCCAAGAGGCACAGCAATTCTACAAGGCCAACTCAAAATTAGCAGATACATTTTCCCTATACACTAGAAAAGAATGCAAATGCTAAACCCATTATATAGACAGCAAAGTGTCAACAGAGCAAAGAAGGTAAAAATAGCAAAGTTATCTGTAAGATGACTAAGCAAATGGATTTTCAAAAATATGCTTTCAAATATGACACCCTTTTCTTAGAGCTGCATAGATCCGTTTAGCTTTGTTAATTTCTCAACTCTTTCTTTTGATAATTTATTTTTGGCCTCCTGCTAGCACACTTCCCCAGAAGCCTGGCCTCACCCTACCCACACTCAAGACTCGCATCCACACATGAAGCATGATTTAGAAACTGATGCTGATCACCCCAGTAACTACAGAGAACCTCTAACACAGCACTTTCAGGATCACGCACCTGCATTTCTTTTACATCTGTCCATCCCCTGGAAAACTGGATTCTTGCTGTCTCCTACTCTCGTTTCTAGCCCTTCCTCATCACCCCACCTATCTCGGGGGTCTTCATGGCTCCACTGGCATCTCCCAGGATGGATGAACCTTCCTTTCTCACACGACCCTTGCTTCCATCATTTTTGCAGGTAAGAAATGGCCCACCTCTTTTCCAGGCCACTGCCAGTGCCTGGAGGAGGCTAGATGTTGCAACCTCGTGAACAGCAGTGGTTAGAAGAAAAGGGTACTGCTCCTGTAGCTGGGGTGGGAGCCACATTCCCCAGCACCTCTCCCTCCTGCATGTGCTGCCAGCAGCCAGGCTTAGAGGCTGCTGGCTTCAGCTATGGCCACACTCCTGTGTGCATCTCACTCTCTTCCACCAACACACAGATGTCTCCATAAAAAAAAAAAAATTACCCTTTCCTCAGATTAAATCTCTTTAGGGACTTAGTTGGCCTCCGTTGGTAATCTGCATTTCCAAGGTAACAGCGGTAGTTGGTGCTTGGCCAAGCCTCCCAAGTCATTCCTCTGTCATGCCAAAGCCCTGCGTATGGCTCCACTCTGGCTCCTTCTCACAGAGGCACAAGTACCTGCCAGCACCCCGAAAAGCCAGTTCCTACTGCCTCACCTGACCCCTGCCAGGAACCCAGGCCTCCTCCTCCAGGAGCAGAGCACAAAGTCCTCGGCTGCCCTTCAGAGCAAGCAGGTTTCCAAGGCTCAAACCCATTGTGTCAAGATCATTAGGATGCTTTTAGTAACGTGCACAGTAAATCTTCCCTCATGCTCACCCCTCTCATCCCTACATCCTCCCCAAAAACAAGCAGGCCGAAAGACAGGGACAGACAGAACTACATTTAAAAGATAAACGGGATGATCTCCCATGACTTGCTCCACAAAAGCAGAGGAAGCTGCAGTGGAAGCAAGTTTTTAGCCTCACCTCTCCCACCTTCAGCAGCAGCAGCAGGAGGTGTAGTTCCAAGCACATCACGGGAGAGCTCTCGCTATAGAGGGGAAAAGGGTTCACCTGGGGCTGCAGAGGGACCCTGCAGGCACAAGTGGAAAATTCAAGAGGAGTGGATGGGGTGTAAGAGAGATGGGGTGGACAGGAGGAAAGAATAAAACAAAACTAGGCATCTTAAGCAAGACTTAAACACATCCAAGATAGCAGACAGGGTCTCTCTATACTGTAACTACAACAGCAGTACATGAGAGGCCACCTCTGAACATACCTCTCCTTACACCTAGGCAAGGGGGAGGGGGTGGAAGAAAGAGCAATCTGAGATGAGAAAAAGGAAGGTGTTTTGATATCTACGTATGAAGATAAGCATGTAGATTTTCACCCAACTTGCAGCCCTTCAGACTCTGGACAGCCTCTGCTCCTCTGCAGCACAGACATCCCAGGCTGAACTCTGATCCCTGCTCACAGGCAGGGCACCTGAAGCTGATCTTGTTCAAGTCTGCCTTATTTACAGCAGAAAGCAGCAAGTGCTTGGCGACTTAAAGCATTTGGCAGCTAGCTACACACTCTGGATTAGATTTAACCGCTAACTAGCTCATGGCATGGGACTGATTAGACCTAACAGCTCCTTACATGCCAGTGACCCATAGATTAACTGCGGTGCTGTAACACTGACGGCTGGAATAAATCACAGCATCTTCAAGTGACAGTCATGTGGGTTATGCCTCACGAGCACAACAGGGTGGAAAGGAGCGGCTCGTCCCATTTATGTAGGGTAAGGGAGAGAGCTTGTGCAGGTAAGTAACACCATAGAGCTCAAAGTAAAAATCAATTTTCTTCTTTTCCTAACACCAAGAGTGAAATCAATCAGGGCATAACAATCTCTCTCACACTATGCTCCCAACATGCATAAGAAAAAAAGCAGCCTGCTTGCTTAACAATAGCAAACAAAACCTCAGCCCTAACACTGCCTTCTCCCTCCCAAAAAATCCTATGACACTTTTTAAGCCACTCTCTCTACTTTAAGGAGCCGAGAGCAGAGACAGAGCGGCTTGCCTACAATTATATCACAAGTCAGAAGAAAGCACTGGAATTTGCATGCTGTGATTCCTGCTGTAGGCACCGGATAACACTGCAGGCATAAAGGTCAAACCCTTCAGCAGAAGCTCTTAAGATATTGTCTGCAGGCCACAAGCAGTCAGCAGACAGCTGGGAGATGGCACGGGGCCAGCTCAGTTTCTCTTGGTATCCATGCCCTTCATTGCAAAGCGCCTTAGCACCTGGTGGGATAGTTAAACCATCATCCCCTGCAAGACGCAGCAAACATCCCTCTTCCATAACAGGATTAGACAGCAGAGTAGGAAGATGGGGTACGGGAACCTCTAGGAAAGGAAAGCAATGCTTGAAACATATTCAGGAGGTGAAGGAAGCTGAGGACCAAGGATTATATGAGAAGGGTGGGAGCAAAAAGCACTAAGCCAGGGAGATGAAATGATATGGTGGGAAGGGGCAGAGTACTTTGAAAGCACACCAGAGATAAACGCATTCAGATAATTGCTTAGAAGGGAATAAATATTAGTAAGTACTATAATTACCTTGAACAATTTACAAAGCTGTAAGAAGAAACATGACTAGAAGAAGGGCTGGCACACATGCTCATTGGGAGCTGCTATTTCAAGCTAGCAAGAAGGAACCAACAAGGCCTGACACCCAGGTTGGTAATTTCAGCCTGGCAGCCAGCCACAGCCCTTTGGCTAGATCCTAGGTACTGGGTAACTTGAGTTAATAAGTGCCAGATTCCAGCAGTACTGTTTTCTGGAGTAAAGAGCTTCTGGACAACTTCTGGAAACAAGCACCTGCCTTCTCCTGGGGCTTTTACTCAAGGTCGAACTCCACTTTCAGAGAGATTTGGAAGAACCTGGGCAGATTCCTGTGTCCGTGGTGTTGCTGCTGAATGGAGACAGAAAGATTCAAGAAGTCAAAAATCTCTATTTCTCTAAGCAGCTAAATCTTGATACATGCTCTAATGAAAGACCAGAGCCCTTCTTTCCCTGAGAGGCAAACAGAAACCTTTTTGCTTTTTTAGGGCTCAGGATCTCATCTTCAAGTCTCCATTTCTCTAAAGGCCACAGAAACCATCAATTTCACACAGCAGCTTGGGTAAGTGCCGAGCTCCTCTCAAACACAGGACAGACATCTAGTGCTACAGAGTCCACGAAAAATAAATCTAACTCACACTGTGCTCCCAGCTCCCTTTAGTAAGCTTATCAACTTCCGTACAAAGCCCAAAAGTCATAAAAGTGACAGTGTGCCTCAGGCAGAGAGCTCAGGGATGCAGCAGGGGGGACAAAATATCATGAAGAAAGTAAACAAACAAAAAAAATATCCCCCAAAAACCCACAAGCATCACCCATTCCCCGCTATTCCCCTGTAATCACAATGACTCCAGAGGGGAACACATTTGCCAGGAAGCGAAGCTATCTGCTTTTGTGTGCAGAGTAGGCAATACCAGGTGAACGATACCAATTCCAGACTCGTGCCACTAGTGAAAAGCAAAACAGTGCCACAGGTAGCAGTGCCACAACAGCTGTACATCAAAATCACCTCCGACCGTGTCAGACCCCGATGAGCTGTTTTGTAAGAAAAACAAAACCCACAACACCAAACCAAACAACAGGCGTTAGAGTAACGCTCGATGGTGCTAATGGCCATGCAGTTGCCTTGCGGTGTACGCTCTGGATCCGGATGGTTTCTACCATCTCCCAACGGGGCCAACTTTGTTGCCAGAAACTGCACAGGAATCTCCTTATTCCTGTACTCCAGCAGTAGCCTTAGCCCTTCCTGACCAGCAAAGTCTTACAGCTGCTAAGATCAGAAGAGACAGGAGAAGCGCTAGATGGTTTTTCAAGTCCCAAATGGAATCAATAGCTTGCTAGGAAAGGAGAAGTCAGCCAAGAGTGGTGGTAAGTACACTTCAGGAACAAGAGAACAAATAGGGCTGGATGCTCGCTATCTCCGTTTCTTTTGTACTCAGGTGTCTTTGACGCTTTAAAAGCTATGGGTGTGGTGGAAGGCCCAACATTTGGTAAGATCGACCCTCCAGAGCCTGTTCTCATCTATCTTTCTTACCAGTTGGGTTCTTCACCTTCTTTCTCCTCCCAGTGCTTTCCCTTGGCTCATCTTTTCCCCACTCCTCCACTTAACAGTGGGCCACCTCTTCCTTCCCTGTAGACCATCACCCAACAAGAGCGGGAAACGGACCTGGGAACACCAAGGAACCACCAGCAGCGGAGTAAAATCAGAAAGGAGCCCTACCTAGGAGGGGACAGGCAGTGGCTTCAGCCAGAAACTGCAGATTAAACACTACTCAGGACAGAGCAGGCAGCCTCTGTCAGGAGCCAATAACAGTTAAGAGAGGCTATGAGGTTAAGAGGCTTAACGGTTAAGAGGCTGTGGTCAAACGCTGGACTCACCTCACCCATTCAGCAGGGCTGAGCAACTGCTTGCACACCCTGGACCCATGGTACCGAGGCCCAGGCGCGCGAACAGAGAATCGGGGTAACCCAGCCAAAGGAATTCACTGTGCCCTCCAGCAACCTGCCTCCCCAGCACCCCCCCTTCCCTTGGGCCCCCACAAACATCTGCAGGACCATGTGAAAAATGGATCTACTTTCAAGTCAGACAAGGCCCCCAATCCCTCTATGTATTTACTGGTTTTGCCAAGTTAGTTTTCAGACCAAGTAAGTCCCTCCAACCAGTTCTTCACGTGAGCACCCTGGCCTGCATCCTCTGCTCCCCACGCCGGGCAGAAACCAGCCTGGAATAACTCACCTGGAGTATTGTGTTCAGTTCCGGGCTCCCCAGTTCAAGAGGGACAGAGATCTACTGGAGAGAGTCCAATGGAGGGCTATGAGGATGATTAAGGGACTGGAACACCTGCCTTATGAGGAAAGGTTGAGAGACCTGGGGCTTTTTAGTCTGGAGAAGAGAAGACTGAGAGGGGATCTGATTAATGTGTATAAATAGATGAGGGCTGGGTGTCAAGAGGAAAGGGGCAACCTCTTTTCACTTGTGCCCTGCAATAGGACAAGGGGCAATGGATGCAAGCTAGAGCACAGGAAGTTCAACCTCAACATGAGGAAGAACTTCTTCACTTAAGGGTTACAGAGCACTGGAACAAGCTCCCCGGAGAGGTTGTGGAGTCTCCTTCTCTGGAGACTTTCAAGACCCATCTGGATGCGTTCCTGTGTAACCTGCCCTAGATTCGTCCTGCTCTGGCAGGGGGGTTGGACTCGATGATCTCCAGAGGTCCCTTCCAACCCCTAACATTCTATGATTCTATGAAACTCCTTTCAGAAGCAGCGCTGCTTTTTAGCATTTGTGCAAGTACTGGGCAGAAACGGTACAAGTCCTGAGCATCAAAGCCTCACCCTTTTCGAGAAAACCTTCCCACTGCTGAGATGGTCTGGTTTTGTGCTCATTTTCAATTACTTACTGAAATGTGACTTCAGCAGCAGCTAGAAAGGCAAGGTTTCCTCTTGTCTCATTGCCATTTGCTAATTAAACCTCCTAACGACAAAAAGCTTACTAATATACACCATTGGAAACACATTCTTAGCACGCTGATGGAGAGAGGGCGAGCAACAGGTTAGAGCTGGAAATGACATATATGCACGCAGACAACCGAGACCCACCAAAGGCAGCTGCAGACCCCATTTCTTTGCCTTGCAATTTGATCAAACCCCACTTTGTCAGGAAAGGCTCCATTTAAGCCTCTCCATAGCCAATAAGAAACAGATGCTAAACGTCTCCTAACATTTAACCAGAGAACTATTCCTTAAGAGGATTTTATATGGCTAGGAAAGAGATGCCAATATAAAAATGGAGCCGAAACCAATTTAGCAGGTTATCATTAAGGAGTATTTAGCAACTTAAAAGCCAGAGGCAAATCACAATACTGCAGTTTTCCAGACACTGGCTGGAGGGCCTAAACGTCCTTGATACCAGCAGACAAGTCAAATCACGAGCAGAGGAACCCTAGCAACAAGAAGAAAACTCAATTGTGCTTGAAAAGCTTCCCCCTTCCTCTCGGGCAATTTTCCTGGTGCTGTTAAGTTTCTGGGCAGGGTCTGCAGATTGCTAACTATCAGACAGCGAGGAGCACTCCTTCAGGTTACAGCACTCTGATTCATCTGAGTCAAAGCAACTAAAACACCTCCCGCTTCATACTAGACTGTATAACCTTTAGGACAATGGCTGAATCCATGACTGACTTTGCAGGGGTAAGAAACAAGCCAAGAAAGACCAAAAGGAAGAACTCTAAAATGCAGTTTCCTGGTCCAAAAAATTCAATAAGCCTCCCATCACGGAAACGATGCTCTCCTTTCCAAGCTCCCTATGACCCCCTCTCTCCCATGCCCCTCCCTGTGGTCTGCAGCGCTGTTTATTCTGCCTTTCACTTTATATAATGGGTCTGGTAAAAGTGTTCCAAGCACACATTCGATTTACAATAAAAACTGCTTTAATAAAGACATCTAACTTGACGGAAGGTCAACTAAAAGACAACAATTCGCATAAACCAAAACCTCCTGTGTAAATAAACAGGATTTGCAGGAGCCTCAGGATGTCAGGCAGTCTGGCCAAGACTGCAGGGAGGGAGTCTCCCCGCAAAGAATTACATTTAGGGATGTGCA
Organism: Nyctibius grandis; assembly: GCF_013368605.1. Classification (NCBI taxonomy): domain Eukaryota; kingdom Metazoa; phylum Chordata; class Aves; order Nyctibiiformes; family Nyctibiidae; genus Nyctibius; species Nyctibius grandis. The sequence goes on along the minus strand of NC_090659.1, from coordinate 5,465,202 downwards.
AGAGTGGAGCCTGCCAGCCTGGCACCGACAGGGCGGGCAGGGTGCATCGAGGCAGCCTCCCACCGCACTCGGGCAACCAAGAGAGCCAGCTGAACCCCACTCAGAAACGAGGTGACAGCCAGGGCCATCTGCAGAGCCCCCGTTGCCCAAACACAGCCCACCCTGGCCCACGGGGTCGGTTTGGGTCTGGCCCCGCACACCACAGTGATCTAGAGGCAGCAAACACAGCGGTGACGGCAGCACAATCCGCTTGCAAAGCGAAGCTCGCCGTGGAGCACTTTGGGCAGACGCAGATGGAGAAAGCACGAACTTGGCCACCGTTGCTAACAATGCATCGAGGAGCAGATGAGGCCAGCAACATTCCCGGGCCGCTAGCTTCAGTAAACAAAAACAACCCCAAACCCTGTGTGTGCAAACACCCACTCTGCCGTTTTCTCCATCTGTCCGCCTCCAGCCAAGCAGCCTTCAGCTCTATCACATCTAGGCTTGCGTTTCGGCCACTGCCCCCTCCAACCCCTGCCCCGGGGCAGGCAGCAGAAGAGCAGGAGGGTGCGAGAGCAGAGCGCTGCAACGGCATTTAACTGTGCTCCCCAGGCAGCACCCCTTCCCCTTCGAGAGACGGGCCTTTAAGATCCTCCCTTCTTCCTCCAAGAGTCACCTCTCCATTGTTATTTCACTCCAACATGTCACTTAAAGTGAGATGCAGTTTCTAGACCTTATCCAGGCTCTACTTCCCTCTAGGAATCGCAAATAAATCACCAATTACTATGCATGAATAGAGAGAGGAAGAGGGTAATGAGTCTATGTACATATATACATATGCAATGTTTGAACACAAAGAGCTGTAAATTGCATTCACAGGTGGTATTCTGGAGACTGCAGGAGACTCAAAAGCAGAACTATTCATAAACCAGTCACTAATATGAATGAATTCAGCATTCCCCAGCAGCCTATTGTGTTTCCTATCTATTACACTATAAATATGAGGAGTATCAGACTTTGCATCCCTGCAAAAAAGAAGGTAAATCTTGCAACTACACACAGGATTAACACTGGCTGGCACAAGTATTAACGGTCTCATCGCTGCATGAGGATTATTTACCGCACTCGCTCTATTTTCCCATGTTGTACTTGCTGTGATGAAGTGCCACTTGTTTAAAGAACCTAACAAACACTGCAGCAAGAGGGGAAAAAACAGCAGAGACGTACAAATGTTACACCCACGTGCCAGATGTGGGTTTTCAAGCCCTGGTTTTGCAGTTACTTGGATTCTGGTAGCTAGTTAATGCTCAATATATTGCATTAAATCATCCACCAGCTCCTTCCATAACCACGATCCTTCCTTCAGCAATTCTAATGAGTTTGCAAAAGGACAAGGAAAAATTGAGTTGCATTTCCTTTTCTGCATACTCAACCCATAGCACCTTATCCATATATTCTAGCATTAACATTACTTGTTTGGAAAGCAACAGTCCTTTTCTAACCAGTCAGAGATTTATGTTACAAAAGAAGGCTTTTTACTCCAGCCTGTTCCCCACTCAGTCAACTCATATCTCAGTTTTACAAACTGCAACCTAAAGCACTTCTGTGCAATCGAGGCTTTGAGGCTCTGTCACACATCCCTGGTTTTGTTAAACCCAGCAGCTGGGCAAATGTAGATCGACTGCCTAAAGAAATCCAGGTGAAAAACACCAAAAGAAAACTAACTCCAAGCATACACGTGGTACGCTTCCTATCGCTAAAAACAGCCTCACGTTTAACGCAATTTGGCCAGCACGATGTTTTTTACAAAGGTACATCCATGGGATTTGGGGACCACTGAAAAGCAACCAATTCTCCAGGCGACAGAAGACACCTTGCAGCTCACCCCCCGGGGAGGGCGAAGGCATGTTAGAGCCAGTTTTAGGTCAAACCCAGAAAGCCAGTTCCTGCAAGCAGAGAGTCGGGGCAGCCTTGGCAGCCAGCCCAGTGCCGGGTCAGCACCCATATGGGGTGCAGGGCACACTCCTGGTGGGTCCCACTTCTGTACCGCCGTGGGAAGCCTTCGGCAAGACGATGCCCTCTGCTGCTACGGCACCGCATCAGCTGGGCGCGCTTCGGAGCGACGCGCGGGCAACCGACCGCTCGATCGCTCGCTCCATATTAGGAAGACTTAATCCAGAATGGTGTTATTGTTCTTCAACCGGAGAGACTGAGCGTGCGAAGCCAAGGCTGCAAGCGATTGGCGTTCATCTACACCCATCTTGTGGGCTACGACAGGCTGCCTGTACTCGCGGAGCAACGTCACCCTGGATAAACTTAGCTTTAAGATTTTTTTCTTTCCAGGGAACCCAAGGAAGAAAGCTACTGGTTAAGGGAAGTTTGAACCCTCACCAAACCATTTCAAAGAGACATCTCTCTCTCTTTCCTAACGACAGACAGAGAGCATGAAAAACCACACACACACATGCAAATTAGAGACATGGAAGCACGACTGCAATTCAAGTAAAGATGTTTCCAAATTGGCAGAGCAGGTATGTGACAATTCTCAAGACAGTAAATTGCCAGCCTTGCTGCTTCTTCCCTCAACAGCATTAATGCCAGCAGAAAATCCTACCAGTGAAAAGGCAAATCAAAGCAACTCTGAGGTTGCTCTGTACATACACAGGCAGAAAGCAGCGTGAGGGTGCCCTACTGTATTTGCCACAAGCGTTCCTACCCACTCATCAGTACTAAGCCAGGTACATGGGCCGCCACAAAAAAACATAAGAAGCATTTTAATTGTCTTGCAGTCTACTTTTCCCAAATTTGTGGGAAGGGCTCTTGCATTGCTACAGCATCTCTCACCCAGCCGTGGGATCCCAAAGGACTTTACAGAACTGTGTACAGTCATCCCCCGGGCAGGCACTTGTGGGATGGGACAGAAACACACGTTTAACGGTTCACAGGGTACAAAACGCAGGCAGGCAGAAGAAAAGGGGCTACAGGAGGAGTTTAGAGAGCCAGCACAAAGCAATCAAAGTGCATTTTACGAGAGCAGGGACTGCCTTCCCTCTACGTTTCAATCTTCTCTTCGAGAGCCAGGAAGAGGACTTTGTTTCTCCAGCCTGCCTTACCCCAGGCATTTTCTCTGCCTTCGTTGTGCAACCTCAACACCGACCCGTAACTCCCAACCGTTACGATTCCCCTCCAAGACCCCAGCACGGCGCAGCCCCTGGCCGGCCGCTCGCCATCCCAAGTTGACGCCGGAGGAGGTGCCCTGCCCGTCCCCTCCGCTCCCACCGCTCCGGCCGGACCCCGCGCCGCGGCTCGGCTCCGACAGCCACCGGGGTGTTGCAGGTGGAGATTAAACCCTGATTTATTTCATATATATATTTTATATATATTTATTTATTTCCCCCTCCCTCCGCTGCAGGAACAGCGCAGGCAGTGACAACTCCTAGGGGAAGGCGCTGGGTGTTTTCGGCAGGGGTGACCCTCCCGAGAGCCCTGCGATGGAGGGCACCCGCCGGGGGTCCCGTCCCACCCCGCCCCGCCCGGGGGACCCCCGTCCCGTCCCGTCCCGCCCCCGCCGGCGGCCGGCACTTACCGAGGAGGAGCAGGGAGGCCAGCTGCGGCCGCAGGGTCCGCATGGCTGCCGGGGCGCGGGGCGGCGGCCGCCCTTACCTCCCGCCGCGGGACGCCGCGGGGCGCCGGCTCCCGGGGCAGGCGTCGCGCCGGGCCCGGCGGCACAAAGGGAAGGCGGCGGGGCCGGCACGGGGAGGCGCCAAGGCAGGCGGGGGCATCGCCCCCGCAGCGGGGCGGCCGCCGCGCCTCCCCTCCCCGCCGCTCCGCTCCGCTCCCCGCCGCCGCCGCTCCGCGCCGACGGCTCCCGGGGGAGAGGGGCAGGAGGCAAGGGAGAAACCGCCTCGTCCCCGGCGCGGAAAAAAAAAAATACGGTGAAGGGGGGGGCACGAAGCAACAACAAAAAGACCCCAACCGAAAAGTTATAAAAATAAGCGGGGAGCTGCGGCTCGCCCCGGCCCGCCGCCCTCACCTGCCCGCCCGCCCGCTCGGCGTTACCGCCGCCGCGGGCTGCCCGGCGCTTGCTCCGCGCCGCCAAACTCCTCCCCCGGCCCGCCCCAACCGCCCCAACCGCCCCAACCGCCGCCGCCCGCTCCCCCCGGCGGCGGGCAGGGCGCGCTGCGCGGCCGCGGAGCCGGGCAGGGGCCGGGGATGCGCGCGGTGACCGGGCGCTGGTGGGACGGGGGGCGGGGAGGGCGCCGCGGAGCGTGGCGTGTTGGAAGGTTGTGGCGTGGGGCTGCGAGGGCGGGGGTGAAGCCGAGGTCGTAGGAGAGCACGGGGATAAAGCGGGTTCCTTTGTTTTAAGGGGAAAAGAGAGCCCTCGGGCGCTGCTCGGAAGCCCGGCTTCTCGGGAAACGGCATACACGCTAGCTTTTGTTCCCACGCAAAGCAAAAATTACAGCCGGGCTTTCCAAGTTTCGACCAACTCGTGACCGTCCCGCTGCGATGCGCTGTTACCCAGACCCGAATCCAGGGCTGGTGGTAATGCCATGTTGCCAGATGTGAGCCTTCCCCCCCCCGTGCAGGCACTGCTGCACTTGGGATGCTGCCCAGGCAATCAACACTACAATGTGTCAACGCCAGAAATGTGCATCCAGGAAACCCTGAAATGCACAAATATGGCAACACTGGGGACTGGGGTTTATGTTGTTTGTAAATAAAAGATGGATGAGAAAGCCTTTCTCAAGGGCGCGGATGTTCAAACGTCCTTGCAAACGAAACCCCCCCGGTTGCTTGTTTGCTCACAACAATAAGAACAGGGGCCAGGAATGACAGCAATAGCAGAGTGAGGTAGCCTCCTAGGAGTAGGAGGTACCCTCCACTCCGATCCAGCAAGGACCCTTTGCAGAAGACCCTTCTGCCTACGCACAGAGTCCCCAATGAAGTCTTGGTGATGCCAATGGAGGAACCCAGCCCTTCTGTGCCACAGAAAGGCAGAAACCAGCACAATGCCAAGCCACCTAGTAAAAGATGCCAAGCCCTTAGAAGCTGTATCCAGCAGAATTCAGAAGCTGTCCATGTCACCACATGGACTCGCTTCCCAACGTGGCCGTCGTGGTGGACACGTTGGTAGCCAGCTCCTAGTGACCCAGCAAATTCTGTTTCTGCAGGCTAATGATGTTAAGCCATGCCATTTTCAGAGTGAGAAGTTTAATTTGCAGCTTTGTCATGCTCTCTGAACGGAGAAGCCAAAGAACAGAATAACCAGAGACGTGGGAGAGAAAGGGTTAGCGTTGTATTTGCACCGAAAATGAAACTCACGCTTTGGCCCTTAAGCTTTATTTACATCAAGACTGCCTTCAAGTGAGACTTGGAAAAGGAACAGAGGTGATGATAAGAGTTGATAGAAAATACCAGTCTATTTGCCTTTTCTCTTAGGTGATTCGAGGGCTGAAATATATCAGTGTAATATCGCTCATCTTGCTCAATATTTTTCACGTGCAGTCTCTTATTGTAAGTCCTCACGGATAAGCCCGTGAGTATTTAGAGCAAGCACTGTGGGGCTACTTTGAAGTAAACTTCCAGCATCTTTAAATGGGTGCAGGATAAAGATTGTTTACTCTGATGCTTCAAAGGATGTATAACTAGAAAAATAATAGCAAAAGAAAAAAAAGGCAAATTAAGAAATACAGGACAACATGCAGGAAAAGGCATTTTTTTCAGGATAAACTCAATAAAAAGGAAGTATTAAAGCTTCCTTTTATATAAGGAAGAAAAGCTATAAGAAAAGCTACAAGATAGCAAGGGATGCATACCACGGACCCACTACATTCCTGTGTGGACAAATTATTTCCATCTCCAGCTGAAGAGACGGGGAGCAAAACACCAGCATGATTCAGGTGAGCTCCCAGTGCAGGTCAGGGACAAGCTGGGAGCAGACCCCCAGTTTCTTGGCTCTGAATACATTGCTTTCACCAGTGAAGCCTGTCACAAGATAATTCAAGATGAATTTGGGTGCATTCTTGCTATTTTCAGGCACTGTGTGACTTTACAGTGTACGAGCCAAACAGGAGCATAAAAATGCCCTGCAAAAATGTTGTCAGAGATTCACTAAACATTCACATCCTCTTCTCAGAGCTCTGGCAGGGTATTGCATTAATGCATAGTAACAATAAAATATAAAAAGACCATGGAAATGACATTATAGCATTATAAGATTAATCCAATTCCAGTCAAATTAGATTATAATAAGAACTGTGTGTGCTAAAGACTATTAATGGGAACCTGTGTTTCAAAAGCTTCATCACCTTTGCACGTGTTCTTCTCCCTGACCCCAATAATAAAAATAGCTTGGCATTCACGAGAGCACCCTTCCTCAGAGGGCTTCACAAACATGCTCTGGTCTTTTGAGGAAAACATTGGACTCGCTCCTGCATCAGTGGGGAAACTGAGGCTTCTCAAACCTAGGGAGGACCCCAGCCCTCCCTCGGGCTCAGCTGCGGCATTTTGAGCTCCCACGGTGGGGCTCTGACTCCCTGTGGACGTCTGTCCGTCCACGTGGTTTATTCAGACGGCTGAATGGGAACGAATGCCACAGTCGCCTCAAAGACAAAACAGTTTCAAGCACAAGGTCACTGCGAAGCAGCTTTCCAGGAAGGCAGAACTGGGGTGCCTTGTACTCCCAGCACAACTGAGTCATTCAGGAGCGCCGTCCTCAGCAGCAGCCGGATCATTTTGGTGGGGCCATGTGGTTGCTCCTTGTCAGCAGGATCACTGTAATAGCTGGAGGCAGACGGGCATGACTCAAGCGATGCTGATGATATACACATCAGCTCCCAACCCACACTGCCGTCTTTCTCGTTGCTCGGTCACTGCCAGCAGTCTGCTCGGGCTTGCTATCCCATTGCTCGCCTCGGCAGGCAGAGGTAGAGGCTGGACAACAGGAGCTCGCTCTCGGGGCGAAGGGGAAATGATCCTGCGTGCTGCCATTTGCTGAGCTGCTCCATGCTCATATCAAGTCACAGGCGCTTCCCATCGGCCCTGCCTTTTCTAGCAAGAGAAACACAACCAACGGGTGCCTGCAGCCCGGGTGAGAGGCGAGACTGGGTGGCTGCTGTGTGGCCGAGGACCATCAGGGTAGATGTCTCCCAAACCTCTGGGCTGCCAGAAGCTGCTGTAATACCACAGCTGTGACTGAGAGCTGCATCCTTTGCCCTAGGGATGCAAAGTGATGTCAACATCCAGGCTCCAAATACACTGCTCGCCCGATGTGCACAGGCTTCCCGTGACCCACAGATGAAGAGTGAAGTTAGGCTATTGTCTGGCACTCAGAGGATAGAGGTTTGGCAGAAATGCAACATGTGTACATTATGAAATAAGAATGCCAGGCCTTCTTAGGACAAAACACCACCCACCCTCAAGTACTGGCCCCAGAGGGTATTGACCCCACTCCTCCCATCAGCAGGCAGGGGAGGGAACAAGGCACAAGACAGATTTGCAACCTTCAGATTTTGGAGCAGGCAGTAACCTGCGTGGCTAATGGTAGAGTATAGCAAGAAGGGGACTGGGCTCAACCAAGCAAGGCAGGCCTCTGCCTTGTTTTCAGCAAGGCAGGAGACTCCTGACTCCTCCGCAAGTCAGGAGGAGTGATTTCCTTCCTGTATGGGAGGAAAAGAGATATGGGGAAGGGAAAAAGAGGAAGGGGAGTTTAACTCTAGTTGCAGGAGTGACTCCCTCCCTGAGGGCAGTGACTCCAGACAGAGCTGGAGAACAGTTTAAAAGGCTGTATCGCTCAGAGACAGGGGTGTGCATCTGCGTCCCCCTCCTCTCAGAGGCCACCTGAGCGTTTCAAATTGAGCAATCAGAATCAAACCATCCGGAAACAGAAAGCACTTTAAAAAAAAATTGTCCTATGTGATTTGCCCAAGATCACACAACACAATCCAGAGCATTCAGGGTCTTCTGGCTGCCCCAAGCCTGAAGATGTGCTTGGGGAAAGGTCACAATCAGGGCAAAGCTCCTGCTGCCACGCTGTGAAAGGGAGAGGAGACACACCTAGAGCTCTGGGCTAAAGCGGGGAGGAATGGCCAAGGCCATTTAGTTTGACTGAAACCTTGCCTAAAACATTTTCTCCAGACCTTATTTACACTGCGAAGTTTTGAACATCAGTTTCACCCAGAGGAAAAAGAAGATATTTATATTTAATGGCCAACATTTAAGCTCCTTTAAAATGAGCTGAGAGGTTGCAGTTGGAACAGAGAGAAAAATCCTAACAACTGCCCTGGCACAAAGCAGCAGTGCTACCATTGCGGGGAAGCTGGCATCTGTAACTAGGTTGAGGTTTTGGGTCTAGCTCAGCCTGGACTGCACCCTAGGACCAGTGTGCTGGTCCATGGATGGCACTAAGGCAATTCTCAGGCAGCCCTGTGGATGTGAAGGAATTCCTATTTGTGTGCCCTGGGCAGAGGGATGAGGAGAGGGAGAAGGAGGGAGAACAAAAAAAAACACACCAACCCTGTGTAAAGATAGATCGACACATTTCCAGATTTTCGGGACATCTGTCAGCAAGCCCCAGTGTGTATGGCAGATAATCCCTTTGCAGAGTTTCTTTTAAATGTTGCTTGACAGAAGAGTACGCCAATTTTTTCATAAACATCCCCATGTCTGAAGTTGTGCTCCGCCTGAGGTTATGATCTATCTGCGAGGAAAAACATTACACTACCAGCGTGGGAAATGACATTAGGGAAACATCTTGCTGAGAAATATGCAGCAGCTTCAAGCTTTGGAGTACGTGCAGAGCAAAAGATGTTTGCTGAAGATGAAGAAGGCCGGAGGCAAGACGGCTACCTGATTAGATATCCAAAGTGCTCCCACCTTCTCCGATACCCCTTCAGGCTGCTCAGGCTGGGCAAAGCAAGTGCAGGGGAGAGGGCTGGTGCTGCAGGGCTGGGCTGATGGTCAGCTATGGCTTCAAACCCCTGCTAGAAAGCTGCAGAAGTCCTCCCACGCGTCCCCTCTGGACACAGCTGGAGCAGCAGTGCAATCTGGTGTGCGCTTCAGGATCCGCGAGAGCAAAGAGCTAGAGCAATGCAACGCTTCATTTGTTCCTGATTTACTTCTCACACGGTGTGTTTTGTGGAGTTTAGCTGTTGCGTTGCTCATCTGCTAAGGGCAGGCGGAAAGCCGTCCATAAGACTATTCTTCTACACTGCAATGGTAAAATGTCTTGGTCCTGACATGGATGCACACAAATTTCAGGGGCAGAGAGCCCTTCGGTGCCAAGAGGACTGGGCTCATTAAGCACAGATGACACAGGCGAGGCCCCAGGTACTCCTCAGCAAGCTGCTGTAGGCTCAGCTCTGCAGTCAGCCAGACCTGCAGCTGCTGCTGGGACCTTCCAAGCTTCTGTAGGCTCTGTCTGGAGTACACGCAGGAACGAACACATTGTTTTTCTGCTTTCTAATCCTACCTACCAAAATCAAGCTCAAGTCCCAGTTTTGTGATGTTTTGCCGGTGAATTCAGACCTCCTCATGCTTTGGGCGTGTGCCAGAATAAGGCAAGTGAGTAAATAGCTGACTCCAAGCCTCATGATTACTGATAGAGCAGCGGTTTATCTTGTTTTCTTTACCCCCAGGAAGAAAAGTGACATAGAAAAATGGGCAAATGGACATTTCCATTATCAACTTTTTTCAATGGCAACCAGGAAAAAAATGGGTGTTTCAGGAGTAAAAAGGAAAAAAAAAATCACCTTTGCCAAATACACTTTTAGCTTCCCATCCCAGAAGACTTTCAGCTCTTGGTTGCACTTCACATTTTTCCACAGCATCATTTTGAGGAAAGAAAATCTATTTCCTGGCCCAATCTAACAATGTGAGACTCTTTGGGTGTGTCTGAATTCTTTCTAAACAGTCATGGGCAACTGTACAAAAAAAAAAAAGCAGTCTCTCAACTGCTGTCATTTATCTTAAAACATTTCTTTCATCCAGTTAGCTATGATAAGCCCTTTGATTGTTACTCTGGAAGAAATATGTAATCATTAGGTTTCAGAGTCCACACCTCAATTTCTGTGATTGAAGCCAATTTCTACCTCTCTCAATATTGGCCTGACAGCAAGATAGCAGCTGATATTGGAAGACAGCAGCAGTTCTGCTTGCATTTTGCTGTGGGCGTTGGTCACCTTTATGTAATAACCAAATGATTTGGGACTCATCTAGAAGAGAGAAGTCCAGGACGCCATGCCCTTCCTCCCAGGATTGTTTTGCATTTTACATTTAAGAATCATTATATAAACCTTAAAATATTCATGAGAGCAGGAATGAAAGTCCAGGAGTCTCACCTTCTACTGAGGTTCCTGAATGTTAAATTACGAGACTTGCTCTCCCATTCATCCCCTCCACCAGCTTGTACTTTCTCCCTCAGCGTTTCATCTCCCACTCTGAGGAGCACACACCCATGGGGCGGCCATTCCCAAACACAGAGGCTTTGCTACCTTGCTACCAACCCAAACTGAAAGCATACAGCACAGGCAGCCAGATACCTGCCTGTAACACGGACACGCAACGAATGGCTTCTCTACTACACAGCAAATGACTCATCTCCTCTGACTTTTCAGCTCCTGGAGTCTCCCACGGGAGGCAACAGGTTTTGTGCATTAGCACTGCAGCCAGGTATTTAACTTAGTGCACTGGCAGAGCAAACATTGCCCCTTCTCCTTGGCAGTGAGCTATAGGTAGGAGCTTGCCCAAGCATCCCTGTGCCACCCTTACAACAATAGAGCAGGCAGACCTGCAGATGGAAGAGCAAACCTACACCCCCACAACAAAATGGAGTCAAAAGTCCTTTCCAGAGAACCAGGAATACCTCTCTCCCTCTCCTCTTTACCATCACTCCCTTAAATTCTGTGCCAACGAGAAACCGTGCCAACGAGGAACTGCTGGTTTCAGGAGGGAGCAGGGGTGAGCTTGGCTCCCTGCTTGCCAACTTGCTCACCTGACAGCACCTTGCACCTCGAGAGGCATCGTGCCTGGGGGAGGCAAAGGAGCCATCCTACTCCATGGCTTCCTCAGCCCCCTTGGATGAGCCTACCAACAACATGCCCATGAAACATTGACAGCCAGCACAGTTTTGTGCCTGTTCTTCACCTCCTAATGCATTTGCTTGCATGCTGAGAAGAGCTCCTCTGCCACCCAGGTGAAATGATATTTGCTGCCCAAGAACAAGGAAAAAATAACTTCCCGTGGCTGAAAGCTTATTTGGTGTCATCCCCACCCTGCACCTTGTTACTTCTTCACCCAGGCCCTGGGGGGTGGGAGCCCAGGCAGCCTTCTGCTGCTGCCCTCGCCACACTCTGCCTCCTGCCCCAGCAGCGGCTGCATTGCTGGAGATGAGGCGGGCGCAGGGCGAAGCTGGGAGAAGAGGCAACAGGTTTGCAGGATGCTTATTGCCAGGCTGATTTGCTGTCCTCAGCAATTTGCTGCCTTAAAGCAACTGCTGTGACTAAACCTGGCCCCGATACAGATGGTTACCAAATCCTAGGGATATTATCTTACTACCACTTTACCCTGATGGAAAAGACAGCTCAAAGGATAGCACAGGAGAGAACTAAGGTCGTGGGGTCCCCTGAGGCAGGACCCGGTCGTGGCCTCCCCCCCCAGACACCTAAGGGATGCCAGCTTTGACTTGCTATTGGCCAAATCACCCTGGCCAGCCAGCCCGAACAGGTTTTCATCCACAGCGCTGGAGCCGTCCGGATCATCCTGTCCACATGGAAACATGATTTAGAGCACGGCTGCAAACCAAATATCTGAAATGCTGCCGGTAAAACATATGCCAGATTCCCTTGCTAACCTCCTTTGACAGATAAGCTGTAGCAGAGCCTTGTTCCCCAGGGCAGAGGGGGAACCGTCACTTGCCCTAAAAAGGCTTCTGGCTCCAGCCAGTGGAGTTCACCACCCACTGTTTGAGAAGAGCCGTTTGCTCTTGCTCTGCTTTGTTTTCTTTCAAGTACTGTTTGAATTCCTCTGCAGACATGTGTTTCAGGCCGGAGCTGAGGCTGTGATGGGGCAGCTGGAGCCGGGGAAGGAGTGTCATCTGCTGCCTGTCCCCCAGCACCAGCCCCCACCCCAGGGGGGACAACAGCATCGCAGCAGCTGGCCCCAGCAGCAGGGAATCATAGAATCGTTTTGGTTGGAAAAGACCTTTCAGATCATCAGAAGAGGTCAGCACAACCCCTGTGCTCTAACTTCAGCTTTCCTCCTGGCTTGCTTTAGCGCAATCGACTAACTGCTGCACCCCTCTGCCTTGGTTTCCACCCCAGTAGGAAAAAGTAACGCTCACTGCAGTGTTTCATGAATTTTCTGGTGAGCACCCCTGCCAGAAGAGGAAGAGCTGCCAGTAACTGCACCAGCAGTCACACCAGGCTGCATGGACGCAGAGACAGACCTCACCTCAGAGGTCTCAACAAAGCCAAGAAAGACTAGATTTGATATCATTGTACCCCAGAGACACAAAACAATCAGAAAAAAATACCTAAAGCCCTCTGGTAGAAATACAGCAAAATGGGATTTTTGCAAGCGTGTCACAGACCAGTGACAGCGCCCGAGAAGGAACAAGGCAGGAGTTTTGCAACCTGGTTATAAGCTAGCTCTGCTTTCACCTCAGTAGTCAAATACAACGGCATTGTAACACAAGCATGGTGTCATCGTGTTATTTCACAACTTGCGTGGATGGGATGGTCCTCAACATTCATAAGAGGAAGCTTCCTTGTACCAGCAGGACGTGAGTTGCCCTGTCTCTGGGGAATGGGGTGATTTGGGAAGCTGGTTTAGTCCCTAGGAGCAACAGGTATGGACTGGGGCCGCTGTGCAGGTGGGGTGGAGGAGGCAAGAGGAAGTGCCCTGAGTCACAGTTATCGATTTGTAAGCAAAGCAACAGCAGATGGATGTGGATAGAGGAGCATAAAGAAGCCATGCAGCAATGTTAATCATCGTGATTAAGCCACAAAAGTGTCTACATTTGCAGTTATTTAGTTTACTTGTTTGTAGACACACACGACAGGAACTTAGAGGAGATGTGAAAAGGGATGACAAGAGAGTATTGTGGATGTCCACAGCGGGCTCCTCCCTGGCAAGAATGGTCATACATGTACAACCCAACAATGTTTGTCTGAAGAACTGTGAAGGGAAAGCTGGCACAGGGAAGTCAAGGCAAATGAGAGGGAGCCAAAAAGCCAAGCATGAGGGGGATGACCCAGTCCAGCATCATTCTGAGGGATGTCCTCAGAGCTCCCCTGTTGAGGATGGAGGAAAGGGTGCTGGCTGTTATGAGATGTCAAGAGTCTGGATGAGTGGTTCAGCGTGCTGATGGCTAGGGAAGACTGCACATCAGCAGTGTAATACAAGACAAGATTGTGTGGATGGGAAGACAGCAAGGCAGCCAGGGTGGAAGGACCAGGTGCATGGTGGCCTTGAGTGTGGGCGAAGTGGTGTGTGGGGAGACCGTGAAAGGCAGCAGCAGGGAGGACTGTGGGCAAGAACGGGCTGGTGTTAGCATTGCTGAGCTTGAGCTTTTGACAGCCATCCATAAAGAAACAACAAAGAAAAATAATTAAATTTTAATTTGGACTAAAGAAGATGAATGTAAAGATGAGACACAAGTTGACTTATATTCAGCATAGAGGTAGTGGTTGGACTTTGTTGGTAGACGAGGCTGAGGAGCTGAGACAGGTCCTGTTCTACCCTCTCAAAGAGGCAAGAGAGTATTGAGGAAGGAAGGTGGCAACCTGAAGGATAGCAGGTTTACTTCATCTCCATGACACTATTTCCACCTGAGGTGCTCTGCAGGGCCTGAAATGAAAGTGCCTATGCTGAAAGAGAGAAGAAAAAACTACAAGAGTGGATGTGCGGCTCCATATTTTGTGTGTCTTTCCCTCGCTCTCAGGTCAGTCAGCAGCAGCCCCGCAGCAGGTACATCCTGAAAAGAACAACAGCTATCCTTCACCTTCAGCACACAGTGGTCCGACATCTGCTCGGGCAAACTACCAGCCCTCTTGCATGGTAGCACATGCATAAAGTTTTGCAGGATGGGGCTTGGAACAGGATGTAGTGGGATACATCTTAGGAAGGACTCATCACACTGAGCTATCCCATTTGCAGCACGGACCTTGCAGCCCTGCCAGACCCAGAAGGGAAATTACAGTCCAAATACGTTTTCTGTATAGGAAATCCAAACGAAGAAGGAGGGAAAAAAACAGCCCTTATCTATATTTATAAGATGAAGATTTTCCTACACAAATAAACCTCTTAACACATTTTTCTGGGTGCTAAGGTTATATATTTAATAGGTTTTTCTGGTATCAGTTAAAAGTAGATCAC